>NC_083352.1:78320425-78624800 GCF_030254825.1 Meriones unguiculatus | reverse complement strand
TTCTATCTGAACTCACAGCCCACGATAAGCTAATGGTTCTCAAAGGTGAACCCTGGACCACCCACAGCTGCCCGGGAATTTGTCAAGAGTGAGCTATTCTGAGCCAGGTATGAGTGATCACAGTCTGAGAGTAAGGGTTCTCTGGGATTCCTTGAATGACATATTCCACCATGGAAACAGTTAGATAAACTAACTGCAGTCACAGAGTAAAAGGAAGGAAGTTCTAATCAACCAGATACATCAGTGGGGACCTCAGAAAGGTGGTTTGTGGCAAACAGGGGAAGCTCTGCTAAAAGTTTCAGGTGCTATCTCATTCTTAGCTTGTGTTTGTTGAAAGCTATCATCCTGTTAACTTAATAGATTCTGCACATTTTACCTGATAATCTCAAGGATGTTGTGGCCTGATAGATAGGGGACTATTAAGGACAGTAAAGACACAGGATGAGCTGGCTCAGCAGGTAAGGGTGCTTGCTCTGAATCCTGATGACCTGAGCTTGATCTCTAAGAGACAAATGAGAAAACTGACCCACACAAGTTGTCCCCTGAGTTCCACACATATAGCATGGAGCACACAAATAAACCAAGGTTAAGAAAATGTTAATGTGGGACATAAGATAAGCCAAGATAATTTTGTCTGTCCACATACAATATTCTAACAACCCTCAATCACAATATTTTAACATTTCCTACAGAATTTTTAACAGAGTTGCATCTTTTGAGGGGAAAAATACAAAAACAAAATAACAAGAACATTATACATGCTTACTGCTCTACCAGGACCTGTAAGAGTGGAGAAGAGCTGGCAAGAAAATAGTAAATCTAAACTGTTAAAAAAAAATCAGAAGAGACACTGTTTTGTGCATGAGAGAAGTGGTTAGTCGCTTCTCTTGCAGGGACGTTTTTCTAACCCTTCTTCCTAGACCTCTCGAACCAAGGCCTGTTTTTGTGATGTGTGACTAACTATTGAACTGGTCTGAACGACATCCCCATCTTTCATCCTATACACCAGCAAGCAAACATTGCCCTGGCTACTGAAACTGTACCACACCTGTGGCATGTGCTCACCTGGTCCTTGGGCCACAGAGGTCACATAATCATAGTGACCATCCCCTCTTCAGCCTTTGTCATGCTTGATATTACTAGTAAACCTGATAGGATCTTGAGTCACCTAAGAGTCGAGTCACTGGGTGTACATGAAAAGTTATCTAGATTAGGGTCATTGAAGTGGAAGACACACCCTAAACTTTATGGGACGGGGCCTTAGATTAAATGAAAAGGAAAAATTGACCTGAATACTTTCTTCCTGATGGTACACAAAATGTGACCAGTTCCCACAAACTCCTACCACCCTGCCATCCCCACACCGATGGATGCTTTCTCTGGCATGGTGGGCTGTAGAACTTTGAGCTAAATATAAATCCTTCTTTCTTTAATATTAATTTCTTAGGCATTTTGTCATAGCAATAAGAAGAGTAATTACAATACCACAGAAGGTGGTGCCAATCGAAGACTCTGAAATTGTTGTCTTGTCAGTCATGAACTGTAACTCCTAGGGAACAAAAACTGTTTCTCAGAAGAAATAATTCAGTGTATCTAAGAGCACCTGCTGATATTCTAAAGGACCTGGGTTTTATTTCCAGTACCAATGTTAGGTGGCTCACAACGACCTCTAACTCCAGTTCTAAGGGTTCTGACACTGTCTTCTGGCCTCCGTGGGCACCTAAACGCATGTAGTATACATATATACATACACACACTCACTATATACACTTAAAAATTATGAGCTCTCATCTTCAGTTAGTCAGTGTGTTCTTTCATAAGTTGGACTTTTCAGGCATCATACAATTAAAGAAGAAGGCATCTCTGCCTAAGATGAGATCAGAGCCAAAGTGTGGTAAGGATTGATCACTTAGAGAATCAGAGACACCTTGAGATATGAGACATAGGTAACACATGGAAAAAACTAGTGCTTGGGGTGGAGGGATGAAGGTATACACAGACCAAAGGATAAAGAGATGGAGAGATGGGTGGAAGTTTATCCTCCAAGTCCATGCTCTAAGATGGCATGCAATATGGCGTGAAAGAGGCTATGTTGGGTAGTTGTTATCATTATCATCAACATCATTATTATTGTCAACTCAACACCACCTGTAGTCACCTGGGAATAGAGAACCAGCTGAGTAATGCTCAGATCAGGTTGGCCTGTGGGCATGTCTGCAGATGATTATCTTGACTGATGATTGATGCAGGAGGGCCAAGCTCACTTCGGGCATCATCATCATCCCTAGAAAGTTGTATATGGAGTGAATAATAAATCTAGCTGCATAAGGGTCAGAGAGGGAGCTGGTGAACATTCCTCTATGATTTTTATTTCAGTTCCTGCACTGACTTTCTTCAGTGTTGGACTGTTACCTAGAAACGTAAACTGAAACAAACCATTTCCTTCTCAAGTTGCTTTTGGTCAGAGTTGTTTTTGTTTTTGTTTTGTTTTGTTTTGTTTATTACAGCAACCAAAAATAAATGAGGACATATCAGAGAACATTTGTGTTGTCCTCAAAGTTGGTCAGAGAAGCTTCTCTTTCTAGTGAGTAGTGATTAATATGAAGGTTAACAACTGCTCAAAGTGGTGAGTATAGACGCTTCTGAGTGCTCAGCCACAGGCGGGTCATCTGCATCACTCCCTCTCCTACCATGCAAGGCTCAGAACACTTCACAGAAGGGGCAGAAAGAACATGACAGTCTGCAGACGAGGGGAGTGCTTTGAAGAGCTGTCATCGGGACAATGTGTGGCTGCTGCATGTATCGACTCTTTTTAGCTGTGTTGACTTGCACTAGACCTTAACAGCATTAAGCCATCCAAAACTCCAGCATAGACAGGGGAAGGGCCCAAGGCCAGACACCAATCAGAGGAGCTATTAGCAGCTGATGGCTGCTGAGGGAGGTAGAGTCATCTCCTTTGGGGATGTGGCTACTGGGTAGATTGCCCATGCTTCAGTTAGTACATATGACAGTCCTAACTGCACTCAGAGGATTATTAATATAAAAGTGAAAATATTAAACTGGAAGGCAGAGGAAGTAGGTGCACTAGGGGGCGTTGCAATGAGGTGGTGATGGGTGGATAGGATCATTATACATTATTTAGAAGTGTAGAACTTAAAAATAATATAAAATATTGTCTTTAAAGAAGGCTGAGAGACAGCTGGTGGTGCCTCTCTCTTGCCCTTCAGTCTGATTCCCAGGACTCTCCCAGGGGTGGTGGTGCACAGGCATAATCCCAGCTCTGGGGAGACAGAGATGGGGAGGCATGTGGATGTAATGGATGGCTAGTTTAGCTTACTTGGCAAGCTCCAGGCAAGTGGGAGACAGTTTCAAGAAAACAAAGTTGGGTCTTAAGAAATGACTTTGTGGGCAAAGGCATTTGCCACACAACCCTAGCAACCTGACCTCCCTCCCTGGAACCTGTGTAAAGGTAGAAGGAGAGGACTGACCCTACAAAGTTGTTCTTGAACCACTACGTGTATACTGCAGTAAACCTGTCCTTTCACAATAATATAAATAAAATAAACATTTAAAACAGCATGGATATGGCCCACGGCAGACCTCTGACCTCCGAAAGTATGCACAAACACGTGCATATATAAACACACAACTGCACAAATGCATGCATATAAATAAAAAAGAATATAGATAAAAACACTAGGGCACATGATTTCACCTGTCCCCTAAGAAGGTCACAGGCATCATTTGCCAAGAATAGAGAGCAGGTTTGGCAGCCTCCCTCCTCGTCTGTGGTAATGATGCCGTCTGCCTCCTACATCACAAGCTCCTACATCACAAGCTCCTCATTCTCCTTTCCTCCTTCAGAGAGAAGAACAAGTTCTTTAAGGTCATGGAGTGGGTCATGCACCTGGATAGGTGCAAGTGGCTGGCCAAGAGGAGTGATCCTTACTAAATTCCCTGAAAAGACTGCAAGGAGAAGGATCAGCAAAGAAGCCATTGCAGTGAGTCAGAAACGATGGTGGGCTGAGCTACAGAGGAGTTTCAAAAGAAAAGAACATGAGGGATGATGTCAGATACTCTGAGGCTGGAATTTTTTTTTTAAGTTGTCATGCAGTGGGAGGAAGAGTGGAGGAATCAGATAACTGCATGATGGAGGCAATGTGAGAATTGGGAGCTGGCCTTTGGGGACAGGAAGATTAGAAAAGCCAGTTTCTGTGTAGAGCAGCATGGCACCGGAGCAGTTTTCAATGTGCTGGCTAATTTGGTGTCAGTGTGGCTAGACGGAGAAGCACATCAGTGGTACTGTCAATGTAAGGTTTCTCCAGAGCAAGCTGTGGGAGTCAGTGAACCGGGTAAAGTCAAGCCTTCCACAACAAAGAGAGCACTGTCCAATCAGCTGGGAGCTTGGATAGAGAACAAAGAGGAGTTTCTTTCCTTCTCCTGGAGGTGTTTCCAACCAACCTTTGGCATCAGAGTTCCAGGCTTCCTGCCCCTGGGACACAAGGACCTACCCCAGCTGCTCCCTGGGTTCTAAGACATTTGGGCTCAGACTTGGAATCATATCGTGAAAGGTCCTGGTTTTGAGTCTTTTAGACTTCTTTGGAACCATAGTGTTGGCATCCCAGGGTCTGTGGCTGGTATCTCTGGTGAAACTTCTCAGCTTCCATGATCACACAAGCAAGTTCCTCCAAGTTCCTGTTTATCCATGTACATATTCATCTATCCATCCTTTCATGTATGTGTGTGTGTGTGTGCATCTATGTACCCATCCATCCATGCACATGAGCACCTGTCCATCCTTGTCTGTGATAGATAGATAGATAGATAGATAGATAGATAGATAGATAGATAGATAGATAGATAGATCCCAGGTATAGTATATGGGACTGATTCAGACTGTTCACAACAGCAACCTATTTGCCTCACGTGGGCTTTGAGAGGGACTCTTTGCCAGTTACAGACAGTTTAAATCTAAGGACTCCGAGAGGGAACAAAGACCAGAGCCCAGAGAGTATTGGGGGAGCTCAGAGAAAGAAGAAGGCTGCTGGTGCTCCTTTCTCAAGAATTTTCTCTCTGTATTTTTTTTTCAAAACAGGAAAGAACAGAATGAAAGAGAGAAGGGAAATGAAGCCATGGACTCTTAACAACTGAAAGAGATGATGCTTTGGCCAGGAGGACAAGAAAGACAAATTCAGAAGGCAGCTCTATTGTAGAATAGCAAGTAGTGGGTCCAGATGGGAGCATCTTGGAAGAGGGATTTCAGGACGTGACAGGAAAGTGCTCAGAAAGCAAACCCATTTTTACAGATGCCTTGGCCTGTCAGGTCACACAGGAAAGCCTCTGCTCATGCTGAGGAATGTTTTGGGTGTTGTTGTTATATTTCATACTCTTTGGTAGAAGATAAAGAAACACAGAGAGCCCAAACCATGAGGCTGAAGAGTAAACCAGGCATTAATCTATGTGTAGCAGTCTGATTCTAATACAATAGGACTGATGACTTCATGAGGAAAGGAAGAAGCTTGGGCATGGTACCACGTAGGATAACAGGGATGGGACATGGCTAGGTTGGTAAAGTTCTTACATCATAAGTGTAAGGACCTGAGTTTGATGTGAGTTGGAACCCATATTAAAAGCCTGGTGTGGAAGCTTGTGCTGATAAATAATCTCATAATGGTGAAATGGGAGGCAGAGACTGGTGGATCCCTGGAAACTCATTGGCCTACTAGCCTATACTACTTGGTGAAGTTCTTGACTAGTGAGAGATCCTGTCTTAAATTAAAAGTGGAAGGTGCTTAAAAAAGACACCTAGGGTCACCCTGTGCCCTCTATACATAAGCTCCGAGAGATGGTCACCTCCTACATACAGGAAGATAATAAACCAATCAGTGTTGACTCACTGAACGTTTAATGGCATGTGTGTCTATTGTGGAACATGGTTACAGTTTCATCCAGCCATGCACCGCATAGTAATATCATCATGATTTCATCATCACTGTGAATCACAAACCAGTGATGATTCCATTAGATTATAAAAGGAGCCTAGTAAGCCTTACTGCCCAGTGACATCATAGTGCTTATAGTGCAGTAGTTAAAGGAAACAGGGAGGTGGGAAAGGATGGAGAATGACTCTTGTATTCCATAGTAAAATGACACGTTCCAACCTCAGATTGGAATGGAAGCAATCTGCACATGAAGAGTGCCTAGCATGTGCACACTGCCAGCTGTTCTCAGCTAAATTAAAATTCAGATGTAATCTCAATGACAAGGGGGACACGAGTCTCTGTTCTTAGGGGCTTGGGAACCTCACTGAATAGAGAGATGATGAAGAGGAAAAAAGGTAGGTGGTGACAACTCCACAAATCTCAGAATAAGGCTGGCCACCTGACAGAGGGACAAGACTAAAGTTTGCTTTAGTTTGCAATGATTAATTTTAATTGCCAACTCAATAAACCTAATATTACCTGGAAGAAAGTATCAAGGAGGGACTGTTTAAATCAAGTTGGCCATTGGGCAGCAAGAGAGACTTTCTTGATTCCATTAATTGATGTGGGAAGAGCTAGCTCACTGCAGGCAGTACCATTCCCTGGGTTTGAGTCCTGCAATGTAGAAGAATAGGGAAAGTGAGCCAAGTGGGAGCATGTGTATTCATTTCTCTCTCTGCTCTTCATTCGGAAGCGATTAATGGCTTCGAGTTCCTGCCTTGACATTCCTGCAGGAATGGGCTACAGCATGGAATTGTGAGCTGAAATAAATCCTTCCTCTATTAAGTTGCTTTTTGTCCAAGTGTTCTCACAGCAACAGAAAGAAAACCAAGACACCCTATAAAGCATGTAAGCTGAGGATGGGGGGGATGGGAAGGGGATGGGAAGGAAGATGGGGAGGGGGATAGAGAGGGGGATGGGAAGGGGGATGGGGGATGGAGAATGCGGGAAGTCTGAGAGTTTGAAAGGCTGATCTCCGTTTCCAGTTTCCCAGCTTTCTTACTTAAACAAAGAGGAAATGAGTTATAAAAGAGAATATAAATCAAATTGTTTTTTCAGTTCTGACTCTGTAGTGACATTTTTCAATTTTGTAGTGTGCAAGTACATAAAGTATATTTGATAGTGAAAATATAAAACCCAGGGCAGAATTCCACAGCTTCTGTTCCAAAAAGCTTACTCTAACCTAGAGAAGCTCACTGACATGTGTAATCCTTGGGTCTGCTCAATTTTGGTGTGTGGTGTTTTGATCTGCTACATTTTATAATAAGATAAAGTAGAAGCAAATAAAAATTTGAAAAGGGGAAAAAGATGGTATGCACTCTACTGCTGAGCCATGCTCCAAAGTGGAATAGCTCCATTCTTTCCAACACCGCAAACTCAGATCCAATGTATGAAAATACAATGCACAGGATTATGGGAAAGACTGAGTGAGGTAATGCATGTGGACACCCCTTTGCAAATAATAAACCATGAACTTGAACTAGAAAGAAAATGATTAGCAGCAAGGCATGATTATCTATAGGGTACTGACAACAACACCATTTTGCCACCTGCTACCTAGACATTTCTGTAACGGCATGACTTTGCAAAGACATGAACTTTGCATGCTGGTATTTGCCCAGCTGTAAAATGAGATATCCCCAGGGATGGCAAACACAGCCAGCTCCTGTAAGTCCATGGGGATGTTTATCTTGGTGATGAGAGGTAGAGGGAGACTTCAGAAAGGATGAATGAACAGATGGCAGGTGGAACAACAAGCATTACCTCAGAGGACAGAAGCAGCAGCTGGAATCGGTGGACATGCTATGAAGGTAGCTTTGGCCTCAGGCAATAATTATTTACCTAATTAAAATACTAGTCACCACCGATTGTGGTTCTGCATACACTCCTGTAATACCAGCTAATAAGAAAGCTGAAGTAGGAAGATCATGATGCTTGAGTTATATGCAAAAATAAAAAATGCTGGGGAGGTATCTTAGTGGCAGAGTGCCTGCCTAGAATTCCCCAGTGAAGAGCCAGGATGTGGCATAGAGCACCTCAGGTTGAAGGGTCAGGGATTTTAGACATAGAGCACCTGCCTAGAATCTCCCAGTGAGGAGCTAAGGTTGTAGCTCAGTGGTAAAGCACCTGCCTAGAATCCCCAGTGTTGGGCTGGGGTATGGCTCAGTGGTATAATATTTGCCTAAAACTCACTGGCTTGGGACTCATATAGTAAACTAGGCTGACTGGCTAGTGAGCCCCAGTGATCTGCCTGTCCCCACTTCCTCAGCATTGGGATTACCACCATGTCCAACACTTTTTATGTGGGTCCTGAGGTCCTCAGATCTCATGCTTCTGCAGAAGCACTTTGCTTCTGAGAAGCCATCTTCTCATCATTTTCAACTGTCATTCCAGAACAGGTCCATTCCAGGTCCCTGGCCCTTCAACCTGAGGTTACCTCTGAATCCTACCTCCCAGAACAAGAGGAACCTCCAACTTTGAAAGTCCCCTTGTCCACTCTGTGTATCTAATCTGTGGTGCTATTCTTAGTTGGCCTTAACTGTGTCTCCCACCAGAAGCCTCTCCAGTCAACTGAGCTGGCTTTCATTCTTTGTTTATTTCCTGGACTCATTCCTGTCTAAGTTCACAGGCAATAAAGAATGAAAGCCACAATTTGGCCTGGTGGTATAGTTTCAGTGTGAAATGTCCCCCAACAGGCTCACTGTTGACAGAGTTTGAAAAGGTTGCAGAATCTACAGGCATTGGAGCCTCTCTGGAGTAAGCGGGTCGCTGGGGCCAGGACTTGAGCTGTTACAGCATAGCCCCATTCTCTGCTCACGCTCTGCTCCCTGAATACAGGTATGAAATGATCAGCCCACATCCTGCTTCTGCCACCACACTTCCCTGTGAGCTTGTTAGGGTTCCGCCATAGAGGAATACCTTGGCGCATGGGAGCCAAGGAATGCTGCAAAGGTCACCCCATGCAACAGAGCCCATGGAAGGGGTGGGAGGGTGAGGAAAAAAAAAAAAAAACGCCTCTGAGTGGGAACAAGAGAGAGAAGCAGACAGATAGACACACACACACACAGTGATGACACAAGATTTTATAAAGGGTATGGGACTCTAGGGCACTGGGGGAGTGTGTCACATTTGGTGGCTGGTGATGACTGTAGCTGCTGGTGCTGAGTTGCTGAAGTGGAGCTGTGGACACAGCACCTGGTTCTGGAATATAGGCAGTTTCTAAAACAGCTGCCCTGTCTTCCTCACCATGATGGAATGATCCACCTTAAACCATGAGCCAAAATAAGCCCTTCTTCCCTTAGGCTGCTCTGTCCAGATATCGGATAAGGGCAGTGATAAAAGAAACTGAGACACTTGGTTTCTTGGTTAAGACCCTTGAAGGCCAGAACCCCAAAGAAAAGCGTCTCTTCGGCCAAGATCCCCAAACCTGAATACTCATCAGTGTTACTGAGGTCAAGCACCTGAGCAAGAGAGTAGACATCCTCATAAAATCATCTCCTCCCACTTGCAGGAGACCAGCAAGACTATGCCTGTGGACTGTTCCCATCCCCTCAGAGAGGGAGTGCGTAGCAAGTGTCGTTGGACCTTAACTGTAGATTCCAACTGCTCCTGCCAGCTATTCCTATGCAAATCTTCCATATTGCATGTGGCTCTGGGTCTGAGAGATGCTAGAGTGGGGGGAGGTCAGCTGAAAGGGGCTCTGTCTATGTGCCAATCATGTATCCATCATCCATTCTGGGTAACAAGCTTTGGGGTCAGGGATGTCCTGCCCCCAGTCTCTCACTTGTGCTCTGGAAGTAATTCCAATTGTGCCCATTGGTTCCCTCTGGTTGAGATTTGATGGAATTACTTTGGTTTGTCATTGGGACCTTATAAGGAGGGGGTAGATATTGGAAAACAGGTTCTTGGGTCCCTGATCAACCATTCAGCATCAGAATTCCAGAGGTGGGCTCTCAGGGATCTATTTTTAAAATCCTCCCTGGATGCTAGGGCTGAATGGTCCTAACAGAAAAGCTCTCAGCCCTGCAGCATCTATTTAGTACAATATGGAACACCTGCACCGTTCTTAGACTATTTGTTTTTTAATGATTGATGAATCAATCTAGCAGTAATTCATATTTCCCCGGGCCAGTCACACCTGCCTTGAAGCTGGTATTGCTGCTAATACCAGTCCAGGTGCTGGAAGCCCCAGAGAGGCCTCTCAGTCTGTGACTTCTCTGAGCAGTATGGCCAAAGCAATCGGGCAATTCACAGGAGATCACGCGGCTGGTAGCCTCAAGGCAGTCTGACTCCTCTTGTTCTCAGCAGGGCAGTGGGTGGGTAGCGACCTGCTCACCACAGGGCTCCTGCCGCCACTCCAGAATCAGCCCTGTGACTCAGCAGCCACAACCCTGGGGCTGCCTTGGGACCAACATGTCATTCACTCTCAGAAGCCATTACAGCAGGGTCTGTGGCAGCTTTCTCTGTTTTGCATGCTAAGTCAAGGATATCAGATCCATATGGTGGTGAATAATTTACAACACAATTTACTTCCTGCTTATATAGCTGATTCCATACAAAGCTTCCATTTGCATATTTATTAATTTACAAAATTAATGCCATTTTCTTAGTCCCGTACAGGATGCGTGGCTGGTCCCTGTCTTTGAATTAATTTTAATCTAAGGTGGAAACATTTGTTAAGGGAGTTGGCTCAGGCCAAAGTAATCAAATCCGTGGTAATCAAATGCTGGTAGGGGGGTGGGGGAAAGAGAGAGCTAACATTTATTGAGTGCCTAACCATGCCAGGCTCCAGGAAAATTAATGGTGCAGAATAGAAGTCTCCAAAAACATCCCTTTAATGTGATTATTGTGGCTGTTTTACAAATAAGGAAATTGAAACTTGAAGAGAATAAGTAGCTGGACCTTATAAGAGAGCAGAATCACAGCTGCTTAGAAAAGTCAGGAAACAGGCTTTCCCATTGCTCTGACTTCTTATTAGGCAACGAAGGCCACTGCTACTCGTAATTAATCTGGAGGAGGAAGTACTTGAAATTCCAGCTATTTCCTTGTTTATAGACATTCTTGTTGACAGGGAAGAGTGGAAGATACTCACTGAGAATTCTTCAATGTTATCATTCAAGAAGATCTGCCTAAGGGGGGAAAATAACTTCATCAAAATTTCCCAGTTAGGACTGGGGCAAAGTACTTGCTGTGTAAGCATTAGCATTCTACTCCCAAAACCTATGGAAAACAGTTGGGTGTGCTGGTATACACTTGTAATCTCAGAGCAGGGAGGGTACAGACTGGAGGACCCTTGGAGGTCACTGGCCAACCAACCTCACCTACTTGGTGAGTCCCAGGTAGGGAAAAACCCTGTCTCTAAAAGCAACGTGACTGATTCCTGAGGTCCTGGTCTGCTCACATACATTCATGCACACCTACACATTCATAGATGTGCACACACGCTGTGGCACTGTGCTGGTTTGAATAAGAATGCCTCCCCCCCCAGGCTCATATATTTGAATGTTTGGTCCTCAGGGAATGGCACTACCTGAGAGGGATTAGAAGGTGTGGCCTTGCTGGACGAAGTGTGTCACTGAGGGGTGGGCTTTGGGGCTTCAAAAACCCAAGCCAGTACCAGTGGCTCTCTCTTCCTGCTGTCTGCAGATCCAGATGTAGAACTCTCAGTTGTTTCCCCAGCACCATGTCTGCCTGTGTGCCGCCAGGCTCTCTGCCATGATGATAATGGACTAAACCTCTTAAATTCTGACACAGCCCCAATTAAATGCTTTCCTTTATAAGAGCTGCTGTGGTGTCTCTTAGCAGCAATAGAACACTGACTAAGAAAGGCACAAAATTCCACACTTATCCCATAATAGATAGGAGGTAAAGGTTATCTAGCCTTACTTCCCCAGAGGTAAACTCACAGTCTGCCTTGGCCACCCATGTCCTTTTTGTCTTTAAATTACATCTCTGTATAAAACTGCTTCCTTCTATCTCTGTGTCAAAATGTCTGGGACAACATAGAAAAGAAAAGGTATGTTTTAGATCCTGGCTTCATAGTTGCTTTTGAGTATAAGGTAAAAACACATGGCAAGAACATGTGATAAGAGCTACTTACCTCACAGCAGGCAGAAAGCAAAGGCAGGGACAGGAAAAAGCTAGCGCACACCACCTGCCTTGGTTATCACTGATTCTCATCTCGACACAGCCCAAGGTCATCTGAGAGGAGAAGCCTCAGTTGAGGAATTGCCTGGAACAGACTGGCCTATGGGCACATCTATGGAAGATTGTTTTGATTATTGATTGAAGTAGGAGGGCCCAGACCACCGTAGGTGGCACCATTCCCTAGGCAGATGGTCCTGGGCTGTTCACAGAAGCTTAGCTAAGCATGAGTCTGCAAGCAATACTTTTCTATGGTTTCTGCTTCAGTTCCTGGATGGCTGGTCTATGAACAACAAGCCAAAATAAACCCTTTCCTCCCCTAACTTGTTTTCAGTCTGAGTTTTATCTCAGCAACCGGATGAAACTAAAACACCCCCACTGACCTAACTTCCTCCCACCACCTGTCAATGATATGAAAGGCTGAAGAGCAAGTCTTCAATGCCCAAGCTTTTGGGAAACAGCACAAGTAAAATCATAGCATCACGTTCTCTTGTTCCTCCCCATTTGAGACTGTTTTGTATGTTGCCCTTTCTTATCTCTTTTTTAACCTCATAATTAAAATGTGTGCTTCTAACCACTGCCTGGGAGGGTCTTGAGTATCTGACCCGGTCCAGCTGTTTCCCAGGCATCTGTAAGTAAAACAGGTACAGCAGTGGAGGTTGGAGAGTTGATTCAGCAGTTAAGGGCTCGTTCTGTTCCTAACACTGAGGTCAGGCAGTTCACAGATACCTGTAGATCTAGTTTTGACCTCCTCTTCTTACCTCTGTAGTGCTTTCAAGTCTACATTCAGAGACATGCACATTACTTGCAAGGAGGTGGAGGCCATCAATGCAAACACAGCAAAGCCAAAACTTCCGAGGACTCTTTCTCCCTCTCCTGAGAACCTAACTTACATTTCATACTGCCCGCATTGATAGCCATTCATTTACCCATTTCCCTTACAGCCTCAGCCTGTTGTCACTTTGATCATTCAACATACTGGCAGTATCTTTAAAAATGCCTGTTATTATCATGATCATTGTTGCTTCGATGCTAGCGGTCAAATGCAGGACCTTGTGCATGGTAGGCCAGCAACCTTCTACTGAACCCATCCCTCCAGTTCCTCACTGGGGGATTTTGGTTTGGGTTGGTTTTTTGATTGTTGTTTGTTTTGTTTGTTTGTTATTTGAGATAGGATATCACTCTGTAGTCCATAATGGCCTCTAGCTTGCAGCAATCCTTCTGCCTCCATCATATCCATCAAAACGTAATGTTTTAATTGAGAAAAAGCCTTCAAAAAACCAGGTTTGACCCTCTTGTCTGACATTCATCTCTTGATATCCGACCCTTTCACCCAGAACACTGGCTGAGGATTTCCTGATTTTTTCTGTCTGCCTTTGAGCCCAGCTGCCAATATGAGGAAGTCTTGGGCTCCCCCTCGAGGTCAACAGTAAATCTAAGGAAGAAAACTTGAAGAGGCTCTGCAGGGTCTTAATTGTCTGAGGGGAGGAACCAGAGGAGAAGACAAGAACTTGGACAAAGAAAAGGGAATACCTGCCCCAGGAAGAGCAGGCCCTTCTCCTGCTGCAGACAGGAGGGCACTGCAAAGGCATCCCGGCAAAGCGGGGTGACAGCTCTGAGCAATGTGTCCGCTCTTCAGAAGATACTAGAGGGAAGAAGGGGGAAGGAGGGGAAGGAGAAGGAAGGTGAGAGAGATGGAGATAGCCTATCCTGTGTCTTCACCTTCTGCTGCTGTGAGCATGATGCTTCTAACCCATAAAGCATCATTAAAAGCCTTGCTGTTCTTAAGTCCTGCAATAAACTCTAAGGCATATTCTGTACCAGAAAAAAAAAAAAAATCACAGGCTCAAATTTGTGTTAAAAATGGGACAGGGGGGCCCTGGAGAGAGAGCTCAGTTGGTAAGGTGTTTACTCTGCAGACTTAAGGACCTGAGTTCGAGATCCCCAGAATCTGTGTGAAAAGTCAGGTGTGGGATGGCATGTGGTGTATAATTCCAGTGCTGGAGGTATGGGGGAGAGACAGGGGGATCCTGGAGCTTGAAGGTCAGCCAGCCTAGGCTCCATGGTGAGTTCCAGGCCGATGAAAACCCTGGCTCACAAAATAAGGTGACTAGTACCCGAAGAACTACACCCAAGGTTGTCCTCCACACATATGCATGCACACTTGTTACACACACACACACACACACACACACACCGCTGATATCTGAGCTGCGCATAATGTTACATGCCTGTAATCCCAGAACTTGGGGGGCTGTCAGAAGTAAGTCATGAGTCTGAAGCCAGCTGGGCTGTCTAGAAAGTGTGGAGCACATAATAAGGCCCTATATAAAAACAACCAGGGGCCGGGTATGTAGCTCAGTGGCACAGTAGATATCCTAAGCCTTGGGTGCAATCCAGCACTGGAAAAGATAGATGTGGTTTTTAATGGGATCTGTTTTGTGACCACCCTCCCCCCTTTGCTCTTGTGATCTGCAAGGAAGAATTCAAATGAGACACACAGACCATAGATAGAAGACTGGGTTTTCAGAGCGGGGTAGACAACTTTGCATATCAAGCACTGTCTATGGGTTTTTACCACATGCCCCTTTAAATGAGATCCAGGGATGCTGAGCTCCTATCTCAAGGCACAGCCAGCAAGTCCACAGAGATGAATCAGAGTAGAACAGATGGCCAACACAGGCTTAATGCCCTGTGTCTTTAAAGAGCTTTGAATAATAATGAAAAAGCAACCACAAACAGAATGTAATAAGTGGACATGGCTTCTTCCAACAAGCTTCACTTAGAAAAAGAAAACCACTGTACATAGTGGCAAATGCAAGACAATCTTGAGTTCCAGTCCATCAGGCTCTAGATTTGTTCCAAAAACCTGAAGGCTGAGACTGTAACTCAGTAACAGAATCTCTGCTTATCATAAGAATCTATGTTCAATGTCCATCTACCCTACCTTAAAATGAATGAATGAATGAATGAAGAGTGGGTGAGTGAAATAATGAATGGGGAAATCAATAAAGTGAATGAAAAAATAATAAAGGAGTGAGTGAGTGAAAAAATGAATAGGGGAATAAATAAATAAAGCAGTCAGTGGTGGCATGTGCCTGCAATCCCAGCACCTGGGAGACAGAGGAAGGAGGATAAGAAACCAAAGTTCAGGGCACGAAAGATGGCTCAGTGGGTAAGAGCATTTGCAGCTCACCCAGGGGATAAGGACTGAAATCGGACACCTCCTCTGGGTAGCCCACACAAGCAAATTCACACAGAGACACATACATAAACTAATCAAAAATAAAATAAATCTTTATTTTCTTGTTAAATCTGAAGTCATTCTCAGCTACGTAGCAAGTTAGAAGTCAGCCTGGACTACATGAGATCCTGTCTCAAAAGCAAACAAGCAAATAAAAAACAATAATGCAGTCAAAGTGTCGGTAAGCCATGGTGTCAGTGCCGAGGAGAGTGTGAGGAGAATGGAGAGACAGGCAGAAAAGCAGGGTTCCTGAGCCAGGCATGACCACTCCAGCACTTGGCCGCTCTTCAGAGAGCCTTGTTCCTGCCACGGAGCATCGTTAGGTTCCGATTCTATCACTGTGAACAGTGACTTTAGTGCTGTGGTCAGGGCTGTCAGCTGTGGGTCTGGACTCTGCTCACCCGAGTCCACTCGATGTGCTGTCTCCCGCCATATGTCTGGCCACCCTGCTCATTAATCACACCCCTGAAAAGTCTCTTAATTACATTATGTTCACAATCCATAAAACATAATTAAAATATGTAAATCCATTATACTCTTTAATGAGCACATTGAGAGCTCAAATTTTTAAATTAGATATAAAATTGATGTGGACCCACTAGTATTGACTACTCGTGATCATAAATCACTCTCAATTTGGACTGCCATGCGGACCTCGCTCCCATTGAATGTGGCTTTTTTCTCCTAGTATTTTTTAAAGCGGTTTTAAATGACTTATGATCTTTAAGGATAGCAATTACTGCTCACTTCATCAACAACACCAATATCCACAATGATAACGTCCCCACAGTGAATTGTGCCTGTGCAGAGGACTCACACAAAGCAAGATCTTGTGTCTGTGGCACCATGAATATTTCCTCCATCTTAAGATAAATATACCAGTGATTCTTTTTTCAAGAAAAGTCTCACTATGGAACTGTTCTGTTTAATCCTGCCAACCTAAGGATCACCTAAGAGACAACCTTCCCGGTGGTGGTAGGGAAATTTCTAGAAATGGTTGATGTGGGGTGGAAAGACCTGTCCTGAGTGGAAGCTACACTATTCCACGGGCTGCGGTTCTGGCCAGAATAAGAAGGCAAAACTGAACTGAGCGTGAACGTTCATCTCTCTCTCTCTCTCTGCTTCCTGGCTGTGATGCAACATGACCTAGCTAGCTCACTCTCTTGTCTCCATACCTTCCTCTCCCCAGGATGGACTTCCAGGCAAAATAAATCCTTCCTAAAGGAAGTTGCTTTGCAGGGTCACAGCGACACAAGGAGCTAATGCACTGAGCGTGCCATCCATTTTAAACAGACAAACAGAAACCTTTCAATTACACTGTATTGTGTTTTAAAATAGAATGCCTAGAGCTAGAGCCACAGGTGCTTGTGACAGCCTGAGTGCTGGAAACTGAACACAGGACCTCTGCAAGGGCAGTGTGTATTCTTAACTGCTGACCCATCTCTCCAGCCTTTGAACAAATATTCTCCTTCATTGCCTTTAGCTTTCAGCCTAGAGTCCATGTACTACATGACTTTCTTATTCACCCTATATTTAAAAAAAAAAAAAATCCTACTGAATTATCCATGCAAAGCTGCTCTGGCTGGTTCTTTTGGGGAATTTGTCCAACACAATCCTAATTGCATATAACCTACATGGACCAGAGAGTCAACTTAACCTTCTTGTGTAATGCAGAGGGAAGCCTAGATGTGCTTGTCTGAGTGACAGCTTTTACTCTGTACATGATTTCTCCTCCACAACTCTCTCTCCATCAAGGCAGATGGTTCATAGACCCATCCTGTGAGTGTTATGATCCTTAATGCGTAAGAAGGGTCTGGGTGGGGAGAGAGAAGAGGTGAAGATGAGATGAAAGACAATTATCATTTGTTTATGCTCCTAATCCTGCTTAGAGCAGAAGTTGTCACAGCTTGAAAGTGGAGGGTGGGGCTGAGACACTGAGAAAGCCAGATAAACACAGATCAAATCCAGAGGATCAGGTGAGCTTAACTAACAGCAGGAAGGATGTTTGTTCTCTCAGGTGCAGGCATGCTTTCCACCAGTCTGTTTACTTACATATCAAAGCTGCTTTAACTTTGTCTCAACTTGGCATGAAAAACTGCAGCTAAAAATTTTATAACGATGACTAGGGTTGCTGTTCAGTGGTAGAGCCCCTGCCTAGAATCCCCCAGTGAGGGGCTGAGGATGTGGCTCAGTGGAAGAGCACCTGCCTAGAGTCCCCCAGTGAGGGGTGGGAGTGTGGGTCAGTGGTAGGGTACCTGCCTAGAATCTCCCAGTGAGGAGCTGGGGGTGTGGCTCAGCTGTAGAGCACCTGCCTAGAATTTCCCAGTGAGGATTTGGGGTATGGCATAATATAACGGTAGATCATCTGACTAAAATTCTCCAGTGAAAGGCTGGAAATGTGACTCTGTGATAGATGAATTGACACACAGAGCTCTAAATTCTCTCTCCAGCATCACAAAAAATATTGAAACAAATATAATAAATGATTAATATACTTAATGTTTAATTACCTTCTGCAGGGCAAATCAATCACTAAAATAGACTGGCAAACTTTTGAAACAGCATAGAATCACATGAGCAGTAGAAATAGAGTAATGATGAAGCTATATTTGGTCAATGAAATTATCATAGATACAAGTATAACAGAAACTGTGGTAAAAGTGTAAAACAATGTGCAAGAGTGTTTCTTCTCTAGTGTGGATAGCCACTTGTTCAATCCTTTCAGAAATATTAACAGCACTTAAAATACACAGAAAGTTATATCTGATGATGTATGCCTATAATCTCAGTGCTTGTGAGGGTGAAGTGGGAGGATTGCTGTGAGTTGAAGGCCAGTCTGGGTCGTGAGGCAAGGCGCTGCCTCATGAAAACCATATAATCATAGTCATGATGATAAGCACAAACATATCCCTCCATTCTAATTCTTAAAATATAACCATAAAGAAATAAAGGGATGGAAGTAGAGAAGGTTTCACACTAAAATGTTCATTACACTATTATTATTAATAGGGCAAAATGTGGAATGAATTAAATATCTATATCTACCTGGGGCTCTGTTCTGGTTATAATACATTCTAATCCTACAACAGAATTTTTGTCTTCCACCCGTGGCTTTGGTTTATATAGAGAAATGAACAAAGTATAAATTTTCTTCTATTATTGCTTGTTTTGTTGTTAAGATCTCATGTAACCTAGGCTAGCCTCTGATTCACTACAGCTAAAGATGACCTTGAACTTTTCATCTTCCTGTCTCCACCTCCCAATGGCTGAGATTGTAGGTAATTGCCACCATGCCTGGTGTTATGCAGTTCTAAAGATGGAATTCAGGCCTTCAGGAATTCTGGGCAATTTGTTCACCAAATAACCCATATTTCAGTCCTTCTATATTTTACAAATATTTATCATTTGGTCATGCATGCACATGTGTGTCAATATATGTGGAACACAAAGGACGACTGGCCAAACTCAGTTCTGTTCTTCTCCATGTGGGTCCCAAAGATAAACTCAGGTCTTCAGGCTTGGCAACACGCACCTTTACCTGCTGAGCTATCTTGCTGGAACCCTTTAAATTTTGATATCCTAATTTCCTCCATCCAGTCCTCTGTGCTGTAAGAAACTAGTTTTAAGATGTGACATGAAGAGAATGATATGTGGGGCTGAGCCTCATCTTGGCCACCAGTGGAGTTGTCTTTGCTCTTAATTACGATCCAAGATAACAGCAGCAATCATTTCCTGCTAAAGTTTGAGTGTGTGCTCCCAAAATTCACATGTTGAAAATAATCTCTACATTTATAGATTGATAGCAATTGGAGGTAGAGCTTTTAGAAGGTGATTAGGAATTTGTGAGGTCATTAGATGACCTCATGAGGTTGTTGATGACAGTAGTGATTTTCTAAGAAAAGCAGAGAATGAACCAACAGCAACATATCTTGCCATATGGTGCCATGAGATGTCAATTCCATATATTTGACCTCTCAGCTTCCAGAAATCATAGACTATATGTATATATGTATGTATGTATATATGTATGTGTGTGCATGTATATATATATTTTTTTTTTCAATTAACCAATCTGTGGTTGTCAATGAAAGCATAAGATAATCAGCTAAGCAGGGCAGTAGTGGCACAAGCCTTTAATCCCAGCATCAGGAGGCAGAGGCAGGTGGATCTCTGTGAGTTTGAAGCCAGCCTGGTCTACAGAGTGAGTTCAGAATATCTAGGGCTAAAACAGAGAAACTATGTCCCAAAAAATCAAACAAAAACAACAAAAAAGAAAGGAAAAAAATTAAAAGTCAGCTAAGATACTTGCTTTACAGTTTGACTGTAAATGTGAAGTTAGTTGTTGCCTATGTTATTCGTGAGTGTTTTAGTTGGGTCTGAGTTTCAGGGGTGAGTGTCTAATAGATATGGTGTCACCTTGCAGAAGACAGACAGAAACACAGCTAGTAGCTGGGTATAGTGGCATATACCTATAGCTCCAGCACTCAATGTATTCCTCTCAACATGCGCACTTACCACAACTTCAATATCCCAGGAGAGAATAACTTTTTTTCAAGATTAAAATAGGCTGTTTTGTGTTAGGGAAGTGGTTCAGTGGGCAAAGTGCTTATTATCAAGCAAGCTTATTATGCAACCTGGGTTCAAATCCTTAACACCTATGTAAAAAGCCAGATATGGAAGTGCACACCAGTGCTGTGAGGCAGAAACAGGAGGACCCTGGGTCTTACTGGCCAACCATTCTAGCCAATTGGGGTTCAGTGAGAGACCCTGTCTCAAAAAGTGCAGTGGGGAAGAGACTGAGGAAGACCTCCTTACATGAGTCTCTGATTTTCACAGGAGTCCTCACAGGCAGGAGCACTCACGTATACATGCACACATATAAACCGTACGCATCAAGAAGATATGGTATATGACATGAAAATCCTGCTACAGAGTCAAGAGCACATTTCGGGCTGCTTCCAGCGCAACCACGTGGTGTGGAAATAAAGAACAAAGCTGTTGAGCTGCATTTGGGAGCTGGATCTGCTCCTAGCCTCTTCAGAGACTTGGAGAGAGCTAGCTCCTACCGTGAATCCTGTTTACTCATCTACGAAAGGACAACAGTACTTGGCTCAAGAGGCTTATAGTGGGGGTGAAACGAGGTACTTTAAGTAAATTGTTTGCTCTGAATATCACAGGGGCTCACAGCACCATCCGCTTAGCGCACACTTACGCCTGCCAGTCAGTTTAATACCTTTGATCTCTCGTAGGTTTGCAGGCACCTTTTTGTAGTGTTGGACTTATAGGCTATTGTTGCTCAAATAACATTACCAACTTCAGTGACGTAATTGATAAGAATGAGTCCACTCAGACAATCCAGAAGAGTCCCCACACTCAGTTCACAAGCTCAAAATAAGTGAATGTGGGCAAGAGACAGCCTCAGGTCACTTGCCTCTAAAAACCCTACAATGAAGACACTATAGAAGCTCTGAGGTTCCAGATGTGTGCCACCTTATTCAGTTTTACTGGGGTTCTGGAAATTCGAACTCAGGTCCACAGCAGTCCACTCATACACAATTTAATAGAAAAGGTGAGAGGCATATATCCTGTGAGTGAGAAATTGCTCTCTTTAGAATGAAATAACTCTCCTAGGCTGGAGAGATGACTTTGTTGTCATGAATGCTTGCTCCTCCGTCAGGAGACCAGAGATTGGTTCCCGGCACCCGTGTCTGGTGGCTCACATTCACCTGTAACTCCAGCTTCAGGAGAGCCAGAACCCTCTTCGGCCTCTAGAGGCCACACATGAACACACACACACACACACACAGAGAGAGAGAGAGAGTACTTTAAAAAAAAGTACTTATTGTAAAATCACAGGAATTGACAGTTGGATCCCAACATCCATGTAAAAAGGCAGCCACCACATATGTGGTAGTTTAAATGAGAATGGCCCCATAGGTTCATGTGATTACATGCTTAGTCCCAGTTGAACTGCTTGAGAAGGATTCAGAGGTGTGACTTTTTTGAAAGAAGTGTCCTCTCTCATTTTGCCTGCTGCCTGTGGATCAGTATATAAAGTTTTTCATGCCTGTCTCCCTCTTGCCATGATGATAATGGATTTACCCTCTGAAACTATAAGCAAGCACCAATTAAACAACTCTTCGTTTTACAGGAGTCGCCTTGGCTGTGGTGTCTCTTCACAGCAATAGAACAGTAACTAAGACAACCATACAAACCTGCAACCCCAGCTCTGAGGAAGGTGCACACAGGAATATCACTGGAGCTTAGTAAACTTGCTGGATTCCAGAAAACGTGAGATGAAGTTTCATGAAAGATCCTGCCTCAAAGGGGAGAAAAGGATGGATAGAGGAGGACACCCACAGAAAGCCCTCTTAAGACTGGCTTCCATGTTTGTGCACAGATACATACACACACACACACACACACACACACACACACACACACACACGGGAGGGAAGGAGTAAGGGAGGAAGAGAGGAGATAAACCAATAAATAGAAAAGCATGAATGGTGGAACGTATCTGTAATCCAACACTCCAAAGGCTAAAGCAGGAGGATTGTGAGTCAGAGGCCAGCCTGAGTTCAAGGCCAGCGTGTAATGCAGAGTGAAACTTGTAACAGGTGATCTAATCAGCTTTAACTGTCATCTTGACATAGCCTCTCACCTGAGAAGAGTCTCAGGTAAAGAAGTCTGGCATCATATTGGCCTGTGGAAGGGGAAAGTTGTCTTGACTGTTCTTTGATCTTGGAGGGACCATCCCAGTGTGGGTGGTACCATTCCCTAGGAAGGTAGTACTGGGCTGTGTCAAAAAGCCAATGAAGCTATGAGCTGGCAAGCAGCATCCGCTACGGTGTCTGCTTTAAGCTTCTGCTTGAGTTCCTGCCCTGACTTCCCTCAGAGACGGACTGTGGCCTCAAAGTGTAAACCAAACATGCCCTTTCCTTTCCTAAATTGCTTTTTCTCAGAGTGTCTATCACAGCAACAAAAAGAGATCGGAGATGAGAAGAGAAGGGGAGGGGGTGAAAAGAGGAAGATGGCATGTGCACTGGATTGAAAGAAAATGGCCCCCATTGGCTCACAGAGAGTGGCACTATTAGGAGGTATGGCTTTGATGGAGTAAATGTGGCTTTGTTGGAGGAAGTGTGTGACTGAGGGCAGGCTTTGAGGTCTCAGATGCCAAGCCAGGCCAATGGCTCACAGTCTCCCTCTGCTGCCTATAGATCAAGATGTAGAACTCTCAGCTCCTCCAGCACCATGTCTTCCTATGTGCCACCATGCTTCCCACCATGATGATAATTAACTAAGCTTCTGAAACTATAAGCCAAACCCCCAAACCCAATTAAACATTTTTCTTTATTAGAGTTGCTATGGTCATGGTGTCTCTTCACAGCAATAAAACCCTAACTAAGACAGCATGCATATAGCCAACACTTGGAAGTATTTATAAATGTTCCAAGCTTTGTAAAACCCTGGGCGTTTCCCTCACACAGTCATGAAAATGAAACTTGGAAATGTTTCTTTTACTTTGAAACAAGGTCACATTATGCAGAACTTTCTATGTAGCCCAGACTGGCCTTGAACACAACCCTCCTACTTTGGCATCATGAATCATGAATGTTAGAATGACAGGCATCTGCCACTATGCCCAGGTTTTTTTTTTTTGTTTGTTTGTTTGTTTTTGTTTTTTTACCTAGGATCCTGGCATGCAGTCCAGGATGGCATGCATCCATCTGGGGTGGCTCCAAACTTATTTTGTAGATCAGGCTGTCCTCAAACTTGTCATGGTCCTGCCTTAGACTCACAAGTACTGTGAGTAAACAACAGCACAGCCAGACCACACTTTAAAGTGCTTAGGTCGATAAATTGTTGGTCTTTTTCAGCTATATTGTTCTATCACTTGAGCCCCCCCCCAAGGGGATATACATGTTCCTGAAATTCAAACATTCTCTGGGTTAGGGCTGGGACTGTAGCTCGGTTAGTAGAATGCTTGCCTAGCGTGCATGAAGCGCTGGGTTCCATTCCCAGCACCTTATAAATGCGATGTTGTGCATACCTGTAGTCCTAGCAGTGGGAAGGCGGAAACAGGAGGTTCAGAAGTTCAAGGTTACCTTCAGATACACAGGCAGTTCTAAGCCATCTTGGGCTATATGAGACCCAGAAAGAAAAGAGAGAGAGAGTAGGATGGAAGGAGGGAGAGCGGATGAGCGGGAGAGAAGGGAACCAGTGCTCTAGGATATGCTCTTATCTTTATAGTAATTCAACTGCCTCTCAAGTCTTTAGCAATTCCAGGATTCTTTGTATTTTGGTCTTTATACTCTCAGTAGCTACTTAAGTGCTAGACCAGCAAGACACAAAATGTTTTGAACAATGGATGGCTTTACAGTGCACCCGCAGCCATTTCTGTTGCATTCACCGTGGCTTTGTGCTTCAGCTCACTTCTGAGATTCCTTCTGTAAACACCCAGGACATATAAAAAAGAAAATTCTAAACTTGAGGGTGCCCAAACAAAAGAAGTCACTGTTTTGAAGCACTCTAAAAATGAGCTGCCTTTTATTGCAATGAACCCTGATTGCTCTGAGTTCTTATTCTCATTTCAAAGCTACCAGAGAGGGCTGGAGAGACAGCTCCGCAGTTAGGAGCACTTGCTGTTCTTCGAGGCGGTTCTGAGAAACCGCGGCAGGTGGCTTGCAATCACCTGAAACTCCGGCTCTATGGGCTCCGAGCCCCACTTCTGGGTTCAGTGGGCACTGCATACACAACAACACATACACTACGACACATACACATTCCCAAACACACATAATTAAATATAAAGTGAGGCTTTTCTCAAGCTACGAAAGGTCTGCACCCAGGCCTGGGAGCAAGTCTGCAACTTCATCTCTCTATATGAACTGTTTCTGTCATACTTCCTTTCTACGCCATTTTGCCCAGACAGAAATGTATGAATGTAAAAGAGTTGAGATTATCAATCCACTTAAGAATGTCACATTTAAAAATTTTTATCACAAACAAGAAGAAAACAAGGTGAGACAGGCAAGGCTCAAGTGCTGACATGTGTCTTTCTGTTTATTCATTACTCAGAGGTCAGACCCTCAACCAAGGCCAGAGAGAAATGCCAAAAATAAATACATATCAACGCAACAATCTGTAATTTAGAATAATGGAAAGCGAGATTCCTATTCATTTTTATGGCACTAACGCTGACACCATTTCACTCCAATTTTCTATAATGGAACCAGCTGGGTTCTGGGAGGGGAGCCGTAATAGGTTTTAATGGACAGAATCTACCATTGAAACTGGTCATTTTTCTCACACAATCTCAGAGTTTGGCTCTCTGCCCATCAGGAGGCATTATGCCTTCTCTGCCAAGCTACACAATCGGTAAGATGAGAGGGACCTGTGAACAGGAGGAGGCGCAATCCTCCAAGGGGAAGAAAGGGAAAAGGCGTCCTCTTTGTCCATGTAAACTCAGGCACACACAACAGTCCACAGCCCTCAGGTGACAGTCCCCTGGAGCCAAGAGAACGTCAAAGGCCTCAGTAGAACCTCGTGGAACCAGGCATGGCGTTACACACCTGTAATCCCAGGACTCAGAGGTTGAGGCAGAATGCTCATGAGTTCGAATTCCAGCCCGAGCTGAGAAGCATTCCCTGATAAATAAAGATACAATAGGGATGGAGAGATGGCTCAGTGTGGAAAGCCTGGGCTGCACAGATGTGGAGCCCAAGTTCAGATCTGCAACACCCACCTAAAAACCTGGGTATGGTATAGTCAGTTTGGGGTCCCAACACTGAGGCAACAGAGAAAAGAGAATGGCTGGATCACTGGCCAGCCAGACCAGCCAATCAATGAAGCTTCGGGTTCAGTGAGAGACCCTGCGTCCAGCACCAAGGTACAGAGTAGCAGAAGAAGACAGCCAGCAGCAATCTCTGTCCTCCAGATGAGAACCCCACTCCACACAAAATAAATAAATCAACATAAAATCGGCTTGGCAGAGGCTGTTTAGGAAAAGCTGAAGAGAGAGGATCTGGAAATGAAGGAAAGACCGTGATTTCCTTTTTAAAGAGTTATTATTTAAAGTATGTGTATGTAGCGGGTGGGAGTGGAGTATGTTTGTATGAGTGTGTGTGCAGGTCAGAAGAGGGCGTCAGATCCCCTGGAGCTGGAGTTACCACAATGGAGGTGCTGAGAACCAAACTTCTGCAAAAGCAGAGAGCACTTTTAATGGCTGAGCCATCTCTCCACCCCAGGACCATCATTTCAATGCAAACTTCTGAGACATTCTCGCTCTATTTGTTTTCTATAGGCATGGTTTTGCTGGCTCTGGGTTAACAGTCAAAACGTGTTTCTCTTCCTTCCTTCCCCACTCATTCCGTTAAATCATTCCTGATATCCGCCTACTCAGCTCTGCAAGCGCTTAGCATAGGAAAATATCATGCTGAGAATGGAAGGGGCTGGCTGCCACAGAGATAACAAAGAGATGCTCATCTAATTTATTTCGTGGTGTCCCACCTCTTGCAACCTCTGTTTTGTTTGTTAGGCAGCCTGACTGTCTCTTTGAGTCATACCTGATCCGGCCTCCATCCGGGAGTCTGAGCCACGCAGAAGATAACACAGTTATTCTTAAGCGGTGGGACACAAATCTGATGGAAATCACTGTGCTAAGCTTTTCCTGAGTATGGGAGAACTTGACTGGTTCCTGTGTGTGTGTGTGTGTGTGTGTGTGTGTGTGTGTGTGTGCGTGTGTCTGTGTTTGTGTGTCTCTGTCTCTGTGTGTATGCATGTGCACATACATGTGGGTGCCTGTAGTGGCCAAAGCAGAACATCAGATCTTTCAGAACTGAAGTTACAGATGACAATGAACTGCCTGACATGGTGCTTGGAACCAAACTCAAGTCCTCTGCAAGAGCAAGGGCTCTTAACCACTGAGCCATCTCTTCAACCCCTCAGCAGAGTCCTTTGTCCCCCCAGAGTGAGGTCCTGACATGTTCTTTTAATATCAAATTTATTCTTCCACAGTGTCCATGTATGCGATGCATTCTGGTGATCCTCAGCCCTTCCTCTGCCTCTTCTTCTCGTCCCGGAAGCCAGGACCTCTGCCACCTTCCAACAGTCCTCTTATTTCCCTTTTGGATTGGAGACCCACTGAGCTTACCCAGGCAGAGATATGAGATGATGGGTTTGGAACCATCAGCAGCCCTGTGAGTCCATCCCCAATCCATGACTGACTACTGATGGGTCTGGTCTTACTGAGGCCCACTGCAGGCAGCTGCTGTTGTCATACCTGTACCAGCTGTACCACACACAGCCCTCTCCCCTTCTCCCAGTGCCTGCACTCTTTCCACTCCCACCTCCTGCCATGTTCCATGAGCCTCAAAGGGGGTGCTACGAATGTCCTGTTTAGGGCTGAACACTCAACAACCATTTATTCTTTGCAATCACTGCCAGCCATTGCAAAAAGAGCTTTCTCTGAGTCTGGAAATAGCAAGAAAATATTATTTCTTCTTTATGGATAGCATCTAGCAAAAAGGAAACATTGGGGTATATTGTAGTATCACTGATTCATCAGTGTGAATGCCAGATCTCACACCGAGAACGACTTGATTGAGAACAACCTGTGGGAGCTCTCTCCTTCTACCATCTGTATCCCCGAGATCCAACTCAGGTCCTCGGGCTTGACAAGTTCCTCTACCCACTGAAATGTCCTGCCAGCCCACATACGAGGTTTTGTTAGAGAATTTTTCTGACAACCTCATTGCAACTGGCTTTCAAATTTGAGGGTTTAACTAGGATCCTGAGTCAGGGAGACGAAGAGCTAAAAAGCATTTGGATGGTTCATCATTGAAATCAGCTTAACTGGATTTGGGATCAACTAGGACATGCACTGCCATAGGCACATTTGTGAGAAACCTTCATTCAGTTCATCCAAGGGGAAAGACTCACCCTGCATGTGTGTGGACCCTCCCAGTGGCAGTCAGATAACAGGGACCTCTGCTGGAAAACCTTTACACTTTGCCTGCATTATTTCTTGTCTTGCTGGGGAGCTCACCCACCTTACGACTGCTTCTAGTGCCATCCTGTGCTCACATCAGAACCCAGCTTCTTAGCCTTCCAGTGAAGGCACTAAGGACCAGCATCTCTCCAAGAGCCTCCGGGCCTTTGACAGCAGTCTGGGATCACAGAGAGGTCCAGCCTCTTGAATTGAGCAGCCTCTTCAGTGTCAGGGCAGCCATTGCTGGGTCCAGCCTCTATGTGTAAGACAATACAATAATCCCTCTTTTAATAAACTCGTACACTATCAATTTCTGTTCTACTAGACTATCTCAACTAATACAGCATGGAATGAGACTGAAAATAATGTGCCCTATATATATGTGCTTTGTGCACATGCATGTGTGTATGCGTACGTATGCGCACATGTTTACAGTATTTATGTGTATATATACAGAGACCTAAATTATATATGTGTGCACATATGCCTTTATATAAGTACACACATGTACATATATAGTATATGTGTATGTATACATACACATGCATAAACGCCTGAATACATATGTGTGTATCTGTATACCTACATATATATTATATAAACATATATGTATCTGTGTGTATATATGGTATATGTGTGTATATAAATGCATATATAAAGAGACATATATCTTATCTCACATGCTTGCTAAGTATCAGAAGTATTTTGTATTTCTGTTTTTTTATTTTAGTTTTTTAATATTTGTATGTATATAATGTGGTATCTCAGGTATGGTACCCAAATCTGGACACAAGAGTGTTCATGTTTCATGTGTGTGTGCCTCACTTAGCTGTTACACACAGCCTGAAGGTAATTTCATACAATATGTCTAGTGCATCATGCATCCAGATGTTGTCTGCAGCCCATCCTGTGAGATCAGAAGTAGAACTGTTCATTTCAGCACCATGTCAAACTCAAGAGTTAAGGGGGGACTGGAGATTTGGGGTGAGAGATGCTCAACCAGTTTGTGCGCACTCGAGCATGCACACACACACACACACACACACACAACTGACCAGAACACATTTACAAATATGATTTTGATTACTTAGAACCCTTTCTTTCCCATTCGCTGGTATATCTCCAGTCTCAATCAACCTTCAGCACATCCTGACTCTTGACAAAGTTTGTAATTGAGCACTTACCGTTGAGCTGTGTTTGGGGAACGGTTTGCTTCTTTCTGGGTTTCCATGACGACCGCTCCCACCTTGTGGCTGAAGGTAACCTCTGTCAACCATGGCTGGGGGTAGTTATCAAGCTGTCACGGGCAATTTTCCTGCTCATTTGATAGAAGCAACATCCCAGAGAGGAAATAACAGGATGCCACAGCAAGAGCACACTCTCACTTTGAAACTGCAATTTCTGGAAAGACTTCTACTATCCTACACAAGACCCTGGTCTCAAGAGAGTATGGCTGATGTACCCCATCATCTCGGTAGCGGAGTGAGTAGGAAAACAGTGCCGGGCTTGTGACTAGACTACAGAGAGTGTCTCCACCTTGTCATGAGAACTTGGACATGTCAGGTCAGTAGCAGGCCCATCAATTCCTTTCTCACATGATGCCTGTTCTTCACAAAGACTCTCATGATGATCAAATGAGCCAATGGGGTGAAAGCATGTTTGGTAAACCGCGAAATCCTATACAGATGGGTGGCTTTGTTTTTATTTCTCAACTTTGAGTTGCCTCACCTCAGGGGCTGTTGGGTCATTTGGACTGCAGCGCCCAATATTATTTTAACACCAGAAAATAAAACTGAGGTATGTATCAGAACCAAGCTGACTGATATTCTGTGTTAGACTTAAGAGCAGCTAGAGAAAAATGAGAGAGAAATTTGTAATGCTTCTCAGTTCAGAGTCAGAGATGCCCTCCTCCATGAGGGTTGTCTGAACATTGTATGAACATTTGTGGAACAAATGAGTCAAACTTTTACTAGAATTTTTCTTATATTCATGTGTTTATTTTGTTGGTGTATGCTTGTGTGTGTGTGTGTGTGTGTGTGTGTGTGCATGTGTGTGTGTGTGTGTGTGTAAATCGGAAAACAACTTGCTGGAGTCAGTCACCTCCATCCACCATGTGGGTTCCAGGGATCAACCTCAGGTCATCAGGCTCGGTAGTAAGCACGTTACCAGCTCAGCTCGCTTGACCAGACTATGAACTCAATTTAAAAAGCAAACAAAACAGCAATTTCCCTCCACACAGAGGAACCACTATATTTTAAACTACGCAAAAGACATATTTAATGTATATGTGATTTCTAAGAACACAGAATTATAGATATAATTTTGAAAATTCAGCTAGAAGGTTGCAAGTGACTGGAGGAGAAACACTCTCATCATCAACTGAAAAGAGGCTACGGGCTTCTCATCGGCTTCTGGATGCCAGGCTGTCTACTGGAGTGAGCAGCTAAGACTGGCTATCACACGGCTGCAGCTGATTCACTCAGTCCTCTCACTCCCATCTTCTTCTATGGCCAGGGAGATGGAATGTCTTGGTGACACTGAATCCAAAGGATGTACATCAAATCAGGGGGACACTCTGAGCCAGAGAGATGGCTCAGCAGTGAAGAGTACTTGCTACTCTTGAAGAGGACTACAGTCCAGTTTCCAGCACCCACGCAGGGCAGCTCACGAGCACCTGAAACTTCAGGTCCAGAGGATCCAACACCCTCTTTTAGCATCCACAGACACTGTACACACACACACACACACACACACACACACACACACACACACACATACACGAATAAGAATAAAATAAATCTTTTTCAAAAAAATAATTTAAACAGTAAACTTTATTTTTTAAGCTCATATTTGAATGTAAACTATCCCACACAGATCAGGTCTTGAATGTTCGGTACTGAGTTAGAGATGCTGGTTTAGAAAGACGAGGAACCTCTCAGAGGTGGAGCCTCACTGATGGGAACAGGTCCCTGAAGGGTCTATAGCCATGAAGGTTGCAGTCCCGCCTCTTTCCCGGACTCTTTCTGGTCTATTAGCATGGGAACAGTGGCTTCCCTTTTGCCACGCTTCCCCTTGCTGTGATGGATTTGATGTGATATCATAAAACAGAATAATTTTTTTCCTCCTTTAGGTTGTTTCTGTTGGCGATTCTGAGCACAGGAAAGCAGAATTAGACAACACCTGGTAACAACCAAACAATTCAATGCCACTTGTGGTAGCTCGCCATAACTGTCACCTGACACAACCCACAGTCACCTGGGCAGAGAGTCTTCATTAGGCTGCTCTGTGGGGATGCCTGTGGTTGGCTGTCCTAATAAAGTTAGTGGATGTGGGAAAACTCAGCCCACTGTGGGAGGTACCATTCAGGCTGGACCCTGGAGTGTATAGGAGTGAAGAAAGCCAAGTGAGAGCAAGCAAGGATCCACGCATTTGCTCTCTCTCTGCTCCTGACTGTGGTTGTGATGTCATCAGCTGCTTTAAGTTCTGCTTTGACTGCCCTACAGTGACTATAACCTGGAATCATAATCCAAATAAACCCTTTCTTCCCTAAATTGCCTTTTGTCAGGGTGTTTTATCACGGAAACAGAAATGAAATTAGTGAACAAGCACTTCAGTGACCATTTTATTTCAGGTCATATTGCAGGTGGTAGAGAAATAAGCAAAACTAATCTCCTGAGTTCACATTCAAGTCACTAATGGGGCAGTAAGTAATTATGATTTAATGCTATTCATCAAATGATGAAACCATATACCAAAGGTAGAAGAAGTGACTTATTTTCTGGGTTAGGCAGAGAAAAATCCCCACAGAGATAGATTTCCCATCTGTTTTACTGTTATTCTTTAAGAGATATTTTTAATCATGTATGCAAAGGGGCAGGGTGGTACACAAGAGCACAGGTACCTGTGGAAGCTAGAAGAGGGCTGTGAATTCCCTGGAGCTGGAGCTACAGGCAGCGGTGGGCCACCCAGTGTCAGTATTGGAGACTGGATAAAACAGTATACACTCTTAACTCCTGAGTCATCTCTCCAGTATCTCAAGTGTGTTTTAATGGTTCTCAAAAAGTATGGCCATTTTAGAGCCAAGCAAGCTAGTGCTCACCTTTAATCCCAGCACTCAGGAGGCAGCTACAAATGGGGCTCTGTGAGTTCAAGGTCAATCTTGTAGCCAAAGTAAGACTTTGTCTCAAAAAAGCAAAACAAACAAAAACAAGACCAGACTATATTTTTGGCAGTTTTACAAGGTCAGAAGGAGGCACAGGGGCCCAAGGGAACAAGATTTACAAAGATGTCAAAGCATCATAGCCTGATAGAAAGTATTAGGAGAATCACGAGGAGTCTGATATTGTTGGTGGAGACACAAAGGATATTGTCTGAAAGGGAACGGAAATCAGAGGATTGACTGAGGCTCTGAACCTAACAAGACACTGGTTTGCCAGGCCGGATCACCCAGAACCATAGCATCCAATATGCATGCCTTCAACCAAATATGGCTACTTACATTTTAATCAACCAAATTTCTATGCATGCTTGTATGTGTGTGTGTGTGTGTGCACAGACATGTACAAGTCTGGGACCAGCTCAGGTGTCACCCTCAGGAATGTTAAGCACCTCCTTTAAAACATGTCTTACAATGAAACTGGAGCTTATGGATGATGCTAGGCTGGTCAGCCTCAGGGATCCTCCTGTCTCCACCTCCCTGATGCTCTAATTAGAGGTACACATTAATTTGTGATTCCTGGGAACCAAACTCAGGTCCTTGTAAACATAGCAAGTGCTTTACCTACTTTTTGACTGAGCCATCCATGACTGGCATGTGTGTGTGTGTGTAGAACATTTATACAATATTCCTTGTGCATCTGAGGTTTCAGTTCTCATAAACTTAAGTCATTTGCCATCAACTAAGAGGTAAAGATATTAATTGGAAAGCTTCAGGAAGAAGCCATTTGTACCTTATATATTGAGTGACATTCTGAGTAGTGCAATACCTCCATAAGATCCCTCCTCCTCGGGACACTTTCTTAATTAGTGAATAATGGGGGAGGGCCCATCCCATTGCCAGTGGTACCGCCCCTGGGCTGATGATCCTGGGTTCTATGAGAAGCAGGCTGAGCAAGCCACGAGGAGCAAGCCAGTAAGCAGCACCTGTCTATGACCTCTGCATCAGCTCCTGTCCCCAGGTTCCTGCCCTGCTTGAGTCCCTGTCCTGCTCTATTCTAGCCATGCTCTGAAGAATCTCTGCCCACTGCCTTAGCTTTGTGATACCAGCAAGCTAGTGTTGCTGGCATCCTGGTTATCAGTTCAGTGGTTGTGTTTGAATTGCATGCTCAGTAGTATCTGAAGTTTCAGGAATCCACTGGAGGTCTTGGAATATATTTCTCCTGGGTAATGAAGACTACTACATATGCAAGATACAAAGTATACATGTGTAACATATATGCAATGTCACACATAGAGTCAGTAGTTTGTAAAGATTATTATATGTAACCATACATAACATACATATATAGAGGGTACATATATTGCATAAGAATTAATGGTATAAACAAAATAAACATTATATATATGCACACATGTATGGGTTATGTGAACGTATATATAATATGTATATACACATATATCAGCTAAACAGTATGTTTTATTAACATGTAAATCTGAGATGCTGCTAAGAAAAGGACATCTGTGGATCACTCCACCTGTTTTAATATCCCTTTTTTTCTGTTCTTAATGTTTTCTAATACACATCTTTGCATGACACTTGGTTAAGGTTGTTTATTTAGAACACCATGAGAGGAAAAGAGGTGCCACTTGGTTCTGCATCATATTAAACAGCCTCAAACATTCATTGTGTGATTCATGTGCCGCTGTGACAATCGTCCTGATTAGCCCTTACGAGACACAGATGGGCAGCTCGGAGATCCCAAGTAGCTGACTTCTGAAACCAAGCAGCTGGGAGAGCACCTCTTTTACAATATCTTCACTTTATTTTAGTCATCTGTTTGTTTGCTTGTGTAGAGACAGGGCCTCGTGCAGCCAAGTCTGGCCTTGAATGTAGCGGAGGATGACTTTGAATTCCTGGTCTTCCCGCCTCTACCTCTCAAACGCTGAGATGATATGTGAGGACTGCCATGCATGGTTTATGTGGTGCAGGGAATGGTGCCCGTGGTCCCATTCATGACAGGTGAACACTCTACCCACCAAACCACATTCCCAGCCCCTGTATAAAGGGCTCTTTCAAAGGAGCTACACGCACGTGTGGTATATATGTGTGTTTATTGGTATATCAAAGAATTTTCTTGGCTCCCTCTTTCTAGCTCTATACCCTATGTTCCTTTCTTTTCAGAGTCAGGGAGGAAGGGGGAGCTCCTTGGATCTTGACATGATTTCATATTGCGATTTTATATTGAGAAACGTCTGACAGAAAGGTCCCACAAAGCATTGGCTGCCACCCCAGGTTCCACAGCTGACTCCGGAGATAATAAAATGGTGGTCACTCAGTGAGGATCTGGTCTCCCACCCCACCTGCTCAGTGCTAAGTCCCTGGCACAGGAGACACTCAAATGGTCCCCTGTTTAAAAAAGCACATTAGATCGAAACTATTGATTTCTAATCTACCACCTACATGGTTATCATTGGACCACTTTAAGTAATTTGCTCCAATTTTGGCTTTGGTTCTGAGCCTCGGCTTCTACTGTCAGGTCATTCAACTGAGGGTTGTTTAATTTCAAAACATTCAAAGAGGATGTGTGAGATGGCTCAGGGGGTAAAGGCATTTGCCGCCAAGCAAGACTGAACAGGTCACCAGAACCTACAGTGTAAGGCAAGAACCAACCCCCGAAAGTTGTCTTCTGACCTGCACACTCAACCAGTGGTGCAAACACTCACAGTCACACAGGCACACACCACATGCCTGTACATCGACAGTAGGTTATGTCAAAAGAATCCAAAGAAGAAATACTCAATTGAACAAACTTCCAGTGGCTGGAACTGGACAATTTGAGCAAGCAAATCAATAGCAATATCCCATGATAACTCCAAATACTGGCATATTCACACAGAATCACATAAATAACTCTATCATGCCCGTAAACCCTGATAGTAGAGGCATTCACTATAAACACTTACATACGACTCTTCCGTACACTGTGTGTCAGTATCTATTAATGTAAGTGATTAAACTAGCGAAGGAGATGTAAATAAGTATCAGATGGATTGGAATCTGACTTGGTCGGGAGGCTGTATAGAGCCAGACCTCGGCAGTTCTCAGCAGCATTCCAACCTGCTGCAAAGCCTGCCAGCCTGTCACCCCACACCTGAGGAGAGACAGCTCTCGGGGGCAGAATTCCAAATGTCCCCCATGAGGAGGAGTGCTTCATCCCCTCAATCCCCACCCCCATTCCCAAACCCACTTCTTAAGTGTAAGAAAAGAAGGCTGGACAAAAAGAACTTTATAGAGGAAAAATATGGGAGACTTCACCTCAGCCAGGTGATCAAAATCAAGGTGAACAGCCATTCATCATCAATAGCGTGTGCCTTCAATCATGATGCCTGGAAGTTATGCTTGACCTTCCTGGTCTTCAAAAAGAGAGAGAGAGAGAGAGAGAGAGAGAGAGAGAGAGAGAGAGAGAGAGGAAAAAAGAAAGTAAAAAAGAAAAAGCATCACTCCAGTCTAGTCATGGGAAGAACATCAGACAAATTACCACAGAGGGCAACCCTGTTAGAGATCTGACCAGTTCTCTGCAAAACTGTCAAGGTAACCAATGACAAAGCAAGTGTGAGACAGCCTTAGGCAAGAGAAAGCAGAGGAACTGTGCTAACTAATGGCCACTGGGAGCCTTACATACAAGAAGGGAATCAGGTAAAAGGAAGAAAAAAAAAAAACATCCCTGAGCAGACATCTGAACAAAGTGTGCATTCGAGTTAATAGAATAGATCAACGCCGGTTCACTAATTACTAAATGTGCATCACATTAATGTGAAGTATTAACAGAGCGGAAGGAACAGAAACAGACACCTATCCGTATCATCCCATTTGTTCTGAAATATGAAACTTCTGAAAGTTTTGGAAGGCCTAAATTTGGGGCCGGAGAGATGTCTCAGTACTTCAAAGCACATACTGCTCTCTCCAAGGACACCTACCTACATTTGTGTGTGTGTGTGTGTGTGTGTGTGTGTGTGTGTGTGCGTGCGTGTGCATGTGCGTGTGCGTGTGCGTGTGCATGCATGCACGCACGAGCAACTTTTAAAAATTAAATAATTTCTAAAAATTATCAGCATTTGTGGTCTGGAGAGGTGGAGTTCTAGGTACACAGGCATGATCCTCGGAACCCGCAAAGAAGAGCCAGGTATGATGGTGTGAGTCTGTAATCTTAGTGCTCAGGAGACAGAGACAGGAGGCTCTCTGGGGTTCACTGGCCAATGGGCCCAGCCTGCTTGGTTCCACACCAGTGAGAGACCCTGTGGACAGTATCTGCGGAATGACACCTGAGGTTGTCTCCTGGCTAGCCTCCATATGCATGCACACACATACACGTTCACACATGTCTAACCCTGCACACAGAACATGCTCATACACAACAAAGCAAATAAATATTAAAGGAATGAGCTTGGAGTGGTAAGGCAGTGAGGTCCACACGGAGCCTTTCCAAGTCTATGGGAGATGCACAGGGCAATCGACAAGTTACAAGCCTGGCATCTGAGGGGGGACATTCCAGCTGCTATGTGAGCCCCAACAGCTTCCTGTGGAGAGCTAGAAGGGCAGGGATGTGTCAGAGTTGAGACTGGCTTTTGTTCCCCGTCTCCTCTCTAGAATAGAAAGCAAGGAACTCGTTTTGGTCTTGCAGCGAAGTGATTGATCATCCTGCTCCAAAATCTAATAAGGGCAACAGCTTATTATCTGAAAGGATCGCTTACAAACTTGAACTTGAAATGCTCAGCAGTGAATCTTAGGAAAGAACAGTATCCATCTTCACCATTAATAGAAGACAATGGGCAGCACTGTTTTATGATTGCTTCAGGTGGTGTTTTCAGTTTTGTGTGTGTGTGTGTGTGTGCATGTGTGCATGCACATGTGTGTGAATTTTGATGCATACAAGTTTATGTACACATGGCAGGAAGCCAGAGGTCAATGTCACCTGTCTTCCTCTATCACCCTACAGATTAATTTTTAAACACAGTCTTTCACTGACGAAGGAACCCCCCAGTGAAGCTAAAGGCACTGTTCAGTGATCCTCAGGATCCTCCTGTCTCAGACCCTCCAGTGCTGAGATGACAGGCAGGCATCTCCATACATGGGTTTTAGATGGGTGCTGGGAATCTGAACTCAGGTTCTCATACTTGCATGGAATCACTTTACCTACTGAGCCAACTCTTCAGGGTCCCATTTTCAGAACCTTAAAGTGAACAGATCAGATAATTTCCTGGAAGAAACGTAGCGCTCATTTTTCACTAAGAAGTGTCTGTGAAAGTGACCACTTAGAAACTTCTATAGAGGAGCTTTGGAGTGGACTGAGAATCAGGTAGATACGCTTTCTTGTGCCCTTATAATGATTCCTTTCTTCCTGGCAACAGGCAATACTAGATATTCTTATATAGAGAAATAAGCGTGTGCAGGGAGAGCCGTTGATGACAGCTCTTGCCTTGTAGATAGTGTCACCAGTCACTATCTACATGACAATCCTCCTTCCTGTGCCTGCTACCTTCTCTGGATTTCTTTGATCTAAGCCTGTGGGTCATCTATTCCAGAACCTTCTGTAGCAGTTAATTTTTTATCACTATGACAAAATACTAGACACAAATAATTTAAAAGAGAAAGTTTTCTTTTAGTTCAGTTTCAGAGATTCATAGTTCTTGGCTCCAGTTTCTATAGAGGTTGAATGGGCAGGATGAGAAAGATACACAAATTTACTCTATTCATTCTTGTGATTGCAATTACTCTTTTGGGAAGGTCTAATTGTGGTTGTAAGATTTTTTTTTTTTTTAAGTTGAAGGGGCAGTGCACATGAGTGTAGTGCCTTTGAAGGCCAACAGAGGGCATCAAAAGCCCTGGAGTTAGAGCTACAGATGCCTGTGAGCTCCCCAACCTGAGGACTAGACTCAGGTCCTTTGCAATAGCAGGGAGCATTCTTAAACACTGAGCCATTTTTCCAGCCCGATGTTCAATCTTTTGGCTTTGTTATAACGTGTCATGCTCAAGAACTAGGCAATTGAATTACAAGGGAAAATTAGCTGCAACAACAAAAATTGTCATGTTTTAAGTAAGTTCACAATTTTGTGTTTACTCACCTTCACTGCTATCCTGGGGTGCATGCATTCTGCTGGCTTCAGATCTGACATACTTGGGAGATGCCTCTCCATTTTCTCACAGATGCAGTAGTATATAAAGCTTAGACTACATGCTATAGCTCGAGAAGGCTTACAGACTGTGTGCAAAGGATTCCTAACCATTCCTAACCATGCCTCATTTCTAGCATTCATGGCCGATAGCTCACCAGAGCAGGTATCAGTTCTACCACAAATGAAAGGTGGCTTGGCATTTCTCCTGGAGATTTGGAAGCACCTATATTTGAGGGAAAAGTCACAGAGTAGAATATTTTACATGGTTTCTGCAATACCTTTTCAATTGCTGAGGATCCAGCAGAGAGTGCTACCACTTCATTTGTCTCTCTCGACTTGAATTAAAGTCAGAGCAAATGATGGGGCTTCTCATACTAACTGGTCCCCTAAGTTGGAAAATGGTCAGTTCTGTAAACACTAATGCAGTGAGTTGTTTGTTTGTTTGTTTGTTTGTTGATGTGGTTTGTTTTTCTGGGGAGATGGCTCAGTGGGTAAAGTATTTGCCACATAACATGAAAACTTCAGTCTGGAGCCCCAGAATCCAAAAACCCAGAGCAGCAGCCTGCAGGAGCTGCACTCTGATGGTAAGATTCCCATCAGGAAAATCCCCCAGAAGTCCATGAACCAGCCACCCTGGACTGTGCAGCAATAGAAAAAAAGCTGCAAAGTAAAGACTGATCATCAAGATTGTGCTCTGACCTTTACATAGAATGGTAGCATGCAAGTGTACACACACACACACACACACACACACGCCATTTCTAAAAGAATAGAATAATACGGTTCGTGTTCACCTGAAGGGATTACTTTTGGGTTATATAATAATCATTGCAGAAATGACATTTTTATATTTAAGGTATCAATTAATTTCATTATTTAATTTGCTATAGTTTTCACTTACATTGAGGGTTTTTTGTATTGTTATTTTTTGTTAATATTATTTCCATTTAACTTAACAGGCATACTTAAATGCAGTTTTCTATACTTAATGACCACTTCAATTCAAACTCTTATTTTTAAAGAGCTGAAATTATGCAATCAAGCAGTAAAATAATTGTTCATATATTTTAAATGGTTTTTCTTGTAATTCTCCTGATGTATAATTTCCTTTAAAAACATATTAAATGTGTCACTTAAAACTTCACATCATAATTGCTTACTCATTTAATTTTGCATATATTCCATTTAAAAGCAAATATTCAAAACATTTATTCATAATTTTAATTTCCTCTGCTAATGAAGAAAGTTTCCAAGTTTTAGTGTAATTCATGTATTCATGGAGAAATACCCCATATACTGTTGTCAAGTGGATGTTTATTATTAAAGGGCAGAAATTTCAAGGTATTTATACTTTGGTAAAGATTTAATTTCTTACTTATTAATGTGTCTCTGTGTGTGTCTTTTGCAAGTGCAGGGGCTATGAAGGACAGAGTGGGGCATCAGATCCTCTCTAGCAAGAGACAAAGGTGGGTGGACACTGGGACCAAACCCAGGTCCTCTAAAAGGGCAGTATGATGAGCCATCTCTCATGAGAGGATTTGAGATACATATTTCTTCTCAGAGGAAGAGAAAAAGCAATAACTATGTCTAAAATACCAATTCTGATGATATTAAAGAGGCCTGAAAAATTATGTAACACCTGGAGAAATGGCTCAGTCCATAAGTTCTTCGTTTTCAAAAATAAAGCAATACCATGTTCTCATTTAATAAGATGTAAAACTTTGCTGTATAACATGAGGTGCTTTATCTCTGTTTAAAAAGAAAGACATCCAGTCCCATCAGAATCTGTGACTGAACAAAGTGAGACAACTACAGTTTCCACAATCCACCCACAGGCATTGCTAGGACAAATTACACCTCTGTCCCAAACATTCCTTACTGCTGTGACAAAATACTCTCTTTATCATGTTTTGAGCGACAATTGTCTCCAATAGGTTCATGTATTTAAACACTTGGTCCCCAGCTGGTTGCTGTTTGACAAGTTATGAAATCTTCCTGGAAGAAGTAGCCTGGTCCCACTCCTGTTCTTTCTTTCTCTCTCTCTCTCTCTCTCTCTCTCTCTCTCTCTCTCTCTCTCTCTCTCTCCCCTCTTCTTCCTGTGTGTGGGTAAATTGTAATAAGCCAGCTTCCAGCTGCTGTTGCCATGCCTTCCCTGCAGTAATAATGGACTATGTCCCCTCTGGAACTACAAGCCAAAATAAACCCTTTCTTCCTTAAGCTGCTATTGTTTACCAGTTTCCTCTGAGAGTAAAACCTTGCATCTTGGAGGGAGGCTCATTAAAACATGGGATGCTAAAGTGGGATGAAACAAAGGCTGTTCAAAGGAGGAAGTTTAAGACACAGAATTTCAAAAGGGGAATAAAACAAGATAGTGTAAGAGAAGGTAAAACATTCCATCCTGCAGGCAAACTCCTTAAATTCAGGAAATAAAGGCAATTCAAAATGGCTTCAGGAAGTTCCTAAAACTGAGAAGTTTATCTATGTCCCTTCTTTGAGAGCATATACAAACTAAGAACTGCTAAGAGACACTGTCAGACCAGCTGAGATGCTTGGAAGAAGCAGAGATTTGCCAAACTGCCTGGAAGGGGTTCACACCAACTGAGTTACCAAGAAAAGACACTCTCCAATCTGTTGAGCTGTCTGTAGGCTATGCAGTGTGCTCCAGGTTTCCAGCTGTCGTGAGCTGTCTGTCATGCATGCTAGGGTGGACTTTAGTGATACAGATGTGTTTGAGGTGTTTCTGCTCCTGTAAATAACCCCTCACCCATATTCCTGTACACAACCCCAACCTCATGGTCCATGAAGTTGGACTTTGGTAGTGTCTGTAATTTATTCTGTCTTCAGTTTCCTATCTGGCATGAGTAGACATTTGTTCAAGTTCCCCAGGAATAGTGTCATACGGGAGGATAATTGGACCATCACCTGTGACTCCAGCCACTCCTCAGAGTATACAATTATATCCTAATTGCAAGTGGCCCTGGTAGGAGGGTCTCAGGGGAAAGTTAATTGAAGAGAGCCCTCTCTATGTGGCTTTAGGGAAGCCATCATCCCTACTGGGATGGTAACTTTCTGGTGTAGCTGCTTCTGGGTGACCCATGACTCTATCACTAAACCGTGTGTGATGGGGCCCTATAAACTCATTTTCTCTGTGAGTGAACTGTTACGGCACTGTTGTTCTGTTTGTCATTGGTACCTTAGGAGGGAGGGGCAGGCACTGTTTATGTCTCCCTAGGGAAGAAATCCACACAACAGTGAGCCAGCCTAACATTTGACACGACAGGTTTATCCGCTGGGTCCCTGTTCTTGAAAACTAAGTTCTACTCTATTGCCCTACTTTTTCTAGGAAAAACAATTATTTTTGTGTCTGTTGCCCATCAGATCACAGAAGACAGCTACTTTTAATATGCCTTGCTGTTTAAACTAATTAACTCAATCATGTTCTTTAGCCTATTCACGCCAAATTAAACTCCCAGCTCTGTCACATGGCATTTGCTTTCCCAGGAGGCAGAGGAGATGAAATATTTACAAAGTAGGTGTACAGTAAAGCCAATCTTATCTGCTGCTATAATTTTCCCCCAGTTCTTAAAGGCCTCATTAAAGTGATCGAGGACACAATTCCACAGGGATTTATAAACTCATCAGGGAGATGCCAGTGAATGAGATAATAGAGACAACAGACTATTTGCTGAGTTATCGCTGAAGCCGCTCTGTAGTGAGCTGTAAGCACTGCTCACTGCGGCTTAATTAGAACCCTGGATAGCCTGGAGTCAGACTGACGCTCTGTCTCACGGCCATACTTTTAAATGATTCCTCAGTGAAATGTGCGTCAGTAGCCAAGAAATTCAACCCTGACATTATCCATAGAAAATAGATAATGCAGATAAAAAGATGATCTGACAACAGTGTTCAAGAGCAGTTTTCTATTTAACATATGTGTTTATTCATATAAATAAACAGGCATTGTATTAGGCCATCTGTGGGCTACACTGACTGATAGGAGATGTGGCCCTGGACTTCTAGAAGATCCACTCTAAAATGGAAAATGAGAATGGTTGCTTAATTTATCTGTATATTGGTTTCCTGAGAAAATTAAAGCAGTGAAGGTTCCTCATGCAGAGTGTTGTTGGGAGCAATTTAACATAACACAGACTTACTGTGGACAGATAAATGAGAGTGATGGTAGATGGATATATGAATAAATATATGTTAAATAGAAAATAGGCAATTGCATAAAGGACGGATGATAGAGAACTATAAAAACAGAAGAGAGGGTTTATGGATTTATAAATATTATAGGTAATTATACAGATACTATAGATAGAGATGATAGGCAAATAGATGGTGCGTAGATAATGGAAACTAGAAAGATATAACAGCATCAGAAACTGATGGCAGCTATCCGGATGATAGATAAAAGGCAGATGAGAGACAGATGATGGGCTATATGGAAAACAGGCAGAGAGATGCTATATATGCACAGATAGACGAGGCGTAGATGTATGTATGCACGATTATAATACATTATACACGTTTATCCATACATGTGTATCACGATAAACGTGTTTTGTAGTCATGGTATTATTCCTAGACTTCCAGTAACATTTATATACTTTCACCTTCCTCAGCCTTACCTTGGGAGTGGGGAGTGCTCTAACATGCCCTGGGATGCAAGATGACTGCAGGGTTAGGATCAGGAATGGAGACCTTCAAGCACATTTTGGGAAGTCCGAAATAGGACACTGTAAAGGTCTCAGTTACTCTGGTATTTGTGTGTTTAGCCTTGAGGGAGTACACATTAATCAGGGTCATGTAAAGGAACAGAAGCAGTCTAAACATAAACATAAATTAGAAGGGGTATTTAAGGCTTATACGATACCATCCATGCAGTCCAACAATGGCTGCTGACACTCTAAAGAGCCTGGAAACTAGTAACTCCTCAGAGCATGAGGTTAGATGCCACGGTTGTCCCAATCTGCCACGGAAGGCCTGGAAGACCGCTAGCAAGCCGTGTATCCTCAGGGCATGGTGGAAAGCCAAAGGTGCCTGGGTTCTGACACCATCCGCTTATGCCCCCAGCAGCAAAAGGTGTGAGCAGTGAAGGCCAGCAGACAAAAACAAGCAAAAGCTCTTCCTTGGCCCTCCGCAAGAAAGTGCCTGTTACATTTAGAGTGGGCCTTCCCTCTTCAGTTAACCTAATCCAAAAAATAAAGTAAAATAAACCCTTCCCTGGCACGCCCACAGGCTGTCCTAATCTTGATAGCTCACACATGCCTCAGGTGTGAGGTGTGTGCCTCAGTTGATCCTGCATCTTCAAGATGAAAACTAAGATTAACTATTACACAGCCTGAGCTGGGTTAAATACGCACAGTTTTTAGACACAGCTTTTAGACCTGGAATAAAGTAACAGAGACAGAAACAAGACGAAAGCACAGGTCTAGGCTGCTTTCCCGATCCATAGTCACCTTGGGGGCCCAAGTGAGGAGTCCGTGTTTCTTTATGAGAAAGTAATTTCTAAGTATCTGGTAGGAGATCAAAATCAGAGCTGAAGCTGTATTTAGGCAAGAAGAGTTGGAGAGACGTTGACAACACAAACTTTGAACTTGGAGACATGGACGGTCAGCTGAGGCAGTGGAAACAGATCGCGCCCCTCCCCCAGCCTCCTGTTGACTACCTTGCTACTGAAGCCGTGAATGCCACGTCAGATCCCTGATCTGCAGAAGCATGGAGTGCTGGACGTACATAGTTTTTAAGCTGTGCAGCCGAAAGGCAACTACCGCAGTGCTGGTGGACGGCCCTCAGGACTTCCAAACGGCCCATCAGGACAGCCCTCCCTCCTTCCTCCGTGGTGGTCTGTTTCTGCCGCAGCTTGAGTGAGTGCTGGCTGCTTTGGAAGCTACCGGAACAATTTCACCATCGTTCGGAGACAGCAGAAAGGTGAATGGCCGGGGTGGTGACCAAAAACAGATAAGGCCGGGGCAGGCTGGAGTCTGGCGGAAGCATTCCAGGAAACAGGACATCGCTACGCTCTTCCGTAGCTCACGGAATGTTGCTAGCAGATGCGGTGAATCCTCCTGAAGCCTCGGCTGTGAACCTGCAGAATGGGGCAGCGCGGCTCAGGGACGAAGGCTAGACGAAATGTGGCACTGAGCTTCCGAAAAAGCGTCAGATGTTTTCATCTCTGAACTTACCCCGCCCTGGCCCTTCAGCCTTCCGCTCGGCCCTGCGGGACATGCCTACCGGGAACAGCTGAGACACCGCGGCAGCTGTGGCCACTGATGCTTGAAAGCAATCTTGAGCTGATTTAGTTGTGTGTCAGCAGCCCACAAGTCCTGCTCCAACAGCCTGTCACTGGAAGAGAAACAAGTTCTGCTGGCGCGGGCTGTGTTTCCAACCACAGCCCGTCTGAGCAGTGTTTGAAAGTCCAAAGCTATTATTCACAGCTCAGTGAGCCCCTCACTGCAAAAGCCACTCATGGGGAGTGACAATATTGGATGACTAACAAGGACAAGAGGTTTCATATCACTTCCTCATGACTCGAAGATTTCTGCAAGCCGTACTGTCAGCTCGGCTCCCCCCAAACAAAACAAACCCTGTTCTGATGAAGGTAACAGCGAAGAGGGCGCCTCTCTCATCATTGTGTTAGGACAATCAAGTCATCCCAGTTCACCCGAGACTCTCCTTGCTCTCACACTAAAATTCCAGTGTGAGCCAAACGTAGTGGCACACGCTATTAAACCCACTCCAAAGGGGGCAGAGACAGGTGGGTCCCTAAGGCTTGCTGGCCAGCTTCGCTAGCCTAGTTAACAAGCTCCAGGCCAGCGGGATACTCTGTCTCAAAAACAAGCAGATAACGCCTGAGAAATGACACCTGCAATTGATCTCCAGACCCTATACACACGGGTGGATATCCTTGCACATGTGCAATGTGCACCAGCACACACACACACACACACACAATCCAAGGAAATTCCTCAGCGCCAAAAAATAAAAAATAAAACAAACAACTGAGCTGCTGAGTCATTCACTGTAGTCCATATTAACATATTGGCATTTGGTCAGATATAGCTTTATAATTTGGCCACATGAGAACCAAATGTTCACTCTGTGTCCAGCAATTACTCTATATGCTGAGCTTTGAGGACAAACTATCCTAGCCTGTTCTGTTGTTGCTGTTCGTGATTTTTCCATAACATGTTACACAATCATTTTTTAAAGAATCATCTAGTCCCATATATATACATATATGAATTTGTTCAAAAAAAGGAAGCAGATCTCCTTGGAGAAATACTTGAATCCAGGAATTTTGCAAGAAAAAAAAAGTATGGGTCAGGAATAGTTTACAGGGAGGTGTTAGGAAAATCCTAGGTGTGGGAGCAATCCTGTCCGTTTTCTCTCACTATAACGGAACACCTGGGGCTGAGTAATTAGAGAAGAAATTACTTTAGCTTGGACTGTTGAAGGCTAAATATCCAAGCGGCACAGGTAGGTATCTGTGACTCTCCCTCTAGTTGCAAATCCTCAAGGTAGAAAACGCTACTAATGTTTAAATTTCATTGTTAAGTTGTCTGGATTTAGACTCACTTAGGAATCACACCTCTGGGTATGTCTGTGAAAGTGCCTTTAGAGAGGTTTAACTGGAGCTGGAAGGCCCACCCTGAATCCGAGTGATGCCGTTCCATGGGTTGGGATCCCAGATCTAAAAACAAAGGGGGGGGGGGCACTGAATGGAGGCATTCATTCCTCTTTTCTAAACTAAGATGCAATGTGACCATCGACCTTACACTCCTGTCTCCATGACATCCTACCAGGATAGACTGGATCCCACAAAACCATGAGCCTAAATAAACCCATCCTTCTTTTAGTTGCTTCTTTTCAGGTAGTTTGGTCACATCAACATGTGAAGTAACATAACCTTCTAGATTGTTCTTAGGAGAAGGAGCTGGCCAGACTGTGCTGGGTTGCCTAGGAGACCGGTCTTAAACTCTGATTTAAAGAACGAGCTGAACATATTGGATAGAAATTGGGTGGAATAAGTCAATGATGACTACACTTGAGAGAAGAGAGAGCTAAGATACATTCCCAAGTGCTCAAAACGAAACCCTTCACCCAGTCTTAATCCAAACCCTAATCCCACTTCTTTGGGGTGTGAGGCTCTGTGGACGTTATCTGGTCACCTCACTGGTTGTTACAGACCAACGGGATATTCTAAAAAGCAATTTTAACCCCCTGGCTACATTCATGCCTGTAATCCCAATTCTTGGAAGGCTGAAGTAGGAAGACTGCTACATAGAAAGTTCCAGCTCAGCCTGGGAAACATACTGAGACCCTTTCTAAAACATAAAAGCAGGCATTTCCAAAATAACCAAAATGAAATAAACGGTAAAGATTTATTTCATTTTTATTTTCATATTTCATTTCATATTTCATATGAGCATATGTGGGGGTTAGGTATGTTCTTGTGGGTGCTGTGCTTGCAGAGGCCAGAAGAGGGCGTCTGACCCCCAGAGCTGGGTTACAGTGGGTTATGATTCACTCTACATGGGTGCTGGGACCCAACTCCTGTTATCTGCAGTAGCAGCAAGTGCTCTTCACTTCTGAACCATCTCTCCAGGCCCTAAACGGGGGCAATCATAACAAAATGATACAGAAGATAAGCACATTTACAATAAATTTGTCATTTTCTGTTTCAGAGGGAAGAATAGTTCTGCTCTTTTCTGATCAAAAAAATGCAGAAATGTACTCAAATGGCAGTCCTTTAGTGGAGCAATTTTAATTTTTTATTACATATGTTCGTGTGTGTGTGTGTGTGTGTGTGTGTGTACACCACAGGCCACATGTGGAGGACAGAGGACAACCTTTAGGAGTTTATTTTCTCCATTCACCATGTAGATCCTACAGCTAGACTTCCGGTCATCAGGCTCAACAGCAAGTACCTTCAGCAGCTGCTGGGCCATCTCTCCAGTCCACAAATATATTACTGATGAATAGGTTTGAGGAATGACCATAATTTAAAGTGTTCTGTGTATGAGCCTTCATCTTGTTTCTCAATTGGACAAAAAAAAAAAAAAAAAAAAAAAATACCCTTTGATCTCTGTTAAAGTATGAGGCAGGGATCTTGGCATGTTGTGAAACTGGCATCCAAAGCTTTCTTGCACCTTAATTTTCATCTCTGGTACTTTGGATCCAGACTGTATCCTATACCTCTCTTGTGCATCTACTCTTGTCTCTGGGGCCAGGTAGATGAACCAGCATATTTATGACTTCCAGTTTTCTATTCCCACCCCACCCTCCCCAGTATCCCCTAAGGGAGCCACTGCTTGCTTTTTTGCCTGAATTGACAACAAACCAACAATTTACCTTGCTTATAAAATATAACAAATAAGGAGCTTGGGGACAGGAGCCCCAATCACACAGCTTTGTCTTAACATCATCTGTAATTATCTTTCTACAACCTGACTCCTTAGAATATTCTTAACTGTGCTAAGGCAAACAAACAATAAAAATTTGTTTTCAGCTTTTTTTTTCTATGCATGTGATGGTAAATCTCTATTGTAAATTTATGGAAACAGCTTTGAGAGACAACTCTATGTAGAACTGTGAGGGAATTTCCAGGAAGGATTAAAGAAGGGTAGTAGAAAATCTGTACACTAGAATGGGTGCACTTTCCAGTGGGGAGCCCAGAAAGAAAGACAACTAAGGAACCAGCACTTGTGTTTGCTGCCTACCATCTCCTCTTGCTGGTTTGTCTACCTTGTTGTTGCTGCTGCTGCTATCCTTCTCTGGCATCAAAATGCAACTTCCTGGCTTTTCAACCTGAACTGAACATCATCAACTCCTTAAGAATCTTCCTGGCTTTCAGAACCAGATTGAGACTACTGAGGCACCCAGCTTTATAGACTGAGGTGGTATTTATGACTTTTTCTGGGGGAGATGCAAACAAATGTCTGCTTACTTCACATAAGAATCCAACAACAGCTCAAACTAATGATTCCAGCAAAATATAACTTGTAAACCAACGAGTTTATTAGGGTTGCGTACAAGAGTGTGGGTGAGGCTTACATGAGCTACTCAAAGGCAACTCCATTACCCAAACCTTCCCCTTGCCTGGCTAAAGACTGGTGAGAGCTCCATCCCCAGAGCTCCCTTCAGCACTTGCGTCAGCTCAGCAGGTTAGAGTCTCTTCTCCTCGGCAGTCCTTAATATTTATTCAACATTAGGGAGGAGCCTGGAGACTTGTAAGTTTCAGGAATTTACTGAGATCTTGTGAGTTGTTTACTTCTTTGGATCTTAGACAGTTTCATTTACTTCTCAGGTAGTAAGGAGCCTCCCTCAGGAACAGAATATTTCACCTTAGAGGAAATAATAAATAGAATCGGAGCCTCTCCAGTGTTCAGACAGCCATTCTGGGGAAATACCCAGGCTCTGTTGTGTAAGCCAATTGAATAAACCTCTCTTCATAGCATGCAATCCATTCCACTGTTCTGTTTCTCTAGAGGCCCTAACCGATTCAGTGGCCATCTCTTTTCTTTCTTTGTATTACTCCTCTCTGAACCTGTTGTTTATTTGGTGGGGGGTTAGTTTGTTTTTCCATCCAACAGATGATTCCCACAATCTTTCCAAAACTACAGTCATCCCAATCAGAAGATCTCTTCCTGTGGCAGCAAATGCAAGGCTAATGACAGATGGCTGGGGCTGGACTCTGCTGTACCACCAGATGTGACCATTAGAGAATAGCAGACATTTTCTGGTGGCAAGCTGAAAGAACAAAGAGATGAGCAAACAGGATCCTTTAAAATGTTTTTCTTGTTCTTGTGAATATGAATGTAACGTCTCCCACAGGCTCATGTTTGAACATATGAGTATCCCAGCAGGTGGCGCTGTTTGGGGAGGTCGTGGAATCTTTAGGACTATGCTTGAATAGGAATAATGAGTTACTGGGTATTGGATAGCTGTAGTCTCTGAATTGAAATTGTCCCTCCAGGAAAGAGAGGGGAAGCTCAGGAGACTCCTGAAATAAACAGACTGCCTGTATGTTAAAACTTGCAAGATTCACAAGGCCTTTCTCCCAGGTAATCAGCAGCAGTGAACTGCTAGGGACAGGGTGGAGCCTCTGGCCAGCTTAGCAATAAAGAGATTTTCAGGTCTGTCAAGCTGCCTGCAAGTCAGACCAACAGTGCGGAAGTGTAACTTTTGTGACTCATCGCTCATGGTGGGGTGAGCTTTTTGATGATGTTGCTGTATTTTGGTCATTCCTGCTCATGTAAACTCACTCTCACCCCATCCTCCTGTTAGGGATACCATAAAAACTCCCAGGTCACCAAGGTTGGGTTTCCTATTGAAAGGATCAGACTAACTTTGTACCCTATATGTCTTCTAAAGCCTATAGTTTTGAGTTTTAGGTCCAGGTTAAGCCTCTTAGTACCTTTCCAGAGAACGGAGGAATGTAACCCTGTCTGTGAAGACAGATATAAAAAAGCAAGCAAGCAATGACCTTCACTCAGCAAAAAGAATGACTAGACCCTTGTCTTCGAGATAGTGTTTCTAAGCAACCAACCCAGATGGCCTCAATCCTTCTTCTGAGTAGACCCTGACCTCCGGCCAAAAGCCCGCAGCCCCAATCTTCAAGGATGAGCTAACAACCCCCACCTTTAATTGTAGCTGCATCCATACTTGGCAGGACTGGCCAAGCTTGATCACCTAAGACTAAGCAATTATCTTACATTATAGCTTCCTCATCCAATCCTGAATTGCCAAGACTGCAACCTCAAAATTCCCACACCTTGTCTTTTAAAAACCCAAGGCCTTTGATTCCTGGGGCCACTCTTTGCTGACTGGCAGGGGTGACCCCATTGCACAATGGTTAAAATAAACCTCTTGCGATTTTGCATCGATGAGATCTGGTCTCCTGAGTTCTCTTCATCCTTTCTGAAAATTAGGCTCATGCTGGGCCTAACACTACCTCAAATGAGTAGATGTGTTTGTGTGGGGCGGGGGCATTATCCCCAGGAAAATCTCACACAGTACTGGGGTAGAAAGCCTGGGGTGACATCCAGGTCTTGTTTGTGCCCAAACCCTCTTTTCTGACCCACTAAGCTGTATAGCACCTCCCTCCCTCGCTCCCACCACAGCAAAAGCCGCCATGCCTTCTGTACCAGGACAGACTAGGACTGTGACCGCCAATAAATCCCATCTTCCTTAAGTTGCTTCTGACAGGCCTTTGAGTAGTGAGAAAATGAAACTTAATCTAGGCACTTTTTCCATGGTGTGGCTGAACTCCTGTTTTATGCCAAGAATGGATAATATCAAGGATCCTTTACTGTTCCCTCATCATGTGCCATGTGCCAATCTAAAGGATGGAGTGTCTCATTTTATAGCTCCTGTGTGGTAGGTATTCATAGCATAACCACTTCAAGAAGGGAAAATGGAAGGATGGAAGTTTCCCATTCAAAATGTGTTGAGAGTAGTGGCAAAGGCTTTAAGTGGTTGAACTAGAGTCCACAGGGAGCTTGCTTGAATTCCAAGTAAAAATCTGGACTAGGGACATATAGGAAGTCACAGAAATAGAGACAGTTTTATATTTTATGATATATATTTATTATTTTTGGTGAGTAAGTGTGTGTGTCTGCATGTGTCTGTGTGTATGTACATATGTGGCCCTTCTCCATGGTCAGCAGATGTCATTGAATCCCTCGGAGCTAGCATTAGTTACAGGTGGTTGTGAAGCACCCAGAATGAGTGCTAGGAACTGAACTTGAGACTTCTAGGAGAGCAGCAAGCTCTGCCAACGGCTGAGGCATCTCTCCAGCCCTTCAAGCAGCGGCTCTCAACCTTCCTAAGGCCGTGAGCCTTGAACACACTTCCTCAAGTTGTGGTGACCGGACCCCAGCCATAAAATTATTTTGTTGCTACTTCAAAACTATAATTCAGCTACTGTAATGAATCATAATGTAAAATATCGAATATGCAAGCTCTGCAAAAGGGTCATTTGACCCCCCAAAGAAGCTGTGATCCACAGGTCAAGAACCTCTGCCTTAGAAGTGTGTTAAGAGAAAGGATGAGGGAGGCTGTAGCTCAAGGGCAGAGTACTTGCCTTGAGGGCATGAAGCCCAGGACCAATACCCAGGATCACCACAGCAGGATGGAGGGAGGGGGAGGGAGAGAGGGAGGGAAAGGCGAGAGAGACAGAGACATACAGACAGAGACAGACACACAGAGAGAGGCAGAGACAGACTCAGAGAGAGAGAGAGACAAACAAAGACAGACACAGAGAGAGAGAAAGTCCTGAAACTGGTAATCTTCTTAAAAGACTCAGGCCATTGAGACACTTTGTAGCCTATTTAATAGCACCTGCCTTCTCTCACACTGAGATAGTGTACATCTTTTCTTGAATATGTTCTGCCCCTTACATAGAGCCATGATGGGAAGGAATTCCTGTTCAACGTAAAACTGAAGTGGCAGCGGTTAGTTGAGAAAAGGAACTGACGCGTGATTACTCTTTAGGAGCGAGGATAATAGCATAGAGGGAAATCCTGGAGAAGAACTTCACTAAAAGGAGTATCTTCAAGAGCAATGGGGCTGTCAGGAGATAGGTGAAGGTGTATACAAAGGAGCCTTCAAAGAAATTTTGTGACAAAGGAAAATATATGTTTGTTTGTTTGTTTTTTAAAAGGCTACAAAATCGCTTTTGTACTATATGATTTAGTTTGAGATAGCCTACATGACAAAGAATATGGAGTATCCAGGTGGTAGGTCGGAGTAAATTAGAGGCTGTAAAAAAACACAGCAGAGAACACCGCATCTCTGTCCCTGGGAGAGAGCTGCAGAGGCAGGGCCTGTGAGAGCTGGCGTCCTACAGTGACCACCATGTTAAATGGACAGGCCCTCTTCCAGCAGTGTCCACACTTCCCCTGGAACTGTTCTCTATATCTACCTTGATCTCTATCCATCCTAGTCCCTGTCTCCACACCCTATTCTCTTGATAGAGAGGAAGTGCTCAAAGCCACGTAGCTGCACACCAGAGCCCCAGCATGTACTCCCTATGCAGCGCGGGGAATTCAGTGCCAGGCGGTTGCTGCAAGCTTTGGTGTTTCTCTGAACTCTGTCCTCCTTAATTAAGCCCATGGTGGGTCTCTCTCATCTTCCAAGGGAGAAGGAACCATCCTTATCCATCCCACAGAGGAAGAAGAGTAATACCCTGTGTCCAATTTTCTTCTCATTGCTATTTTTATTATAGAATCACAATGCTCAATGATTCTAAACTGAAAACAGGGAAAGTTCATTTTGTCAACCTTATCTAATAAAATTCTTAATGGCTTTCTCTCTCATTATCATAAATACTTTTACTGTGTCTAAATTTGTTCCCAATTGCACAGTCATATATCTTGCTTTCAAAATAAGTTTAAACATTTTCAAAAGATATATTCATTCAGTGTTTACATTTCCTTTTAACATTTTTTAATTTTTATTTATCAGTCAGTATGAGTATGAGCACGTGTGTGTGTGTGTGTGTGTGCTCACAGAAGTTACAGGAGAGTGGTGTTAGAGCTGGATGTAGTTATAGTGGTTGTGACCTGTCTGATATGGGCGCTGGGAATGGAACTCAGGGCCTCCAGAAGAGCAGCAAGTTCTCCTAGTCACTGAACCATCTCTCCAGCCTGGTCTCCAATGCATCATTTTCTATTTTGAATTTGCTCCTGTTTCTTTAATTTGCATCATACATGGATGGACCCAGAAGTGTACACATTTACAAAGCCAGCCGTCAAGAGGCATCATGAGTCTGAGGCCAATCTGTATTTCACAGGAAGACTTTGTCCCCAAACAAGCAGCCTGAAAAGATAGCCTAGCCGATAGCGTGCTCACCTACCATGTATGAAGTTCTGGGTTCCATCTCCATTACCACATAAAACAGCCAGCAACATGGCTCAGTGGGTAAGAGTACCTGCCACCAAGCCTAACAGCATGAGCTGTGGAGGACAGAAACAATACTGGCAAATCATCATCTGACCTTCATGTGCAAGCTATAAAATTCATGCTTCCACACACGAACACACTAATAAGTGAATATATAATACATAAATAAATAAATGTATTTTTTTTAATTAACAAAGACAAGTCAGTGTGGTGGTTCACACCAATACTCACAGAATTCTGGGAGGTAATGGCTGTAGGCTCAGAAGCTCTAGATCATCCTTGGCTACATAGTAAGTTCAACGCCAGCTTGAGCTACATGAGACCCTGTCACAAAAGAACACACCTGGACATGCAAGTGTGAGAAAAACTGCTGTTGAAAACTCTAAACTTGGGGCTACAGAGATGGCTCAGCAGTTAGCAGCACTTGCTGCCCTCCAGGAGTCCCGAGTCTGATTCTCAGCACGTGTGTCAGATGGCTCAGAACTGCTTAAAACTTCAGCTTCAGGGCATCTAATCCCTCTTCTGGCCTCCTTGAACACACACACACGTTCATGTACAAACACACTTATTCACACAAAATAAAAACTAACTTTGAAAACAACAGATTTCTGGGCTGTTGAGATGGCTGTACAAGTGGGGGCACCTAATGCCAAGGCTGATAATATGAGTTCAGTCCCAGCCACCCACAGGACAGAAATTAAGAACAGACTCCCAGAAAGATGTCCTGTGACCTCCGCATGTGTGCAATGGCATGAGTGACCCCCTCCAAATAAATTAGCAAGTGTACAGTAAACAAAAGCTTCTGGGGAGATGGGGCAGTGAATGGTCACTGCTCCTCCAGAGGACCTAAGCTGGGTTTCCAGAACCCGCATTAGATGGTTCTTTCATCCTCTTCTGGCCTCTGCAGGCATCTGCACACACAGCGTACATGCAGACAGAAAGAAGAAATGGAGAAGGGTCAGTGTCTGGGGTTATAAAGATGATTCTGTCTGTCCGCAGTCAGTGACCCACCTGCTGTTCTAATGCTGTGAAATAACCCACCTGCTTTTGCTACTCTGGGTCCCCACAGCTCTTATTAGGAAGTGCAGGTTTTTGTTGTTGTTGTTGTTTTGTTCCTTATAGTTTTAAAACTGGATCATACATCCACCACCATGGCAACCAGCCTGGTACCTGGCACTAAGACCAATGGCTTTCCATCCAGGTATAGCCTAAACTGGAATTTATGGCTCTGGGGGTTATACGAGAGAGGTCGTATGCCTCAGGTCTGTTTCTGAACTCAAGTTTGTTCTTGGTGGAGACTGTTTATGTTTTCAGTTCCCAGAGTAAGTGTTCGCTCATCTCGTCATGTCACCCTGGCCTCTCACCACAGGGTGCAACAAACACCACCTCTTTGATGAGTGCTGTTGACCACAGTGATAGTCACCACAGTGTCCACAATGTGGCAAAGTAGATTTCTCTCTAAGGAAATAGTTTCTGCGCTTGAATCTGAAACAAAAAATACATCTACTGCTTGTGATGCAGTGACTAACCTCACAGCCAGAATATTTTGCACACCTGTGGCTAAAGGACAACCTGTAGAATCATTGTTCACATTGCACACACATACACCCACCCTCCATCCACACCCGCTCTTCTACCAGTATCAATCGCTTTAAAATGCTAAGGAATGCTTACAGTGTGTTATTTCATCAGGCTGAGCACAAATGCATCAAAATTAATCTCCTCTTGAAGCTTGCCTTTTTCTTCACAGCAAACATCAGTCTAGCAAGTGTATTAGCAGAATGCATACATAAGGGATTTAAACAGAGTCTATATCCCCAACATAATGGAGGATGGCTGAGAATCAAGCTTGAGAGAGATGGGGTGTAGCTCAGCGGTAGTATGCTTGTTTGACTGTGAAGCCACAGCTCTGTTCAGTACCTCAAGGAAAAAAGTGAGGGAGGAAGGAAGGAAAAGGAGGAGGACAGAAGGTTGATGGCTTCTAGGTTTCTCTCCCTCTCTGTGGTGGTTTGACTGAGAATGGCCCCCATAGGCTCATACATTTGAATGCTTAGTTCCCAGTTGGTGGACTGTTTAGGAAGGATTTGGAGGTGTGGCTTTGTTGAAAGAAGAGTGTCACTGAGGGTGGTCTCTGACATTCCAAAAGTCCCTATTAGGCCCAGCATCTATCTGTATGCTCTCTCTCTATTTCTCTCTCTCATTCTCTCTCTTTTCTCTCTTACTCTCTCACATTCTCACTCTTTATCTCTCTCACTATAGGCCATGAAGTAGCTCTCAGTTGCTTCTCCAGCACCATGCCTGCCTATCTGCCTCCATGCTCCTCAACAGGGTGATAATGGGTCAAACATCTGCAACTGTAAGGAAGCCCCTAATTAAACACTTTCTTCCATAAGTTGCCTTGACCATAATGTCTCTTCACAGCGTTACAACAGTGACTAAGACACTCTCCCAGTTTAAGTTGGGAGAAAGAAAGAAAGAAAGAAAGAAAGAAAGAAAGAAAGAAAGAAAGAAAGCTCTCGTGAGACTCTATAATGCAAAATATGTAATGAGGACCAAGCCAGAGCTGATTCATCATGTGTCCTAGAAAATTTAAACTTATTCAAAAACAAATGTTTACTATGAAGCTGTAACTCAGAACATGTGTCACTGGCACTGAGAGCAAATAGGCTCATGAGCTGTCAAAGCGTCTCAGTGTTAAAACAACCAAAACCTACAGTTGCTAAGCAGTGAAGAAAAGTCAACTCTCTGACTTGTATCCATGCCGATACAACCATGTATCCACATGGGAGCTGTTGGAAAGCAGCCTGTTCTTCCTGGACTTGGTCAACACTTCAGCCTTTTGGTCTCCCTACGTCGCCCCCAGTGTCAGCAGGAAGTAGCCAGAAGAGAATCTACGCCTGTTATCCACCTGTTGTTAACAAAAGGCTGAAGTGGTGTGCTTCAGGACCAAGACAAGCAGCTCCAGGTTCTCCCAGTGTTTCCCAGTCCTTCCCCGCTGCCTTGCACGGCTGGCAACTCACTCTGTTAAAAAACCCTCTGCCCTAAATTTTCCAGGGCAGAGACTTCTCTTATTCTTAACCTTACAACCTGACCATTTGTTGCTATAATTCCCCTCTCTCTCAACCTCTTACATGACAACCAAGAGCTGCTTCCAATGAGCCTAAATTTATATACTTTAACTTACCTTATAAAAGGCAGCCCAAGCTCCCTATTTTTAATTATAGAAAAAGGGGGGAATGTTGGATCAGCAAGCAGGCATTTCTACAGGCAGCCCCTGGGGCCTGGCAGACCCAGCAGGTATCAGGCATTTAGAAAGACACCCAGACCACCTGCTGACCACCTGGAACCACCTGCGCATGCTCTGGATCATGCTATAAGAACTGGGGCCCCTGCCCTTGCTCTCTCTCTCTCGCTTCTTCCCTCTCTTCCTCTCTCTCCCATTTTCTCTCTCTCCTTCTCGCTCCTTCTTCTCTCTCTCTCCTTCTTCTCCCTCTCTCTGTCTCTCTCTCTCTTTCTCTCTCTCTCCCTATCTCCCTCCCTCTCTGTAACCCCCCTCTACCTAATAAACCTCCCGCGTGGAACCAATCTTGTGGTGTGATCTGTGGACCTGAGTGTAACCTCTGTAACCTCCACATCTCTTTTTTATAATTCCTAACAGGACTAGTGAATCCTGGCCTCATGCCATGTATACATGCCCACACAAGCCACTAAGTGGGGAAAGACAGAATTTGCTGCTGGGTCAGAGGCTTTAGTCTGTCCTGGCAGACAGGAATTGGAACTGAGCAGCACCAGGAAGGGGCCCCGACAAAATGGAGCCCCCAAGGACACACCCTTAATTATCAGCTTTCTCCAATTATGCCTCTCTTAGCGAGTTTCTACACCTCTAACAGGATTAAGCTGTGTCCCTGTGTTTTAACTGTTCTGTGTACTATGAAAAGAGGAATACTTTTAAAAGTTTTAGGAGACCATCTGGATTGTTTCAAAGTGGGGAATAATTTTCATTTTCCGGAGCCCAACTGAACACACTGCACACTTCAACATTTCTAATGTTGGGAGTGCTGTACTGAAGGCTGTGATCTGGCGCTGAGGCTGTTGTTCAGTTGACAGCAAGCTTGCCCAGAATGCACAAGGCCCTGGCTTCAACCCAACCACTGCGGAAACTGGGCTTGGTGCTGCCTGCCTGTCATCCCAGGTCTTGAGCGGAGGCAGGAGGAGGGGAAGTTGAAGGTCACTCTCACCTACATGAGAAGTTCAAGGCCCATCTAAGAATACAATAGTACCCTGTCTCAGTTTTTTTTAAACCCTAATATAATATAAAGAAAAACCCTAAAGAAAGAGATGCATATTTTTAAAAGAGCTAATATTCAGAGCAAACAGAGAACTTTTAACAATTCAGAGAGGAAAAAGCAGCTTGCCAGGAAAATGGCAAAAATTAGAAGCAGCTATCTCACAGGAAAATAACACAGCATGAGCAGCCCACAAAGCCACAGAAAGATTCTAAACAATAATCAGAGAGATGTCACACTGTCAAAACATTTGAAGTGAAGCAATACCAAGTATTGGCAGCGATGTGAGGATTCGGGAAAATTCTTAAGCACTGCCTGTGGGTGTTTAAATGGTCACGGGGAGTCTGGAAAACTCTTGCCTGACCCTGCCTGGCACAAACAGCTAGCTGTCCCTGAAACCCCTTCCCCTCTTCCCAACACTGTGGTTCTCCTGAGAAGTGCCTGCCACTATTACCACAAATAATTAGGGAGCTGATTAATGAATGAATCAGTTAACAAGTGTAACTGAAGATGTGGAGAAACGAGAACCCCGGTGCCCTATCAGTGGGGAGGTATGCTAGAACAGCTGCTGTGGAGAGCAGCAAATTAGCTGCTCAAAACAGTAAAAAGAACTGTCATACGACTGTATCACTCAATTCTGGGAATGGGGCTTCAACCCCAAATAACTTAAATCGGGATAATCATGTTCCTTAAAATGTAGGTCTAAAGAACAAGGTAGTGGTAAGAAATATATCTAGAGTCAAGAAAAAAATGGCCATACAGTCCTAAGTATTTTGGCAAAGTGAAATTTTTCACTCCTGTAGGAGGGTGGTAGCTATGCAAATAAAGCAGTCAGGGTGTGGGGGAGGGGTGCTGGTTTTTTATTTACAATGCAAAGAGGTCCTGTCTGTGCCTCCTCCTAAGACAGTGGTTCTCAATGTGTGAGTCTTGATCCCTTTGGGGGATCACATATCAGATAGCCTGCCTATCAAATCTTTACATTAGGATTCTTAAGAGTTGTAAAATTACAGCTATAAAGTAGCAGGGAAAATTATGGTTGGGGTCACCACAGCATGAGGAACTGTATTAGAGGGTCACAGCGTCAGGAAGGTTGGGAACCTCTGCTCTGAATGATCAGAGCTGGCCCTCACACTCTTACATCATCCGTGGCTGTGAAGCTACTAAGCAGAATGCAATTGTTGGGAAGCTGAAGCTATTCCGAATGAACATGATTTGGCAAATGTCCTTGTTGTATGGTGGAGCATCTTTTGGGTATATAGCCAGGACTGATATAGCTGGGTCCTGAGGTAGAACTATTCCCAGTATTCTGAGAAAGCACCAGATTGATTTCCAGAGAGGCTGTACAAGTTTGCACTCCAAGCAGAAACGGAGGAGGGTTCCCCTTTCTCCACTTCCTCGCCAGCATGTATTGTCACTTGAGTTTTTGATCTTAGCCATTCTGACTGATGTAAAATGGAATCTTAGAGTCATTTTGATTTGCATTTCTCTGATGGCTAAGGACATTGAGCAGTTCTTTAAGTGTTTCTCAGCCATTTGAGATTCCTCTGTTGTGAATTCTCAGTTTTGCTCTGTACCCCATTTTTAAAACGGGATCATTTGATTTGTTGATGTTTAATTTCTTAAGTTCTTTCTATATTTTGGATATGAGCCCTCTGTCTGATGTAGGGTTGGTGAAGATCTTTTCTCAATCTGTAGGCTGCCATTTCGTTCTATGGACAATGTCCTTTGACTTGCTTCTTACTTCCGCCTGGCAGGGCTGCCTTGCCTGGCCTCAGGGGATGTGGATATGCTCAGTCCTGGTATAACATGATGTGCTGGGGAGGGTTGATATGGGGGGAGGGAGCTCCCCTTTTCTGGAGGAACGGGGAAGGAAAGGGGGAAGGAGGGAAAGGGAAAGACTGGGAGGAGAAGAGGGAGAGATACCCTTGGGGTGTAAAATAAATAAACTGAAATAAAAAATAAGGTTCATTCATGCACACACACACACAGAGAGAGAGAGAGAGAGAGAGAGAGAGCTAAGTTTGGGGTCTCACATCATCACTTTGAAGCTACTGAGCAGAATGCAATTGTGGGGCAGCCTGGAGCAGGTGTTTTGACATCAGGAGCCGACTTTGGAGGAACTTGAATTTCTGCCAAGCAGTTTCATTACGTTTTTAAGTGGAGTTTTCTCTTCTTTTGATAGAAGACAATACACGTGTTTTATCTTTCCCATATATATGAGCAGCCTAAATGTCTATGGAAAGATACATGAATAAAATGTTTACAGTGGAATACTATTCAGCCTTTAAAGGAAGGAAATCCTAATTATTTTTGGCAATTTGGAGGAACACTGAAGACAGAGTGCTGAGTGGTAAACTCATCATACATAGCTGGATTCTGTCCATGTACTAAAAATACAAAAAAGCAAAAAACAGAGCAATTGGTTACCAAGGGTCAAAGGATGAAAAAACAAAAGATCTTCCATATAGTGAGTACAAAATCATTTAAACTAAGGAGATGACTCAGGGGGTGAAAGCACCTGCCATGTAAGATGGATGACCTACTGTGAACCCCAGAACCCATGTTTAAACAAGCTATGGGCAAAAGGCAATGGTGGAGAACTCCCCCTTCTAGTGGACTAGGGGAAGGAGATGGGGGAGAAGAAGGAGGGAGGGTGGGAGAGTTGAGGAAGAGGGGCTTCAATCTGCATATATAATGAATAAATTGTGAAAAACAATAAAAATTAAAATTAATAAAAAAATAAAACAGGTATAAAAAATTTAAAAAGCCAGCTAGAAGGGCTGGCGCTGCCCAGAAGGGCTGGCTGGCAGCTGCCAGTCTGCAGGTGAGCCCTCAGCCACGGCCACCTGGGGCTGGGACTGCTGCTGCCGCACCTGGGTTGCTGCTCAGTACAAACAGGCTTTCCTTGTCGTCCTCGGCAGCCCTCATCCTGCCCTTCAAGCGCTCTGTCTGGGACCCCTCACTGCCTCCACGCTGGCCGCAGCACAGCACTGAAGGAATCCCCTGGGTCCCTCAGTCCTGAGGTGGATGGAGCTGTGGCACTCTGTATGCTCATCACAGCAAAAAAGAGGCCACCGAGAAGGGGGGCACTGTTGGCTGCTGCCTCTCCAATAAGGAAATGAAGAGTCAAAAGCCAAGTGAAGAAAAACAAACACAACAACAACAACAACAAAAACCCTTGTGGAATTCAACTCAAGGTCTGAAGACTTACTGTTCTGTCCTATGGACAGCACTAAGAAGCACAAGCTGCAAATTTAACGGGACGTTTTGTTTCAAAAGATCAATTATGAAGAGCCTAGAATTCTGCAGTTTCCTATTGCGGGTTTTGATTTTCCCTTGTCCTCCTAGAAGTTGGTCTTGGTGCACCCAAGTCTTAAGTTTCTCAATAAAGAGAAGAAAATCTCCATAAGAAATAAATAAAATTAAAAGTGAAAGAATCCACAAGATTCACATCCAGCACCCTACAGTAAGACGAGAGACGGAGCAGGCAAGTCATTCACCCTGGACTGCACAATGCAGAAACAAGAGACACGCTGCTTCCTCAGACAAGACACACAGGTGCCCGCCTTCGCAAGCACGTGCGTGTGTGTGCTTGTGAGCACACACACATTAGTATTAGGTAGTTAATTATTTTTTAAAAAAGCTGCTACACAAGAGGAAAGCATCCTCCAGGTCCACCATACATGCTTGCTGGTATCAACCCTGCAGTGTGCATTGAAGGTATGAATGACATCACACCGTGTTTTTTTTCTTTTAAACTACAATAAAAAATTAAAACTCTAAGCAGATACTTATAAATTCGGGGAAAGTACATGGAATTTCCTACTCACTTTTATTGTTTATGCAAACACATTTTAGATCCAGTCTTTCGTATTTAACTCACATTAAAGAAAAGTTAGGATTCATATGTCTTGCTGTGATGGCTATTTTTTTATTGCTATGACAAAATGCCTTACATTGTTGAGACCTGCTCCTTTAGCATAACTGTAATCATTTGTTCCAAGCCCATCAACCATTTCATGTTGTTGATGCTGACATAGAGAAATCTTTCTGTAGGGTCAACTTGACCACATACTCTGTTCATGTTCAATGATTTTGTTTTTCCTGTCATACTCTGTGGCCTTGCTAATCCTGGAAATTCTTCAACCATAAGCACAGCTTGCCCAGACCACAAAGCTCTGCTTAGGACCAATCAAATTAAAGGTTAGTTAGACACGCTTTGTCTAGTTAGCCAAAACAACTTGGGTCAGAGCTGACCACCCTGTAATGTTCCCCACATGTATCAGTTAATTGTGAGTTTTGCCTTTATAAACAGACTCTAAGCATATAAGAAGCCTCCAGAATCTCAGTCTTTGCTTCCAAGTCTAGGCTGCATCCCTGATCAATTGGCCTCAGGGTATGCGTTCAATAAACTATTGATACTGACTGAGACTGGTGTCTGAGTGGTTTGTGGGTTATTCCTGAACCCTAACAACATAAACTTAAAGGAGGAAATATTTGTTTTGTTTAGGGTCTTAGGGGGTTCATTTCTTCACAGCAGACAAAAAGTAGAGAAGAGAAGGAATGGGAAAGGACCAGGACAAGATGTAGCCCCACAGGATATGTTCTGAGTGTGTTCATAAGGGTGAAAACTAATAGAATAAACACACACACACACACTGTGTCGCAATAGCTTACTGGATGGGTCCTAGTGGTCCAACAATGACTTCATAACTCTGGAAAGAATCTCACAATTGCTGAGTTCAGGAGGCTGCAGGTCTCAGCATTCCCAATATGGCACAGTATCCCAGAGGATTCATGAAGAACTGCTGATCTTCTGTCTTTGTTGGAATCCTAAAGCAGTTGATTCCAGCAAAGGAATGCCTCAGCAATAGGATTGCCACCAAGAGGGAGGGGAAGCAGGCAAAATGCAAAGCTTCCTTCTTTCATGTCCTTTTATGTGGGCTGCTACCATATATGTGGCCCTGATTTAGGGTGGGTCGTCCTTCTTCAAATAATTTGATTAGCTCGTAGGCATAGGTTATTGTATAATTCAAATGCTGATTTCTGTAATCCCCTCCACCACCATTCCTGCATTCCTTGTTCTGGGAATCTCCTGTCTCAATATTGTATAAACACTGCTCCCCAATTGTCCCTTGATATACCAATAAAGCAGCTTATACCAATTGTTGAGCAGGGAAGAAAATAGGGATGGACTTCCTGCAAGCTAGGGCAGAAGGAGTTAGAAGAGGAAAGAAATGATTCAGTCATGTGCAGGAGAGAACCAGGAGACCAGGAGAGGGAAAGCTACAAAATATGGGTTGTAAGAAATGCATGCTGGAAGGCAAGAAAATTAGGGTAGAGGATTAAGAATGGAGTAATAACTGCTCAGTTATTACATTGTGAAGCTTATTATTAAACAAATATGAAAGACTCTCAGTTATTTGTGTGATGGCTGGATTAAGGGAGAAACAGAAAAAAACTTAACATTAGCCATCATACCTAGTTACCTACTTCCTATAAACAGGCTTTCTTTTACAGTTTCACCATCTACTAAGAGTCTATTTAAATTTTAAATAAACCAATGGATTAAACTATTAATGAGGTCAAAACATTCTTTATCCAATAGTCCATAAAAATGACACCAGAGACTTACTTAGAAATGTGCTTTACAAATCTGCTAGGTGTCTCTCACACCAAACAAGATGACAATCACACTTACCTATTATACATATGGTATATAAAGGCTTTGACATTGTATTTAGAACATAATATTTTATAATGAAAGTTCAAGAAATACTTGCTATTAGCTGTTCACTTTTGTGATATTATATATTCATTTCCATAAACACGTAAGTTATGAATGAATTTGTCATATATATGCAAATATGACAAATACGATAGAGTATAACATGTAGAGGATGGGTTTTAGGTGTGATTTTTCCTAGGGAAATATCATACACACATGTACTTACACCAGACAGGGAATGAACAACAGACCAATGCAATGATTCCACCAAAGTCCAACATGGCAAACCAATGAGTTGATTAAAGCTTGTTGCTAAAATTCCTCTTCTGTCAGAGACATAAACAAACCCTACTTCTATAGTACCCAAAACAAACCAAGGTAGAATTCCACCGAATTAACTGTGGGGAACCAGTAAGTTACTAGACTTCTACATAGAGAAATGGGTGAAGGGATACAAGGTGAAACATGGGTAACCTACAGCAGCCACACGGGAAGGTCCGCACCAGTCAATGATGACTCTCCTGTGGCTGTGTAGGTGGAACTCCCTCCGCCAGTTCTCCTCTCCCCACAAACTCCAGCCCTTCTGAGACTCCCAAGGCCATGTGCAATTTTAGGGCAAAATTGCATACAACTGTTTGGGAGGGGTGGCTAGATACTCAGGTGAGGGTTCTCTGACCCAGTCCATCCTTTCTTACTATGAGGGAATGTCAACAGTAAGTAGGCTTAGCTGGGAAAGTTCAGCCGAATGCCAGACTATGATGGCAACAACGCTCAGAGGGCAGTCTGAAACAACAGAGTTATTTGCAGAGTATGGGTGAGGGGTGACTTATAGGAACATGGGTGACCCAAAGGCAGCTGTAACACCAAAAAACAAACACACACACACACACACACACACACACACAAAAAAAAAAAAACTCTGTACCAGTGATGATCCATCAGAGCTGTACTGCTCGAGCTCTTCATGACTTGCAGGAAGCTTAACTAGTCAGTCTTCTCTTCCCAGCAACTGTCACCATATACAACTTTGGGGAAGGACCTTGTGAATCTTGTAAGATTCAGAAACTTTCTAAGACCTGCTAGTTATTTACTTCTGAAACTTTATAAGTTCTGTTGACTTCCTGGATCTTATGAATCACACCCCCTTACCCACCCTGGAAGGATTATTTCCCATTCAAAGAAAATTTTCAGTAATAAGCAAATTTATACCTCGTAGAATTTTGTATCTTGCTTCTTTTCACTCATCACTCAGTAGGGAATTAAAAAATGAACCCTATTAAGTAATCTTCAACAGAATAGTGTTTAATTGATAGGTAGTATTCAATTTAATAGATGTGCTATAATTCACTGAATCTGTTCCCCAGTCCTGGATGTCTCCTTTACAGAAACATTATACTGACCTGAAATTATCTGACTATTTGTGTCACCTGATAATAACCAAAAGGCTGAGACGATGCTTACAAATATGTCTGCATAGAACACTACACTTAGCGTTAACATGACACAAAGGAGACTTGGTAACCACGGACAGGCTCCAGCGGTGAATAGCTGTAAAGACTGTAGTGTGGGAACTCTCCCAGTTCTGTGCTTTCTGACAGTTGGACCACAATGGGGATAATTCTAAAGTGTTCTGAGACGGAAAATAGAAAATGAACCATAATTGCCAACCCTGGCAGCATCAAAAGATCCAGTGTACCGCCTCTTCAGAAAGTACCACATTGTGCCCTTAGGAGCTGTCTCACGTCTGATACCTTTCTGCAGAGGCTGTGATTATATTGTGTATTTATCTAAGATTCAGAACTGGTGGGAATCTTTTTCACATCTGCAAATTAATAGAGGGATGATATCATGGGTTTTTGTCTACCTTTTAAAAATAACTTAAGCTTAAAGTAAATCTCACTTTGGGGAAGAGATTCTGGTCTGCTTCCCAGTGTTAAGTAATAAGCTCTCACTTACAGGCACACGATTTCCCCCCGAGTGGATTCTCTAAAGTGCATGTTTGAAGCTGTCTATTAAAGGGCCTGCTAAGGCTTAGTTGATCAGTTATGATAAAGTCATAGAATCTTAGACACAGGAAGAGCTCGTGTTTGACAGATGAAGGGGCTGAAGCCTTGGGTTACACAGCTAACCCCTGGCAGAGGTTACAATTGAAATAGAACTCTAACTGCCTCTTCAGATTTCTATTAGCAGTCTTGACGCCAGGGCAATGGCTTTGGTCACTTCCAGGGAGCACTTAATAATATCATGTCTTAAATGAAGTCTGCTTGGACCCATAATTGTAAAATACATGTAGTTGTTAAGAAAAAAGAACGTCATCACAGCCTTCTGTCAGGGACTGTGCTAGTTTCTTTATTGTCAATATGACCTGACATGTGTGGAAGTAAGAGGACAATTTGTGGGAGCTGGTGCTCTCCCTCCACTGTGTTGGCCTCATTTTTCAAATCCAGCTCTTCAGGCTTGGTGGCTAACACCTTTACCTTCTGAACTGTCATGTTGGCACTTCATTTGTTTGTTATTTAAGCTGTCATTTCATCCCCGATGTGTGTACAAAGTAACTACTCTTTCACCTTTATATTTTTCTTTTTATTCTTTTCTTGTCACATAGCCAGAGCTTCCCTGAGCCTTAAGATCTTCCTCCCTTAGCTCCCAGTTCTGGGATTATACACATGTATCCCGTGATCAGAATATGACCTCAGCATTGTCTCAGTCATCTGTTAAAATGTTAAAACAGATTTTACGAGGGTACGAATGTGTCTCAGTGCTAGAGAGAAGCGCCCTAGCATGCCTGAGGCTGTGGGTTCCATCCTCTGCACTGAAAATATAACACACACTATGCCTCTGAACAAGAGAATTTAGGCCTCAAGTAATACCTATGACTCTAGAAGAAAATCTGCAGAGACAAAATATAATGGATGATGATGATGATGAAGTAGATAGATAGATAGATAGATAGATAGATAGATAGATAGATAGATAGATAGAAAAATAGATAATAGGTAGATAGGTAGATACATGATGAGTAGATATATAGACATGTATACAATGTATAGATAGTTAGATAGATAGATAGATAGATAGATAGATAGATGATAGATGGATAGATGGTGGGTAGATATATAGACAGGTAGATGATGGGTAGACAGACTGATAGATGGTATATGATTGACAGATGATAGATAAACAAATAGATTGATGATAGATATAAATAGAAAATAGATACATATATAGATAATAGATGATAGATAGAGATAGATAAATAGATGATAGATACTAGATACTAGATAGATGCTAGATAAAAGACAAAGAGATGATACATGCATATATATACATGTATACATATATACATGCATATATACATATATGTATCATCTCTTTGTATCTATACGCATATATATATACATGTATGTATGTATCTGCATACATATATACGTACCTTTGAAAGGAAAAACATGCTTAATGTATAAGGTTAGTAATATGTGGTTTCACAGTGGAGGGCACAGGGTCTCTAAGCTAAATTAGTAAGAAATGGTCCTAAAATCAACTATACAGGTATATCAAAGCACCTTATTACCAAAGCAGTTGCAACAATGTATTTGAAGAAGATATTTCTAAAGAAATAGAGGAGGATATGAAACACACTCATAAAACAATGGCTAAAGCTTGATGATGATACATAATTGTGTGTTTTGAAAGACAATCAGCAGATTACGGCAGTTCCCACCTGGGATCTTACTACTGCAGGGTCTGGTGGGAGAAGCATAAGGTGAGCCTGGGTTACATAAGGAGACCCTATCTGGAAAAGAAAAGAAGGATGCAAAAGGGGAGGGGGGAAGAAAAAGAAAGGAGTGGGAAAGTGGAAAGAGGGATGAAAAAAATACTGAGATACTCCCACAAAACTAGAAGTCCCTCAGGATCAGCTGCAACCCCTGACCCTGATCTGATCCTGTATTTAGCAAGAAGCTTTATGTTCAGACATTCTACCTGTCAGGCTCTAGGGCTAACAGGGCGAATATGAGAATTCTGGACACTCTTTTGTAAAAGGGACTAGAATGCCATGGTGTCTTCTACATCAGCCTCTTGCAGGTTTAGCCGGTATAAATCAGTCATCCTAAGGTTTACTAAAACAATGAGACCGCAGAAGCAAATGTGCAAAGTAGAGGTTCTTGGCTTCCTTTTCTTAAGCTCTTTGCTCTTGTCTCTTGAGCAGTGCTAAGAAAGTACTAGAAGAAAGAATACACAATTCTGAGTACGAAAGAAAGAAACTTGAACCCAGGTGGGTAAGAACTGATCTGCCCAGTGGGTTCTTTCTTTCTTTCTTTCTTTCTTTCTTTCTTTCTTTCTTTCTTTCTTTCTTTCTTTCTTTCTTTCTTTCTTCTTTATCTTTCTTTCATTCTCTCTTTCTTTTTTCTTTCTCTCTTTCTTTATAGTTACTTTACAGCCTGATCCCAGCTCCTTCCCTCTTCTTCTCCCAGTCCCCTCCCTCCTCCTTTCCTACTCCCCCTTCTCCTTCCTCTCAGAGAAGGGGAGGCCCCCAAGGTGTACCAACCCATACTGACACCTTAAGTTTCAGAAGACCAAGCGAATTCTCTCCCACTGAGGCCAGACAAGGTAGCCCAGCTAGAGGAAAGGAACCCAGAGTCAGAGACGACCCCTACTCCCATTGTTAGGAGACCCACGTGATCTACAATCTGTATTTCTGATGCATATGTGTAGGAGGTCTAGGTCTAGCCTATGCATGCTATTATTTATTTATTTATTTATTCATTCATTCATTCATTTATTTAGTGGTGATGGTTCAGTCTGTGTGCCTCCTTGGGCCCAGGTTAGTTTACTCTGTACATTTTCTTGTAGTATCCTTGACCCCTACAGCTTCCTCTCTCCTTCCTCCCACTCTTCTAAAGGACTCTATAGCTCAGCCTATTGTTTGACTATGGGTCTCTGCATCTGTTTCCATCAGCTGCTGGATGAAGCCTCTCAGAAGGCAGTTATGCTAGGCTCCTCTCTGCAAGCATAGCAGAGCATCATTAATAGTGACAAGGGCTGGTTCTTTCCCATGGGGTGGGTCTCAAGTTGGGCCAGTCATTGGTTGGTCATTCCCTCAGCCTCTACTCCATCTTTACACTTGCACATTTTGTAGGCAAGACAAATTTGGGGTCTAAGGTTTTATGGGGGAGTTGTGTCCCCCTCCTTCCACTGGAAGTCCCACCTGACTACTGGAGGTGGCAACTTCAGGCTTCCTAACCCCCACTACTAGGAGTCTCAGCTAGAGTCTCCCCCATAGACTCCCCAGAGCCTCCTCCGCCCCAGAGATGCCCCACACCAATTTATATTCTCTCTTCTTATCCTAGCCCCTCTCTACAACCTGCTCTCCACCCCCTCTTCCATCCAGTTCTCTCCCTTCATCTACTTCAAATATTTATTTTATTTCCTCTTCTGAGTGAGATTCAAGCATCCTTCCTTGTGTCCTCCTTGGCTTCTTTCAGTCTCTATATTGTAGCATTGTTATCCTGTTTTTTATGGCTAATATCCACTTATAACTGAGTACATACCACACAAGTCTTTCTGGGTCTGGGCAACCTTACTCAGAATGATCTCTTCTAGTTCCATCCTGCATATTGCATGATACTTTTGTTTTTAATAGTTGAGTAGTATTCCATTGTGTGAATGTACCACATTTTCTTTATCTATTCTCTGGTTGAGGTAGATCTAGGTTGTTTCCAGTTTCTGGCTATTATGAATACAGCTGCTATGAACATAGTTGAGTAAGTGTCCTTGTGGTACAGTGGAGCATTTTTTGGGTATATGCCCAGGAGTCGATTAGCTGGGTCTTGAGGTAGAACTAGTCCCAATTTTGTGAGAAACCTCAGACTGATTTCCGTAGTGGTTGTACAAGTTTGCACTCCCACTAGCAGTGGAGGAGTGCTTCCCTTGCTCCTCATCCTTGCCAGCATGTGCTGTCACTCCTGATTTTTTATCTTAGCCATTCTGATGGGTGTAAGATGGAATCTAAGAATCATTTTGATTTGCATTTCCCTGATGACTAAGGACATTGAGCATTTTTTAAAGTACTTCTAGGCCATTCAAGATTCCTCCTTTGAGAATTCTCTTTTTAGCCCTGTACCCTATTTTTTTAATTGGGTTATTTGGTTTAATGGGTGTTTAATTTCATGAGTTCTTTATTTCATATGTGGTGGTGAGCAAGTCATTGAATGCAGGTTTTTATTTTATCAACCTTAGAAGAGAAACATTAAAGTATGGCTCATAGAGGCTAGGGGATGGGTCAGTGGGAAAGCACCTGCCATACCAGCGTGAGAATTTCACATAAACTCAGACAAGGTAGTTCACGATCTGTCATCAGTGCTCCTATGGGGAGAAGGGAAGCAAAGGCAGGCAACTCCCTGAAGCTTGTGGGCCAGCGAGCCTGGCAGAAAACAAGACAAGCCTGTAACAAACAAGGTGGAAGGTGGGGACTGATGTCCAAGGTTGTCCTCTGACCCCCACACATGTGCCATGACACATGTAAACCTGCACAGGCACACATATGCACACAGACACATGTACACACACACACACACACACACACACACACACACTGAAAGTATACCTCATAGAATTAGAAGACAGAAGGCAGAAGGCACATAGTATGTCCCAGAAAGAGCATGTAACACAGCAGGCCATGGCTTCCATGCATAGACAGCACCCGGTATGTGGTGAGTTTAGCACATAGCACTAGCTCATCTGTATTATTTTCCCTTCCCAGTAGTGGATGGTTGTTTGGGGAATGGGAATTAATTTTCACTCTAACCTAAGCAAAACATAGTCAGGAGGCAAAGCTGTTGCCTTCACAGCCCGCCACAGTGGAACTAGACCTGTGCATCACTGCTAACGGTGTGTTTAGCAGTCTGGAGCATACTTGCAAGCCAGGCCCCAAGGCAGATGGCTGAAATAACGGAGACTCCATGGCCCCATGCAAAGAGCACCAGGTCTGGAATGTAAAACCCTTCTACTTAGTCTTGACTTCTTCCTCTTTTAGGGGATTCTGGGTCACACATCTCATTCTGGGTCTAAGTCCCCCTGTCCTGACATAGTAGTATTCTTAATCTGATATGAGGATATGCTTTTCATGTGTCTAGGGAGATGCCTCAGTGGGTAAAGTGATTCCTGCACAAACATGAGGACCCAAGTTCGGATCCCCAGAATCCCCACACAGTCAGAGTGTGGTGGCATGTATCTGCAGCTGTAATGGTGGGGGATGGATAGAAACAGGTGAATCCTGGGCATACCTAGCCAAATGGTAAGCTCCAAGTTTAGTGAGAGATTTTTGTCTCAAAATTTATAGTTGAGGGTGATAGAGAAACACCACTGATATTGACCTCTAACCTCTATATGTACATGTGTGGATGAACACACCTACACACCTGTGTGTGTGTGTGTGTGTGTGTGTGTGGAACTTACCTTGGTAAGGTGGGTAAAAATAAAGGGAATGTAGAAGAGACATGAGAAGAAAGGAGACACTGATAATAAAGTCTAGCCAAATCCTCTCACTAGCTGAGAAGCAAGAATTCAACACAGTCAACAATGTTTGCCTAAGACTTTTCTTTCTTTCTAGCCCTGAAATTGAAGTTTCCTTGTAATCTCATCAGAAATTCCATTTATAGTGAGAGATGTGTCCTAAAACTTTCGTACAACTCAAATGTCTCCTGGTTTACCTTATCAGATTACCACGGTACCTAAATCACCTCCAGGGTGACACCATAATCTTATCTATCAAAAGGAGGAAGAACTCATTCTTGTCTCTATTCCCAGGCCCTCCTAGCTTTTTGTCCTGAAGCAAGTATCATTGGAAAGAAAACTATGTTTTTATATCTAGCTGTTATATCCAGCTGAAAGCCTGGATATGGCCTCCTTCAGACATGTTATTGGCTGAAGTGAGATTGGCTTTGAATCTTTAAAGCAGCTACTGAATTTCTGGTTTGTAAGAAATGCCTGATAAATTGGAGAAACCTTAGGTCTCCAAGAGAAAGGCAGGTGAGAAACAGCACCACACTATGACTTCTCACTGGTCTGGAAAGGGGAAAAGAATGTGGGTGTCAGGACAGATATGCCATGGTGCAGGGTCAGGTTAGAACCTGAGACAGAACATGATAAGTCACCAGTGTTGGGGGTGGAACTTACCTTCCAGATAGGGTGGAGAGGTTGATTCATCTTGGGGTGGAGGGTTATCTACCTATATCATCCACACCAAGGGCACCCTCAGTAATGGAGGTCCTTCAGTTAGCAACTGGAACATCTAAGGGCTAGAAGAGAGAAAGCATCAAAACAAAAAAACAAACCAAAGCAAACAAACAAGGAAGTTAAATTACAAGTATGCAGAGACTGCCTCCCTGGCCAGGTGACACATTCAGCAAACCCGTTGTCAGGGTTAAATTCTGGGACGATTGGAGTACTCCATGGAGTGGTCAGATAGTTGATGAAACATCATTTCTGAGTGGGTTTGTAAGGGTGTTTTTTGACAAGATTAGCCTATAAAATGGTGGTATAGATGCCCTCTTTAATATGAGAGGGCATCTAACTTTTATCCTGCCTCACTAAGCAGCTCCTCTCATCTTCTCTCATCTCCATACCAGGATCACAACTTCCACTCCTCTGATTTCGTTACTATGAACCTGGACTGAATTTTACTACAGACTCCAGTGTGAAGATAGGAGCAGATCAGGGTACTTAGGCACCATGATTAAACAAGCCATTGCCTGTATAGGTAGGTAGGTAGATAGATAGATAGATAGATAGATAGATAGATAGATAGATAGATAGATAGATTATTTGATTAATTTATAGATGATAGATAGGCACAAGATAGATAAATGATAGATATCAATATATTATATATTACTTGCAATATAATACATATATGTGACATATGGAGATAGCTTAATAGAAAGATGATAGATGTGCATATATAGATCAAACTATAGATAGACAGACAGACATAGAGATAACCCACAGATTCTTTTATTCTGGAGATACATTCTTAACAAGCTCACAATGTTTGCATTCTTTAGATAGTTCTGAAGAGAGATATTGAAGGTTGAACCATAAACTTGCAGAAGAATAGCCCACTCTGGTCATTCCTAACTGAAGTGTCACTAGGATCAGGACGGAAGCTGGATAGGACTTCATTCACAGCTAGATCCAGAAATCCAAGTATTTCTGTCTATAGGATTATATGCAAAGATTATAAATAAATCAAGCTAGTGAAATATGGTCCTATACGTTATATTCAACAAGTGTATAATAAGATTCACATCTTCCAGATGCATTATGAGATTCCTCATAACACCGCATCACTCTGCAATTCCCCATCACAAACATTACAATGTTTGGACTCAACACTTTCTTATTTTGCTTTGTTCCTTTAAAAAGATGTTCTTAAACTAGATGAGAGAAGAGAGATACCCAGTACACAATGCCATTGCATTCACACTAAAATGCCATTTAGTCAGCATGCAGGCTGCCAGATAAAAGTGAGTAGTACCAGAGGGATGAATTGGAAATTGTCATTCCGTCAAACTTGGTGACAACATTATCTGCAGATCTTAAGAAAAATCAGCTCAGAAAAAAATCCCTGGTTGGTAGTGATCCTCTCAGATAGATTGAAATCATGCCAGGCTATTCCTCAGGGCTCATCAATCAAGGGCAGTTGTCATGGAGAACAGTTGAATAGATGGTTTCCATTTAATTATCTTCAGCCCTCTAGACATTGAAAGTGCTTGGGAACAAGAAGGCTTGGCTGGCCCTTGCCTCCTCAGATAAAATGATTGTTTTTTTCTCTAACACACCTTCACCTGCATTCATTCATTCATTCATTCATTCTATGATCAAAAGCTAAGTATTAAGTACCTATTACATTGTAGGCACACACAAAATATAGCTCTAAAATATATGGCTAGTGTCAAATTGGATGCCATGTACTCTAGACCGGCAGAAGACAAACCCATAAGCAATCATGAAGGCTGTCTGTGCTGTGCTTGCTGGAGGGTTGAACTTAGCACGGGAAAATGTCATCTGTATTGATCAAGTTGATGAGTGCTTAGAGTCTGGTCCCTCACATAAGGATCTTGATGCAAAGATGTCTGGCTCCAATTTATTCCAAAGTACTGAAAGAGGACATTAATAACATAAATACAACAAGTGAAGGCAGTAGAAGTCCTCCTGCCAGGAGAGGAAGTTCTGTTGTATCCCACATTCAGAAATGAATTTACTGCATTAACTTGTCCTGGGGAAATATGACTAATATCTATTCAGCCTACATGCAGTACTCACAACAAACCAAAGCAACAATTCTACCCAAGTCCACCTTGATAAACCAACGAGTTTATTAGGATTACTTACAGAGCATGAGTAATGGGTTACTTAGAGGAGTTCGGGGTCCCCCAAAGAGTTGTTTTACCCCAGCATGGATGGTGACCTCATAGAAACTGCGACATGCAGTTCTCTTTTCAGTTAACCTTCCACTGCCTGTATTGTGTAGCATCTCCCGAAGATAAATAAACAAACAGAACAAAACATATCACCACTACAACCTCAAAAGACCAGTTTTCCAATTGAAAAAAAAAAAAACCTCACAAATATTTATTAAATTATTTTAATATACTAAACTAGGAAATAGAAAAGATCCTACCAGTAAGCTAATAAGGTGAGCATAAGAATCTCTACAATTGAGTAGCTGCATCACTAAGTGAAAAAATGGAAGAAATATAGACACAAGAACACAGGAGAGGATGCTGGAGAGATGCCCCAGACATAGAGAGTGTCTGTTGCTCTGTTATGAGGATAAGAGTACAGATCCCAACATCCATGTTGGGCAGCTCAAGTGTGCCTCTAACTGCAGCTCCAGGAAGTCTGATGCCCTCTTCTGGCCTCCTGCAGCACTGCACTCACACAAGGACATACACTCACACAGACAAGTAAACATCCACAAACAATAAAAATAAATATTTTAAGACCATAGGGGACAATTTCTGCTGTCATTATTTATAATAGAAACTACTCAATGAATCCCCCCATTTGTGTATTATGGAAATAATTGTCTTCACATTAGCACATGACAAGAACAACTTAGGGGGATAAAGATTTATTTTGGTTAATGATTTTAGAGGGTTTCTGTCATCACTGCAGGGAAGGCATCCTGTAGTAACTCGGTTCATGGTAGCAGGAGTATGTGGCAGAAGCTATGACATCACAGCAGACTAAAAAGCAGAAAGCAAGATAGGAACCAGGGGTCAGACACAACATTTAAAGGTCTCACTGATTTCTGCCAATTAGACCCAGCTTCCTTAATAGTTCCACAGATTCTCAAAATAACACCAGCCACTAGCAACCAGGCATCCATACCATGAGCCTGTGAGGGACACTTCAATTTATAATGAACAACACACAGCAAAAAGAACTAAGTATAGTTTTGTGTAAAGCAAATGAATGGGACAAGCATATAAAGGAACCAAGAAGAAAGAAGGAGGTGGGGGATTTAGGTTTCCATTTCAAAAACAAAAACAGAAACAAAACAAAACAAAACCCTAAAAACAGGCAAAATTGAACTCCTTATCCTTCTGCCTCAACCTCCAGAGTTCTGGAATTCCATCTCCTGAGTTCTGGAATTCCAAGTGTGCACCACTGTACCTGGTTTATGTGGTGCTAGGGTTGAAACCCAGGGCTTCATGTGTGCTGTGCAAGCGCTTTTACCAACTTATCTACATCCCCAGCCCTCCATTGTTCTTAAGGTTGCCACAGCCTCATCCTTACAGAATGCCAAGTGGTTGCACTCATATTAAATGCCTCTCAATTTGCCTCTGTATTAGCTAGTTTTCTGTTACTGGGTGTCCTGTTTTGCCTTTATGTTTCTCTGATAAATACTAAGACCTAAAAACAGCTTGGGGAGGGAAGGGCTTATTTCACCTTATACTCCTAGTTTGTCTCTGAAGGAAGTCAGGGCAGGAACTCAAGGCAGAACCTGGAAGGAGGAACTAAACCAGAGACCGTGGAGGAATGCTGCTTCTGGTTTGCTGCTTAGCTGCTGCTCAACTAACTTTCTTATACTGCCCAGTGTCTCCACCTCCCAGAGGTTCCATAACCTTTCAAACAGCTCCACTAACTAGGAACTAAGCATTGAACTACATGAGCCCATGGGGGTAATTTCTCATTCATTTAGCAATGTGCACATGTTTCCTCCATGTCTGCTCACATGTTGATAGCTCATTTGCTTTTAGTACTACAAAATATTTCTCTGTAGAAATTAATTTCTATTTATTTATTTATCCATTCACCTCCAGGAAGATGCCATGATTACTTCCATGTATGGTCAACTATAAATTAGACTGCTGAAGCATCTATGTGTGGGATGGTATGTGATAATGAAATCTGAAAGCAGTGAGATTATGTTTCTCTTATCTCTTTTTTTCCTTTTGAAAAAAAAAATGTGTATATTTGTGTGGCACCTGTGCATTTATTTGTGTACGGGTGAATCGACCAGACCAGACCAGATCTCCTGGAACAGGAGCTATGAGTAATTGTGAGTTGCCCCACGTGGGAGCTGCAAACCAAACTCAGGTCCTCTACCAGAGCAGTAAGCACTCTTAAACAATGGGTCATCTTCCCAGTCCCTCGCCTTCCTTTTTAAAATTAATCTGAGGTTAATGTCAAATTATAGTATTATTATGGTATTATGATTAATGGACTTTGTTCATGATATCTCTTCACATATATGTGTGATTCTTTGTCCTTATTTATTTTCCTCCACAGCCATTTTCTCTCCCTCATCACTTCCAGTTGATTTCTTTTTCTCCTCCGGTTAAACCATACCCTCCCTCTCTCCCCTCACCCGTGTGATTTCTTATTACATGTACACCCTTGTCCTTTTGAGTTCTTACCCTTCTTAGGCCCTCTTAATCATCTGCTAACTTGATTTTTTTAATCAAGTTCTAGAATTTCTCTAAGTTTTTTGTTTCCTCTTCTGCAAAATGGGAATAACGCAATACTTCACAGTGGATTAAAAGTCGATTGTGGAAAAGGGTAAATTGGCCTTGCGAGATGACTCCATTGGTAAAATGCCTAGTAAGCATGAGGACATGTCTTTGGTCCCCTGAAGCCACGTCAAAAAAATCCAAACAAGGCATCAAGTGCTGGTTATCGCAGTGACAGGGAGAGAGAGACAGGTGGATCCCTGGTGCTCACTGGCTAGTCAGCTTAGCCGAATTGGCAAACTCAGGGTTAGTGACAAACCCTTTCTCAAAAGCAAGGTAGATGATGCCTAGGGAATACTTGGAGTTGACATTGAGCCTCCAGATGTCCATGTATGCACATGCATGTACTCTTGCACATATGCATACCCTTACACACACATATACACATGTGCGCACATACACATGCACACACACACACATGCACATGATTTAAGACAATGTTTTCTAATGTGACTGTAGTTGAGGACTGAATGTGAAATCTCCTCCTCAAACCAGCAATCCTCCTGACTCGGCTTCCAAAGTGCTAAGATTGTAGCCCTTAATTAGCAGATTCATAGTACCCATTCCCAGAGGAAGAATGATGTGTCTTGTTCTTTCATTAAATTCACTAGAAGGCAAATCCTATCTCAGATGTTATCTGCAGCAGAAGTCCTCTAAATTCACGTGTAAGAAGATCAAGAGGACTTGAAATGCCCGGGAGTTCAGGAGTAAGCATCACACTTAACATTTCACAAATCACGAAAGGATCAAAGGCTGTTACCAAAGCTCTCACGCGACTGGCAGACCCACTGCACATTGTTAAGAAGTTTGCGAGTCTGCATCCCATTGACATATTTAGAACAAATTAGTCAATTTGGCCTTGTGCCTCTAAATTGCATCATATCATTGCTTCATTAAAAATGCTCCAATTAAGGGAAGGGAAGATGTTCCCTAGGATATCTGTCTTTACATATTAATCTGATACTGTCCAATTAGAGACTAAACCACAGGTCTGTTACCATGAGAACCACAGCATTTCTCTGAGTGTTCAAATTATCAACTCAGAGAACACACATCTTTGCAAACTCTGCCTGTTATTTCACTACTGTTCCATGGGCTTGCCTTTTCCCAGACTGAACTCTATTGATCACCAGTGCAAGGAAGTTCAAGGGGAGTTACAGGGGATGGGGCAGCTGTGTCCTCCTTGTCAGGAGAGTTGAGCAGTGGCATTTCATTTCCCATTTGTTCCATCTCTCATGCAGGGGGTGGGTGAGGAATGCCTGAGAAGCCAGGAGGTAAGACAGTTTGAAGAGTTCATGACGATGCATTAAAATGAAGAAAACCCAGACCTAGAAAGACAAACATGGCATGGACTCTCTTATAAGTGGATGTCAGCTGTAAGTTAAAAGGCAATTGTGCTACAATCCACAGATCCAGAGAGGCTAAGTAACAAGGAAGGCTTAAGGAGAGATACGAGGCTCTTTCAGGGAGAGGGAAATAGAACAGATTTCGTGGATATACTGGGTGCAGGTGGGGTTGGAAATGGGAGGTATGAGGTGGGAGTGAGAGAGGGAGAAAATACTGGGAGAAATGAACTGGACTATCAGGGAGAGGCATTTTGGGGGCAAGGTGGAAATCTAGTGCAATGGAAACCCCACAGAATCTAGGAGAGTGACCTCAGCCAGGACTCCTGGTAACAGAGGACATGGAGCCAGAGCAGCCATCTTCTCTAACCAACCAAGGCCTCCAGTGGAGCCACAAAACCTCCAACCTACAGTTTGTCCTGTCTCCGGAGTGTTCTGGGACTGGAGCCTAGCAGAATCATCATCAAAGGGACCAGAGAGACTGCATCCAGCAATTGATCAGGGCAGAGTCCCACAGCCAAACTAATGGTGGAGCTCAGGGAGTCCTGCAAGGTCAGTGGGGGAGAAAGGACAGCTAGGAGGGGATAGGAAAACACCACAAGAACACAGCCCACAGAATCAGCTGGCTGGGAGTTATGGGGATCCACAGAGATCAGGGAGCCTGTGGGTGTCTGACCTAGGTCCTCTGCACATAAGTTATGGTGTTCTTGGGGGAATCCTAGCAGTGAGAGCCAGGGCTGTCCCTGACTCTTTTGCTTACTTGCTGGACCTTTTTCCTCCTAATTGGTTGGCCTGCCCAACCTTGATGTGATGGTATGTGCCTGGTTTTAGTTTAGTTTAGCAAACCATGTATGATTTATGTCCCTAGGAAGCCTGCTCTTTTCTGAGGGGAGGCAAATAGGAGTTACTTTGGGGGAGGGGAGATGGGGAAAAGAGACTGGGAGAAAGAGAGAGGGGGAAGAGGAGGTTAGTAGGTAATAGAAAGAGAATAAAAAATTATGAAGACCAATGGCCAATGTCATTTAATTCCGTTGTTCCTACTTGTGTGAGTGTATGATGTGGTGGCCAGAGCAAGTGAAAGAATTTCTCTGAGCCTTACTGCCTTTCTGTGTGAATTTAAGATAGAGCATAGATTGGCAACCAGACACTTTCTTCTCTTAGCAAATAATTGGGCCCTGAGCTCCAATAGTTCATATAAAAACCAAGATTAGTAAGAGCAGGCTAGAAGCTGTATGCCAACTTTTACTATAAAAACCAAGAGGCCCTTTAATCTATAATAAAGAACTTCCGGTGTGTGTGGAGAGGGGAGGGGTATGCATGTATATGTGCAGGAATACATGCACACATTAGTGAGGTGACCACAAAATTCAGAAGAGGACATCAGATCTCCTGCAGCTGGAGTTACAGGTGGTTGCAAGATGCTTGACATGCATGCTGGGAACCAAACAGGTCCTCTTCTAGAGCACTCTTACCACTGAGCCATTCCCAGACTCAGAAAAACATTTTTTAAAGATAAAAGTACAAACTGATAATGAAAGGATTGACTTATGATCCATTCTAAAGCTAAGGCAATGTAATTTGGCAGTTCCTAACATACTATTTTATTGTTATACATATCTTTTCTCAGACATCGCTATATTGTAAACTCAATAATTAACAAATCTTAAAGGGAAAGGAGGAGGAAAGAGGGGTAAGGGAGAAAACTAACACTAAGGGCAATTTGAAGGATTATATGAACCCACTATAGTTTCTTAAACTATGTATGTATATGAAATAAATCTATGTGAAGTCACCAAATTATGGGGGAGATAATGCCCCAACTAGACATCTTTCACCACCAAATGTAACTTCCAGTGCCAGAAGTGGGATACATTTAATTGAGTTGTTGGCCAAAGGGAGCCCATGGAACTCCCAAAACTACTCTGGCTATTGTCAAAGCTATTGTTTGCACCCCACAAACTGTGGTAAGTGCTTATTGCTGAAGACAACACCTATGTATCTCATTGAACACGTAGAGGTCAAGCTGGTGTCAAACTAGAGCCTTCATCCCTCCTGACTAATGTTCATGTACTAGAAGGTACTCTGCATGCTACTGGAGAAGGGCAACCATCAGCTAAGCTCCAAACTTAGTGATCTGCAGTGGTGATTGCCTGCCTGATCTGCCACTGTAATAGTGGTACAAATGTTGAGAGTAACCAACGACCCTCTAATTGGATTTAAGGCCCAGTCTACAAGATAGAACTCATGCCTGCCACTGCTCTGGTAGCCAAGAACCTGAGACTAGATAGACCATGGCTAGAGAAAAAAAAAATTAGTGTTGCTCTGTTAAAAGAACCATAGCAATAAAATGACTTCTAGTGACATTCTGCTATAACCATAGATGAGCGTCTCACTCAGCTATCATCAGCGAGGCTTCCTCTAGCAGTAGAAAGGAACTAATACAGAGACCCACAACTGGACAAAGTACAAAGAGTAGGAAACTTGTGCATACTTAGTTCTAAATACCTTCATCAAATCCCTCCCCTCAGGGCTCAAGGAACTCTGCAAAAGAGGAGGCAGAAAGCTTGTAAGAGAGGATAGATGACACCAAGGAAACTGTCTTGCAAACACTACAGGACTGAGGCCCATATGAACACAGAGAGACTGTGGCAGAAAGCACAGGCCTGAATAGGTTCCAGTCAGACAGGATCCCAGTGCTGAGCGGGGTAATGGAGACAAGCTCCACCCCTAGCTAAGATGCTATCTCAAACTGATAACTACTTGCAAAGGAAAAATTAGCTTTGTTGGAGCTCCTGCCCCCTCCGGGTCCTTCTGTCATCCCCTTCTTCCATAAGACTCCCTGCACTCTGCCCAAAGTTTGGCTGTGAGTCTCAGCATCTGCTCCGATCCCCTGTTGGGTGGAGACTTTCAGAGGACATCTTTAAGAGGGTCCTGTCTTATTCCCTCTCTTCCCATGCTTTTGGTGTCTATCTTGTTAGATCCAGGCAGTCCTAAGGTGACCTGATAAGCTATGGGCAGGTTGCAGGAGAGGAGAACTCCCCCTTTCTGTGGACTAGGGGAAGAAGATGGGGGGAAGAGGGAGGGAAGGTGGGATGAGGAAGAAATGATGGAGGGGGCAACAATTGGGATAGAAAATGAACAAATTGTAATAAACAAACAAATAAAGATCCATAACCACAGAAATAGAAAACGAAAAAGAAAAAAAAAATAGTTCTCTTCAGTGGAGTCTCGCTGGGTATATTAACCACACTTTAGGGTAAGCCCGTGCTTAGCAGTAAATGGCCAACACAAAACCAACTCAGTGGTAGATGTTTAGATTTTTTTTTTTTTTACTTCACTGGTCTTTGCTTGCATATTATGGTTTCTGATTTTCAGTTTTTATGGGTTTGTGTGTGTGCATGTATTTCTTTTCTGTTTTTTGTTTTGCTGTTTGCTGGTTTATTTTATTTTTGTTTTGGTCTTATCCTATGTTTTTTTTTTTCTGGTTTTATTTTCTAATGAAAAGGAAACAAAAAAGGCATGGAGTTGAATGGGTGGGGAGGTGAGAAGGTGGGGGAGATATGGAAGGAAATGAGAGAGGGGAAACCATGGTCAGAATATATTGCATGAAAAAATATTTTCAATTTAACAAAAGAAAAGAGTTGTGTAATTTTAAATGAGAAATCACTTCTTCTCAATGTAGACTGGTATTATACATTCCTCTTTCAAGTACCACCCAGTTTTGGAGTGTCACCCTTGTGAATGTCAGGATGTAAGTTTCTCATTCTAGTTACAGAAAATAATATGGTCAATTGTCAAAGACCTATAAGGATCCTCTGTCCAGGGGTAAAGATCTGGATTTGGGGAGATGGCTTGGTGGGTAAGAGCCCTTGATGAATTCCAGAACTCATGCAAAAAGCCAGGAGCTACCTGGCGTCCCTCTTGCCCCAGCACTGTGGAATGCAGGCACAGCAGGGCTGGCTGGCTGTCACCCTAGTTCCAGGTTCAGTGAGAGGCCCTGCCTCAAAGGAACACCGTGGAGGGTGATAGAGCTGGGTATCTACACCATACACATATGGTGTAGACACATCATATATACATGTAACACACTCCCTGCCCCATCTCTTCCCTCTGGCTAGCTTTTTCTCACACAGAAAGAGAATGCAAAGTCTGGCCCTACTCTCCTATTCCCCTATTTTCTGGTCTAAAAGAACCATCATCTCTATGTGCCTCCGCAGAATATCTTCACATCTAGCTCTTGGGCCTATGTCAAGCTTCTTGTTCTTTGATGGTTCTGTCAAATCTTTTTGAAGATGTAATTGGTTATAGTTTCCATGTCCTTAGAGCTGCTAAGCTAGCAGTTTAATTTATCCTAATTCAGAACCTAATTGTCTTGCACTGCTGGCTAATTAAATGTTCAAAGGAGTGATAAATTAGGCAGGTTGATCATTACAGCACAAGTAATTAGCCAGTTGATCTGAAGCCAGCCATGTTTTTAGGACAGGACTCCAAAGCAAGAGGGGAGCCATACACCGTAATGAAGTGTTTGCATCACAATGATTTAGCATAAGGAAGGTCCTTGGTAAAGTTTGGAACTTGTCGTATGAACTACGGGTAGGATCCCTGTCTTTCAAGGCCAGAGTTTTTCCCAAGTGTTAGATCAAGTTAAAATACGTTGCTCACCTAGGGCTCTCTGTGACCCTGTTGTCTTCTGATGTCACCCAGGGAAATATCCAGTGGGCCATCTGCACAGCTGAGGCAGGGAATTGAGTCTGAAAATTAGAGGCACATTCTAGATAAACCTTAGTTTATAGGCTTGAATGAAAACCCAACAGCTTTGCCTGGTGCCTTCAAGATCTCAGCACCATTTTCTAAAAGTAGCAGGATTCAGGTTCCATGGCTTAAAGGGAAGAAGGAAATGTATCCAGATGGGCTGGGCTGGGGTCATGGTGAGTTGGATTTAAAGAGACAGAGATAGACTCTAGTCTAATTTTAGGCAATGCATTGGGACAGAGTTTGTAATGTCTGGAGCCACTTGAAAAGGGGGTGTTCTAGTTTCCTTTCTATTCAGTTCCCTGCACTCATGTCAGGTAACTTACAGCTACCTGCCACTCCAGATCCAAAACATACAAGGCCCTCTATGGCCTCTGCAGGCTGCCCATACACACAGAAAGACACAGACACACATATACATAATTAAAAATAAACCTTAAAAAATGCTAATATTGAAATGTCAAGGAATGAATGTAACACGTTCTTTGTACATACACATACATAACATTTTTGAGTTATTTTACCCTGACAACTACATGCAGGTGACACACTTACAGTTATGGAAGGCCCATTGTACTAAAAAGGGCTGACAAGATGGTTCAGCAGGTAAAGGTGTCTGCCACCAAGTCATAGCATCTGAACTTGATCCCTGGGACCCACAAAATGGGAAGAGAGAACTGATTTCCACAATCTATCCACTCAGTGGTGCATGAGCACTGTCACACATGCTCTCTCATAAACAGGTGGAAAAAAATAAATGCTGTCGAAAATGTTGAAGCCTTAGTGATTGGGTGTGTAGAGCAGAAACAGTAAGGGGAAAAATTCAGCATAAACTAGTAAAAGATGAGTTAGACTTCCAGGAAGCTGTGACTCTAGAGGAGCAAAGAGGCCAGTGACGAAAGTACTCAGGACTCCACCAGACTGGGCTCAAGGCTTTGCTTACAGTGGGCCAGACAGTCTTGATGAAGAAGCTGAAGAAATACCAGCACAGCCTGGAGCCTGATTCCCTACACAGCTGTGTGTGTGAGTGTGTGTGTGTGTGTGTGTGTGTGTGAGTGAGTGTGTGTGTGTGTGTGTGTGTGTGTGTGTGTGTCTGCAGGCATGAGGGTGGCATCTCACATGGAAAGGTCAGAAGGCAGTCTTGGGTGTGCGCTTTGTTTGAGACAAGATCTCTTCTTGTTTTGTTGCCATATGTGTCGAGCTAGCTGATTCTAAGGTTTCTCCTACCTCTTGACTCCAACTCTCTATAGAAATACCGGCATTGCAGATGCTCCTACCAGGCATTTGGCTTTTACACACCTTCTAGAGCGTTGAACTCAGGTCCTTGTTTACAACCACAAGTGCTCTTACTCACGAAACCTACCGCACAGTTCTTCTACAGTAACAAATACCCTTTTCAAGGTCTTGCCTTTAATCTGACTTCTGTATCTCTGCTTCTTCTTTCTCTTTCCCAGGACAGTGTTTCCCTCTTCACTGTCACTTTATTCCTAGCAAACCTAACTTGCCTACAGAATGCTGTCTCTGAAGAATACTATTCAGCATACAGAGCTCTCTCCAGATTCTGGGAGCAGATCACATACAGGAAAACAAGCCACTGGACACAAATTAATTGCAGGGCTAGAGAGATAGCTTGGTTTGATAAAATGCTGGCAGTGCAAAAAACCAACCAACCAAACAAACAAACAAAAAGGGTTGATCCCCAACAACCCACATAAAAGCCAGGTAAAGTGTTGTGTGCTTGTAATGCAAACTAGGGAGATCGAGGCAGGAGGATCCCTGTGACTTGTTGGGTAGTCAACAGATGAATTAATAAGCCCTAAACCAGTGCGATACCCTAGCTCAAAAAGTAAGTGGAGAGTACTTGCAGAAAAACCCAACATTGACCTCTGTCCTATAAATGCAAGTGTAAACACACACATGCATGCACACACACACACCCACACACCCCCACCCACATAGTAACTACTGAGCTATGCCAGGCTGGCTACAGATTTCTCCTCTAAGGAGTCTATGTACCTCAGGACCCCCATGTAATTTACATTGTGAAGTGGCTCTCAGGTTTTTCCAAAATTCTACCCGTGGTCTACTGACCAAAATTCCTTTAAATAAATAAAGTACCCTTTAAAAGCCCAAGAGATTCCATAGCGGAGGCCTTCACTCCTGCTCCAGGTGTTAACCGCAACTGTCCTTCACATCCTCCCTGGAGTAGCCACTGTGTGACTGGCACAGGGGCTCTTGGTTCAAGCATTGTTCTTGGAGGGCCAGAAGGCCTCCGAACTATGCAGCATTCTATTTCATTGCCTCCTTTTTGGAAGCAATTTCAACGGACCCGGTCTACGCCCATCTTACTTATCTCTAATTATGAACTTGATACAGCCTAGAGCTATATGGGTAAGCAATCTCAGTTGAAGAGTTGCCTAGATCAGATGGGCTAGTCGAGGTATCTTTGAGTGATTGTCTTGATTGTTAATTAACGTAGGAGGGCTCAGCCCACTGTAGGCTGTACCCATTTCCTGGGTAGGTGGTCCTGGGCTATACAAGAAAGATAGCCAAGCAGGGTTCTATGAGTGAGCCAGCAAGCAGTGGTTTTTGTTTCAAGCTCCTGCCCTGAGTTCCTTCAGTGACCACCTGTAACCTACAAACTGAAATAAACTTCTTCTCTTCCAAGATGTTTTCAGTCAGAGTGTTTTATCACTGTGACAGAAAGGACACTAGAACAGAGCTGCAGTGCAAGCCTCCCAGACCTGGGTATTTACTGACTTTAAAGCTAAGAGGAAGTGAACCAAATAGCACTCTTCTGAGATGATGGGTCTGACACCCAAGACAATTTGTGTGGTAGACCAGTTATTCTGGCCTCATGAGGCTTATGAATGACCTTGTTTTCTCTAGCAGGCCTCAATGAATGCACACACACAAACTCCCCCTATGCCCACCATCCATAATTGTATTCTGAAGCCAGATAAGGCAAAATAGAATATCTGTACATTTTTGACACACACACACAGAGTGAGAGAGACACAAAGAGAGACTAAAATGACAGAATAAAACTCTAGATCAGATATCATTCTGGCCTGCTTCTTGATATCACTGGTCACCAGGAAAGATGCAAGAGGTGATCTGTAGGTGAGCTCATCCCACACTTTGATTTCAGCTGGAGTCTCCTTCTTGTTGGAATTGCTGAGAAAAGGGGTCAGAATCAAGGTCAATAGCAAAGGAGGGGAGATAAGGAATACAGCAAATGAATGCCCACCTCTTTCTAAAACCTGATGAAATGAACCTAATGCATGAAATATAGAAGGGGTTACATCCTTTGACAAGAGGGTTAATAGGCAGCTATAACCTCTGGCTTCATTTTGCAAATAGTATTCGCCAAACTTGAAACATGAACCAAGTTCAGGAAGAGTGGCAGAAAGAAAAAAAAAAAAGTGTGTGTGTGCTTCAAGGTCTACCTCAGCAGATTTACCTTTCTCCTATCATCATTCTAAACTCATGGACCTGTGTATCCAGACTCTACCCAGCTGAGACCAACATTATCACACAAGGATTAGGTAGTCACCACCACTATCCCAAAAACAAAACTAACGAAAATCCTCTGTGTCCCTCATTCTATCAGACCATTGAAACAATGAACCACAAGAAACTGGAACGTCCCCCAGGCCCCCAAAAAAGCTTGTGCTGAGAGAAAGAAAAGGTTGAAGGCTGACTCCCTGCAAAAGGGAAGCGTGCCTCCCACAGTTTGCTAGACTACCTTATATGGGTCAATGATGGGTGGGACCACACCTTAACTTAAATGTGTGGGCCTCTCTATAAACTTCAACCCCATTTCAGTATCCTGAAGATGGACCCTCTTCTCAATGTGGCCCCCGATGGGGCCAAATCTCCTTATTCTGCTTTTTGCTATTAACTTGGCTGTTCTAAATGCCTTATGGAGGACAAGTGGCTAGCCACCGATTCTTGAGGCACTCTGCAGCCCCAAGTTTGGTGACAGAGTAACTAACAAAAGACCAGAAATGGTGGTTTGAGAAATAGCACCTGTAGTCTTGGGCATTTGAACACTTGCTTAGATGGTGGCACTATTTGGAGTGGGGGAGTTTTAGATGCTGTAACTTGATGGAGGAAATAAGTCATTAGGGGCTGGCTTTGGGACATAAGGCTTTGCCTTACTGCCAGTTTGCTCCCTCCGCTTCATGCTTCTGGCAAAGGATGTGAGCCCTCAGCATCCTATTCCAGCTGCCATGCCTGCCACTTGCTGCCATGTCTCCTTTCCAGGATGGACTTTTATCCCTCTACAGCAGTGGCCCTCAGCCTTCCTGATGTGGAGACCCTTTAATACAGTTCCCCATGTGGTGGTGACCCCCTCAACCATAAAATTATTTCATTGCTACCTCATGACTCTAATTTTTCTACTGTTACAAATTGTAATGTAAACACCTGATATGCAGGATAGCTGAGAGTGACCTCATTGAGGCCTTGACCTACAGGTTGAGAACCACTGCTCTAGATTCATAGGCCCAAATAAGCTGTATCTCCTGTGAATTGTTTGGGCCATCATTTTATCACAGCAGCAGAAAAGTAACTGACACACAAGCTTCCATCTTCCTGTGAGCCTTCCCTGGCCCTAAGCTCTGCTCACATATGTTTCGGAGAGGACAGAGAAGACAAGGCGGGAGTCCTCCAGACAGGATACGGTGGTGGTCTGCTGGCATTGCACTGAAGATAGCTCACTGCAAAGAGCTGACATTGTCACTGAACTTGGGATCACAGTCTGTACCCCAAGAAGCCAAGTTCATCGGCCCGTCTTCCAGAAGCCAATTAAAACAAATACAAAAAAAAAAAGCAGAAAACAGAGATTTATTCAATAATCAAATGTATAAGAATGTGATGTTAGAGTCAAGCCTCTACTCACACCAAAATGGCTGAGGCAGCTTCAATTCCCTTTTTCAGATACCCACAAGCACCAAGCATTCCCAGCTAACAGAATGCCAGAATCTCTCACCTGGAAAGTGAGTTTAAATCAAAACCACGGATCCTGTTTACTACCCCTTCCCCTGCCTAGGAATCTGAGGGCCTGGCTTCAGGTTATTTTGTGGCTGTGGAAGAGGCTTGCTTCTCTGCCTCAGGGGCTCTGACTCCTCTTTGCAGGAGCCTGGCTCTCATAGCCTGATTCTCAATGCTGGGACTAGAAGTGCTCTCAAAGCCTCCACTGTGCTGTTGCTTCTCTGTCTGCCCACTTACCTGAGTCAGAAACACTTAAAAACAGAGTGTGTCTGGAGAGGTGAAAGACTACACAAGAAGACCCACACAGTCAACTAACCTGGGTCCATGGAGGCTCACAGAGACCAAACCACCAACTAAGAGCACGCACGGACGGGTCCGAGGTCCCTGCACATATGCAGCAGATGCACAGCTTGAACTTCAGGTGCTCCCCCAACAGCTGGAATGGAGGCCCTCTCTGCCTCGATGTCTCCCTTTGGATCCCATTCCTCTAACCAGGCTTCCTTGTCTGGCCTCAGTGGAGGAGAATACTCCAAGTTCAGCATGTGCCAGGGCGGGCTGGCACCTGTGGGAGACCTCCCCTTTCTCTGAGAAGGAGTGAGGAGAATGTGGAGAGAGATGGGGGCACTGGGAGGGAAAGATGGGGGCTGCAATCAGGATGTGAAGTGAATAAATAAACAAACTTTTTTTAAAAGCCTATGTCTCTGTCTTCAGTCTCTCTGGCTTTGTTTCTCGCTGTCTCTCTTTCTCTCTCTCTCTCTTTGTGTCTTGCTATCTCTCTGCTTCTCTGTCTCTGTCTCTCTCTCTTTCTCCTAGTGTAATCTCTCCATTGTGGACACTTTCAGTAGGCCACTATCTTCCTTGACAAATAAGGACATAATTATTTCAAAAGAATTTTCCAAGAGAATAGGGAAAACCCATTCGGCCTATTCTCTAGTCAACCTAGGTTCCCCACTCCCGCCCTCTTCTCATTATTTTAGTGTCCTCTGTGCACAGATGTGACTGCAGAGATACACCTGATCTAAGGTCATGAGCCCCTCCCCTTGAGAGAGTAGGTAGCAGATTTTCATCATGGAATTTTCAAACATGTCTTTTAAGCCACCAAGACAGGTGTCTTCAATACAGCCTCCAAGTGTTCTAGATCTTCCAGGAATTATGACCTAAGAACAACTGTTGTGCCGCGCGCGTGTTTGTGTGTGTGTGTGTGTGTGTGTGTGTGTGTGTGTGTTTGTGTGTGTGTGTGTGTGTGTGTGTGTGTGTGTGTGTGTGTGTGTGTGTGTGTTTGGGAGTTTATGGCTTTTGTTCTGATTTTTGCAAAGCTGAATGGAACAGGATCTTAAGCAGGCTCATCAAGGGCTCTAACAGGAGAGGTGGAAGAGGTACAGAGGAAAGGAGAGGTAAGAGACAGGACTTGGGGAGGAAGACAAGACTGGGGGAGCAAGGAAAGGAGAGATGGAAAGAGGGGGGAGGGAAGACAGAGAGGGAGATAGCAGGAAGGAAGGACAGAGGGAAGGAGGGAGGAAGGGAAGGCAAAAGAAAGATTGCTTGTGACACAAAGCAAGGCTCCACTTCCTCCTTCCTTTTCCCTTCTTGGCTCCTGTGTCTCCCTGATGCCCCAAGGTCAGGAAGACTCAATTTTGCAGCTGAGATGAGATGCTTCACTTCCCTGCTCTAGACTGACCAACTCTGAGCTTTTCACTTTGTTTTTATAAACTGAAGTGACTGGGAGTCAAGGTTGGAATTGATCCCACCTTTACAAATGACTGGTGAAATCAATGCTGCAGTAGCTTCCAAAAATCATGTGTTCCGCAGACCCGGCTCTGAACGCTTTCTTTCTCCAGTGTTAAAGCGGTCATTGAGCGATCGTTTCTCCTTAACCGAGCTAATGACTTTCCCCTTGACCAATAGGCTGAGCCATACATACCACTATCACTACTTCACCCTGACGGTTGAACAAGCACTTCAGCAGAGAAGAAGCTTGTGTGGAAGCACACCAAGGTGAGCATGGGTGGCTCACAGGTTCCCATATGTAACCCAGGCACTGGGCGTCTCCGTGCAAGCCAGTCACCTTCTCTGGACCATATGCAAAAGAGAAGAAATTCTTCCCTTGTTGGTCACCCTGTGAAAAGAGTGCCTTAAAAAGGAGACTTGGACCGGGCTCAGTGGGTAAAGGTGCACGCTCTTGTCTCAGTGATGACCTGAATTTGAATCTCAAGAACCTACCTAAAACCTTGAAAGAAGCTTCAAGTCTGTAATGCAAGTGCTCCAGGGCAGGGGGCAGCTCTAACAAAATACCTTAGACGAGTGTGTGATAAACAACAGACTTTTTTTTTTTTAATTTTATGCTCATGGTTTTGGAGGCTGAGAAGTTCAAGATCATAATGCCTAGCCGCTTCGGTTTCTGAACCAGCAAGACCCACGTCATGCTTCATAGATCATCTCTTCCTGCTATGTCCTCTCAGGACTAACACAAACCCCTTGAACATCCTGAAGGAACGCTAAACCAAAGGTTGAGAGTAGAGCCCACAAGATCTAATCATTCTCTCAGAGGAACCCCCTCCTGATATCATTGCACAGAGAATTAAATTTCCAAACAGAAATTTTAGCCTGGCATGATGGTCCGTGTGAGGTAGTTGGGTCTGAGTAAGTCATCTTACATCCCCTTGTTTCCTTAAACTGTTGTCGTTGCTGCTGCTGTTGTCATTATGATAGGATTTATTCTGGCATTACAGGGCACTAAATCCAGGCCCTCAGGCACACTGCAGACGTAACTCAGCATAAGCCAGGTCTTACAGCTGACTACCCCGCAGCCCCTCACTAGGGGATTCTAGGCAGTTTCTCTGTTGCCGAGCTACATCTCTAGCCCTAGAGCATACTGTTTTATTGTGAGCCTTTTCCTTCTTCATTCTTCGTGGTTAAAAACCTGGTTCCGAGTGTCTGTACGATCATCCACTGTGTGAGCACGCCTTGGCTTAACTACCCGTTCTTCTGTCGTCAAGCGCCCTCTCTCTAATTTCCCCACTGGCTTATTAATAATAGAGAAATATGAATAGCCTTATTCATACGTCTTTGTCCACCTCCCTGATTATTTTTGCAAGACAGATTCCTCAGCATTAAATCACTGTGTCAAAGACATAAACAATTTAAAAGACCGTCATGTATATTGCCACAAAGCTTTTCAGAATTGGAAGCAATTCATATTCCCATCAGCTACTTGGAGGAGAACTTCAATCTCTTCATTCACAGCTCAGCATTATACTCAAGAATCTATTTCTTTACACACTTGATAAGATAAAAAGCTGTATTTTTGTTTTGCTTTGCTTTGCTTTTTCCGATCATTTGTTTACTCGGTAGGCTGAGCAACTTTAAGTTATTTTACTTTTATTATTGTATGGGCAGCTCAAGTGCCTGTGTTCCACAGTGACTGTGTGTGTGTGTGTGAAGGCCAGAGTATGTCTTTGTTGAGTCAGTTACTCTGTTCTCTTCTAGCACTTCAGTTCCGAGTAATTAACTCAGGCTTCCAATCTTAATATTCTGAGCCATTTTGCTAGCCTTGATTTCTAAAATTTATTTATTACGTAACTAAGCACATCTCCCTGGATTTTTTATTATATGTTTAACTTTTTAATCTTATTTTTTAAATTGTATATATATACATATGTATGTTATATACATGCATATATTTGTATGTGGGTTTGTACATGTATGTGTGTATATACATATATTTATATGTAGGTTTATACATATATATATTTATATACATATATTTGTATGTGGGCTCGTACATATAAGGTCAGTGCCCCTGGAGACCTGAAGAAGGCATTGGACTGGAGTTAGAAGTAGCTGTGGGATGCCCAGTGTGGGATTTGGGACTTGAACTCTGTTCCTCTGCAATAACCACAAATACTCTTAACCCTGGGCCGTCCCTCCGCCACTCTTACGTATTTAACAGATCGCTTTTTGCAGTGTTGGGGACAGGCACACGCTAGGCATGTACTCTGTAGCTGAGCTGCATCCCCAACACTCTTTGCTGACTTTTCGTTTTGAAGCAGGTGTCACTGAGTTGCCCAGGCTTGCCTTGAACTCACTCTGTAGCCTAGAATGGGCCTTGAAACCACAGTCTTCTTTCCCCAGCTTCCTAAGTGCTCAAGTTATTTTCTGTGACTTTCACCACATCGGGCTTAAAAGAACTTTTATGTCTTCATTGACTTGTTTATCTTGAAGGGTAGCACCATGGCTCACACATGAAGCTCAGAGGACAACAGTCCTTTCTTTCTTGCCTACAGACGGGTCTCTGGCTTGGAAGTAAGCTTCCTCACCCATGGAGTGATCTCACTAGTCCTTAAAACATCTTTTTTTTTTTTTTTTTTTTTTTATGTAGCAGCTTTTTTTTTTAAATTTTTCATCAATTACACTTTATTCATTCTGCATCCCCCCATAAGCCCCTCCCTCCTCCCCTCCCAATCCCACCCTCCCTCCTCCCTCTGCTTGCATGCCACTCCCCAAGTCCACTAATAGGGGAGGTTCTCCTCTCCTTTCTGATCTTAGTCTGTCAGTTCACATCAAAAGTGGCTGTATTGTCCTCTACTATGGCCTGGTAAGGCTGCTCCCCCCCAGAGGGAGGTAATCAAAGAGCAGGCCAATCAGATTATGTCAGAGGCAGTCCCTCTTCACATTACTATGTAACCCAATTGGACTCTGAACTGCCCTGGGCTACATCTGTGCAGGGGTTCTGGGTTATCTCCATGAATAGTCCTTGGTTGGAGTATGAGTCTCTTGGAAGTTCCCTGTGTTCAAATTTTCTTGTTCTGTTGCTCTCCTTGTGGAGACCCTGTCCTCTCCAGCTCTTACTATTTCCCAGTTCTTACCTAAAATTCCGTTCACCTGCCCAACAGTTGCCCGTCCGGCTCAGCATCTGCTTTGATAGTCTGAAGGGCAGAGGCTTTCAGAGGCCCTCTGTGGTAGGTTCCTAGGTTGTTTCCTGTTTTCTTCTTCTTCTGATGTCCATCCTCTAAAACATCTTTTTAAAATAAAGTGGTACTAATAGCCCTTTCTCGTTAATGTTTTTGCTGTTGGTTTCTCATTTCTTTTCACAATGTTTTGCACTGAGAAGTTTGGGATATTCACGATCTGATGTATTGAAGTTTTCATTGTAGAGAGGCCCTCCATCGCCTGCGACTGGGAGCAGGGGAAATGGCTCCATTGGTGAACTGTTTCCTGTGCAACTATGAGAGCATAAGACACCTCCCCTGCCAGTACCCACAGAAAAGGGTGTATATAGTGAGATTCGCCTGAGGAGGCAAACAGAGAATCCCTGGTCACTGGCTAGGGAGCCTAGCCTAATTGTTGACACTGTCTCCAAAGCCATGAGTTAGCCTCTAGCCTCCACATGCACACGTCTGTGCTAAGATGCTTGAATGCACACACAAACGTGCATACAAAAATCTCATGTACCTTGCTCTCGTTGTTATAGCTTCCTGTGCCCTCGACCTCCAAAACTGAAGCTTTAATTCCTCAGTGAGGAGTCTTGAGAAGTGGAGCCTATTGAAAAGTGTTTGGATCACATCTCATGTCAGAAGGGCCCTCAGGAACAGATGAATACCGTCCTTCCAGGGATGGCTAAACCATCACTAAACTGTCACCTATATGTGTGCATGTATGTCCAGGCGGACAGATATGTACACACACATACACACTCATGTACACACACATACACCCCTGAGCACATACACACATACACCCCCATACACACACAGACTTGCACAAAGACACACACACACACATTTTATATTTTCTTTTATATTTCCCCAGAAGCTTACGTTTCCTTCTGCCACGCGGTCTTCACTAAAGCTAATAGATGTAGCACGTGCAGATCATGCTTGTGTGGCAAGCATGTTACCAAATGAGGCATCTGCCAATCCCAGGACAGGAGGATTTTACACAAACAGCCTTCACGTTCCCAGCCTCCCTCTTCCCAGACTTGGGTAAGTTCTAGTTCATTCTTCACTTCTTTCTTCCTAACACTCCCCCAGCCCCAACCCTGCTATCAAGATTCTTAAGCTGGGTGTTTGTTTCTTTTCATACTTTCTTGCTTAAAACTCTGAGTGTGCAAAAGTGCATGTTTAGCTCTCCCTTCCACTTTAACTGCATTGCACAAGACTTGCTAAGTTCTGTTTCACTGTTGGGATATTTTTTAATGCCCTATAATTATGAATCTTATTTCCTCACAGACTCAAAAAACTTATAATTGTTTTTGTTTTAATTTCTAAGCAAGTGGGTATTTTAAATGCTCAGCATCATTATGACTGTTTTGCTTTGTGATCAGAAAATATGAACCCTGCAATTTCTGCTTTTGGGAATTTATTATGGTTTTCCACAGAGCCTGGTAAGTGGCCAACTCCTTTGATAGATGTTTAATAAGGAACTGAATTCACTAAATTGAAAAGTTCATAAAGTTGGGCTAGAAGAGATGAGATAGAGGCCAATGAAACCACTCTTAATTATTTTATTTTATTTTTATCTATGTGTTTGTGTGCATGTGTGCAGGTGTCCACAGAGGTCAAGAGATGACTTCAGAGCTCCCGAAGCTTGGAAGCCCCAAGACATGGATTCTGGGAACTGAGTTCAGGTCCTTTGCAAGACCAATCAGTTCTCATAACCAATGTGCCACTTCTCTAACCCCCTTAATTATTTTAGTGTTTGAACATTTAATCACTAGAACACAAAGATGCTTAAGGAGTTATGTCTTCTCTCGAACCTCGTGCTTCGCTGGTGGTACTTTCTCTTGTGTGTCTCTGGCATGTGTGCATGTATGCATGCAGGTGTTTTTACCCATGACACACATGGAGGCCACAGAAGGAAGTTGAGTATTCTGGTCTATCACTCTCCACCTGGTTTTCCTAAGACAGGGTCTCTCACTGAACCTGGACTCAGACTGGCTGTCAGCAAGACCCAGAAATCCCCGTTTCTGCTCCGCATGGTACTGGGGTGACAGTTGCAGCCAGACTATTATGTAAGTAAGGGGTATTACAACTCAGGTCCTCATGCTGACACCTACTCCTACTGAGTCATCTCCCCAGCCACTTTTCTATTTTTAATAACTGTGATTTTTACATATTTTTGATGCTGTTGACTACAACATTTATTGCCGAAACAGAATGTCTGTTTGCATTATTTGATGTATTTTTCCCCAAGCTCTGCTGTTTTCAATGACTTCTTGGTTGAGTTTCGCAAACACAAATTGGCATCCTGGGTGTTACTACTTGCTTTCTTCACATTTCCACCATTGCACTTGATCAATTTTGTCTCAGTTCTTAAAAGATGGACACTAAGAAGTGTGGTGATAAAAATGTGTCTTCAGGTTAGAAAGGGGGATCAGAAGTTAACGTGTTCATCATGCAAGCATGAGAAGTAAGAATCTGGATTTCCCAGAACCCATGTAAACATCATAGCCAGTTGGCCTACCTGTGATTCTAGCCTCAGAGGGCAGAGATGGGGGATCTCCAAAGCAAGTTGGTTAGGAAGACTAGACATATTAGTGAGCTTTGAGTCTGATTAAAAGGTGCCACCCCCATGAATAAGGTAGAACAATCGAGGATGATTTCCAACACCAGCCTTGGGACTCCATGTTCATATATGTACAGCCGTATACACATACATGTAAAATGATAACTGTCATTTACAGGTAGTTAAAAGATATCATTTTAGTATATTCTTTTGTCTTCTGGCATGTTTCCCCTCCTACCACAGAGGTGACTAATATATTCTTTATTAACAATGAAAAACAAGGAAGAATATTTGAACCTTTCTTTAAGACAGAATTGAGTGCAGTAGGAAAAGTCCTTCTTTGGTTTTGATGGAACCAAAGATGACTTCTTCCCACAAAAGCATCTTGGTAGTGATTAGTAAGTGGTTAAGAGAGAGAGAGAGATTATAAGGTAATGATAGAAAAAGAGTGGATGCCTCATCTGAAGCCAGGGCTCTGGTACACTAGCAAGCATTGTGCCACTGAGCCACACCCCAGCCACACACGGGGGGATTGTAGACAGGAGCCCTACCACAGGGCCATACCTCCAGCCCCTCACTGGGGGATTCCAGGCAGGAGCTCCACCACTGAGCCACACCCCAGCCCCTCACTGGGAAATTCTAGGCAGGTATTCAACTGCTGAGCTACATTCCTATGTCTTCATTAGGGGATTCTTGACAGGGGCTGTAGTGCTGAGCTAAGCCCACAGTTCCAAATTATCTTTCAAGTTCTGTATACTCTCTCTGACTCAGAGCCTTAAGTTAACTAAACATCAGTTGGATATAGAAGACTCCAAAGCAAGTGTCTCAGTACTGGAAATGTAGTCATTTTGCTATGGTACAATTACAGTCTCACCAATCAAACCTAAACACAGAGCAGGGTGGCAGTAATTTATACATAGGAGAGGAACAATTTAGAATTTCTAGAAATGTCACTATGGCAACAAATTAAGAAAGTTAGCTACAATTTGTCATTCCTTAAAGTCATGCATATTACATTATCCTAATAATTTACGTAGTAATTACTTAACAAGCCCAAATGAGAGGCATAAGTAATCAGGTGAGCCCTGGGCTGAATTGATGCATGGCTTAAAGAGTGGGTGGCCTTGTCTTTTCTGTAAAATCCCGCTACGTTCTGCTCATTAGACATTCAGAAAAAAAGATGACCTGTGATCTCTTCAGGGTCAGATTTGTAAAGGCAAAACTTGTCCCTACAGAGACAGTCACAGGAGCACAACACTGTGTCCTGTTCTTGCATGGACCTGGAGTCATTCACCGGACAGAGGTGGAATATTTTTGCTTAAACAGTGATATTAATAAGTCTTTAATGTAATTACAATCAACTGTCTATGGCCACAGCTTCCAGAGTCACCGATGCAAGCAATTAGGAGGCAGATCTTCTCAAAAGCTACATTTGATGGCAGCAGCAGTGGCACACAGCTGTCATCCCAGCTCTTGTGAGACTGAGGCAGAAGGATCTGAGGCTAGCCTGAGCTACATGGTGAGACTCTCAGTGTTTTGTTTTGTTTTTCAATCTCCTTTGTTCCAAGAAGCAGCACATATCCATACTTTCTTTTTCTCTCTCTCATTTTTCTTCCTTCTGAATTTCCTTGGCTCTCTCTCATCCCTTCCTTCCTTTCCCCTCCCTGTTTTCTCCTTCCTTCTCTTTCTTCCAATTTTTAAAAACATTGGTGTGTGTGTGTGTGTGTGTGTGTGTGTGTGTGTGTGTGGTTTTGTTTAACGTGGGAATATCTGTAAACTCCTGAACAGAAGGCCATGTGTGATTAACTTGTATTTAAAGGGTGTTCTCCCCTTCTACTGACAATGTGGAGAGGGCAAGAAAAATGATTAACAGGTTAGGAGCAGACTGTGAGGAAAGACTAAAGAAATTATGGATATTTGCCTGGAGACAGAAGGCTGAGATGTAGTTAATTACAGTCTTCAAGTTAATGAAGCAATATTTTATAGGCAATAGTAAGTGCTATAATTTTTTTTAACTCAAAGAACATGATGACCTTATGTCACAATAAGACAATCTTTAAAGGGCTTTGAAGGTACAGACCTAACTTCTAAAAAGATTATAGAATTACCCTGAGGTTTTGTTTAAAATTTCTTTTTTGTTAATTGTGTGTGTGTGTGTGTGTGTTCATGTGTAGGTGTGTGCACACAAGTGCGGGTACCTGTGGAAGCCAAAAAAGGTCATCAGATCCCCTGGGGTTGGAGTTACAGTGGTTGTGAGCTGCCTGACATGGTTCTCTGCAAAAGTAACAAGTGCTTTTACCCACTGAGCCATCTCTCCAACCCTGGTTTTGATTTTTCCCCCTTTTGATGTAGGTTTGAGCACATCTTATCCAAAAATGCTTAAGAGCAAGAATGATCAGATCCCAAACTTTGGAATATTTTTTTTAAATTATGAGCTATCTTAGGCAATAAACCTAAGTCTAAACATAAAGTGCAGTGTGTGTATGTGTGTGTGTGTGTGTGTGTGTGTGTGTGTGTATGCACACTAATGGGTGTCTGAGCAAAAGCCCAGGTACCTGTAGGTCCATGTACATATTTATATGTTCATGGGGACTAGATACTAACTTTAGGTATCATTTTCAGATGTTCTTTCTTTGTTTCTCTTGCTGTTTCTTGCTTGGAACAGGATCTCTCACTGTCAGGAGTTTACCAAGGGGCTAAGCCACCTGGCTCCTGAGGCCCTGATACCTGCCTGTCTCCACCTCCCAACACTGACATTAAAGGTGTATGACACCATGCTTTTTTATCATTTATCACAGTTTATTCAATTTGTATCCCAACTGTAGCCCCCTCACTCATCCCCTTCCAACCTCTCCCTCCCTCATCTCCCCCTATGCCCCTCTTCCAGTCCACTGATAGGGGAGGTCTTCCTCTTCCTCTATTTGACCCTAGCCTATCAGGTCTCATCAGGAATAGTTACATTGTCTTCCTCTGTGGCCTGGTAAGGCTGCACCACACACACAGAAGGGGAGGTGATCGGAGAGCCTGCTACTGAGTTCATGTCAGAGACAGCCCCTGCTCTCCTTACTAGGGACCCCACTTGGAGACTGAGTCTATGGGCTTCATCTGAGCCAGAGTTTTAGATCCTCTCCACCCAATTTCCTCGGTTGGTGTATCATTCTCTTCAAGGCCCCCAGGGCTCAGTTTTTATGGCTCTGTTGGTCTCCTTTTAGAATTCCTGTCCCCTCCAGGTCTTTCCCCCTTCTTTCATAAGATTCCCTGCACTCTGCCCAAAGTCTGTCTGTGAGTCTTAGCCTCTGCTTCGATTTCTGTCTGTTTATTCATCCTAATGAGATAGGTAGGTTTGTTTCTTGTGTCTAGGATCATTCACTTAAGTGTATATATATATATATATATATATATATATATATATATATATCTTAAAGGAGAAAGCATCTAATTGGGCTCACGGCTTCAGAGGCAGCTCACAGTTAATGGGCAGCTGGCTGCATTGCCTGAGGCCTGAGGTGAGGCAGAACACTGTGGTTGGAGGCACCGTGGGCTCACATCATGACAGCTAGGAAGTAGTTAGGGGATAGGTGAGGAGCCCAGAATAAGAACGCACCTCGGTGACCTTTTGGGTTCTATTTTTGAAAGTTTTCAACACCTCTCAGTCAGCCCATCAAATTATAATTCCATCAACAGGAATTAACTATTGATTAGGTTAGAGACACGTGATCCAGTCCCATCTCAAAAATTCCATCAATAAAGGCAAAGGAGCCTTTAACACGTGAGCCTCAAGTTGGGGTTTTATTTCATTCAAAATGGACAAGTCTGCATCAGGAGCCTTCCACAGCTGAGTAAGGTAGCTTCAAGGTAGGCGGCATATTGTTGGCTGGAGGGATGGCACATGCTGTTATTCCATCTGACTCAAGCTCATTTCCCAGTGCCCACGTCCACCAGCTTCAGGGGATCCAACACCTCTGGCTTCCATGGGCACATGCACTCAGGTTTCAAAGTTTGTGGACACACAACACACACACACACACACACATAAATTTTAAAAATAAATTCCTTTTTTAAAAGAAGCATAATAAATATCAAAGGGTTTGATTCCGTTGTAATCCATGGTAAGGACTTTGGACCGCAGGATCTGAGTAATTAGATACACCATCTCAAAGTTTCCCCCAATAACAAAAGATAAAAGTGTGGAGTGTGGACCAGGAGATGGCTCAGCAGGGAAAAGCCCCCTGTCATCCAGCTAAGTAGCCTGAGGTCCATCCCCGGCTCCACACAATACAAGGAGACACCTGACTGTGCAAGTTGTGCCCTGACTCTGCATGAGAGCCCTGACACACATCCACCCTCCACCACAAAAGTCTAAAACAGAAAAGAAAGGTCCTAAAGTATAGTGTAACATTTTTAATCGACGTTTACTGAGGAAGCTCTGCCCGTTTAAAGGACCTCCCATAACCCCTTTTAAAACTCAGCTCTGTATTTTTTTAAGTTGAAACGCTCCTAGAGAAAGGTCAACCCAGTAATGATGAGCTGCATTTAGAGAGATAATTCACCAACACTGACCTCCTTCCGGAGGAGCAAGCCAGAGTCGGTGTTTACTGGGTGCTCCCAAACAGCCCAAGAAAGCAACTGGAAAGTGGTATACTGGGGCCGGCAAGAGGGCACGCTGGAAATTCATCCTGAGGAAAGGGGGAATTCTTTTGAATCTACTCAATTCAGTGAATTTACTCAGTTCAAATGACGTCGATTGCAATACATTTTTCCTCCACCAAGGCTCCACCTAGTAGAGGGTCCATAAACTTTCCAAACAGCGCCACCTACTGGAGGCCGAGTGTAGGGCTCCAGGGAGCCTGGGCATGGCAAACATGGCTCCAGAAGGTCTCACCCTCTCGCCTCCCTTCTCCCTTCTCCCTTACTGTAAACCCTTAGATGCCCTTACTTAGACATTTCCACATTCCTGAAGCTACCACCAAGGTCTATGCATTATCTGGCCACCTCCTTATGCCTGACTCATTCCTGAGGTCGAGCGTCACGTCCAACTATCAAGATAAGGGTGTAGCCATCAGAGTCCCCGTTTGGCTACCCCGACTAGCGTGTGACTCAGAACTTACCGGCTTGTTCTAACGTTCCTCCTGTTTGCCACTGAGTCTGCCCGACTCAGATTCAGCCACCTTGTTTCTTTGCCTTGCTTCATAAAGGGTCCCTTTGTGCTGGTGTTTGGGCGTGATCTGTGCCTAATCCAGGGTCCGGAGGGGAGCACCTCAAGAAGCTTTGGTCCCTTCACCAAGAATTGAAGATTATTACCCTATGGAGAATGTTTCATAATCAAACCACCATAACGGGTTTGCCAAAACGTCTAGTAGTACCTATAATTTAATTTTTATTTTTTGAGAACCTCCATATTGTTTTCCATAATTTAAGTCATACCAATTTTTTTTTCAGACAGTGGTTATCTTTTGTCTTCTTAAGGGAACCATTATTTAAAATGGCCAGGGATAAGAATTCCTGGTGTCGGCTGGGGAGATGACTCTGTTAATAAAGGGCTGAAAATCTGAATCTGAGGATCTGATCTCCAGAACCCACACACAGAAGCAGCACGTGATGATTCGAGCTTGTAATGTCCATCTCTGGGGAGGAAAAGACGGGTGTTCCCCTAGGGCTCAACTTGGATGAGTTCCAGGCCAGGGAGATTTTTATTTTGGGGGGGGGAGATCAACGTGGACAGAATCATAACGAATTAAGCCAAGGTTGCTCACTGACACTCACAAGCACATGTATGCACACACACACACACACACACACACACACACACACTATTCAAAAGAGATTCGTTTCCCTAAGAATCAAACTAGAGAAAATAAAGTTTGCCCACAAGTTCAAGGAGTAGAGCAGCAGGATGGGAGAGGTTGATGAGCAAGCCAGGGGAGGCTGGACAGGGGGAAAGGCTGGCATGCTGTGCTGCCTGGTCTAAAGGGGAGTAGTTGAGCTGGAGGGAAATTGTGAGTTTTAAGTGAGAATGAGTGGGTGCATGGTGAGGTGTTGAATGGTGTCATGGGGTCAGTATTTGAACTTGACCTTGATGGAGCAGAGAGGTGATGATTAAGGAAGTACCTTGGGATTATTTCAGTGGGCATAAGCCCAACATCAACTTGGGGATGAAAAGCCTGCCATACCACTGAATAATTGCTATCACACTGTCACACACACACACACTCACACACACACCAGAACTTAATATTTCTTAGAGAACACATAGTTCTGCAAGTAGCAAATCCTTTGAAGTCGCACCGGAGCCACACTTGAACGTTCTGTATTTGCATTCCATGTATTAATCCACATGGGCTGTTCTTTCTAATCTCTACATCACAGCACAAATCTTTTTCACGCTCCGTTTCCTGTGCAACCCAGCCTTCTATTTGCTAGATAATGTTCCTTTTTCTCTACTGTGATTACAAATGACTTGGGGGGAAAATCCACAAGACTCAACCCCGATTCAAGCAGTCGCCTGCTTAGAACCACAACACAGGTTGGTGTGGGCTTTTCGTTGATTTTATTTTATTTTTTCCATGTAACACGGTTGGCTGCAAGTCATGAAGATTTTGTGTGCTGTTGCTCTTGGAAAAATCAAGAATGGGTTGAAACAGTTGTTCTAATGTTGTGGCCCCTTTGGGAGTGGCATATCACATACTCTGCATATAAGATGTTTAAGTTACGATTCATAACGGTAGCAAAATTACAGTTAGGAAGTAGCTAGGAAATAATTTTATAGTCAGGGTCATCACAACATGGGGAATTGTATTAAAGGGATCAGGATGGTTGAGAACCACTGGGTGTGTGAAAATACTTTAGATTCTTTTTGTACATTTAGTGTGTGTGTGTGTGTGTGTGTGTGTGTGTGTGTGTGTGTGTGTGCACATGTGTGTGGGTGTCCTCAGATCTCCTGGTGCTAGAGTGAAGGGCAGTTGTAAACCACATAGTGTAGATGCTGACACCTGAACTCGGGTTTTAGTTTTAGAGAGCGTGGGTGAAGGGACACTTTAGGGTGCGGGTGACCCACAGATCGCTCTATCATCACCAGGTCCTTACCTATCGTTTGTAGTGGTTTCACGGAGGCTGCATCTTGGAGTCCTGCTCTCAATCAATGATCTGCTGCTTCCTGTGATCTCTAGCATCAGCCCAGATGATTTGCAGTTGATGGAGAGAGCAATAACTCGAATCCTAGGTGAGGTCTGCAGACCCTCTCTAACAATCACTCCATTACTGGTCTCCTAGACCTATGGACCACTAGAATGCTATACTGTTCTGCTTTAGCTGTCTTGGCTACAGATGTATGAGCAAAGATGATGTCTGGTATGAATAGAGGAAAAAAGTGTCCTGTGACAACTACATAAAAAATATACCAACTGAGAGCAGAATGATATAGAACAGCAGTCTATGGGTTGGAGGTGAACGCCAGTGCTGGAATGTCTGCCCAGAATCTTCCTGGGGGAAACTGAGGCATTTCAGCAGTAAAATGCTGCCTAGAATGCTCAAGTGAGGCTCTGGAAAGATGGTTCAACAGTAGAGCACTCCTTACGACAGAAGATCTCTTGTAAAAAAAAATGAATTAAATAAAAGGGGAAAGCAGTGATCTCTTTGGATTGTGTCACATAGCAGCATTGTACCTACCTTAGATTGGCAAGTACAGTTTAGAATGTTCACAGCATGGCAGAAACTCTTCCAACAACTCATCTTCCAGAATGCATCCTCTTTGTTAAGTTACAATCAACAAAGCTCTGAAATGGACCCTTCCAAAACTTAGTAGATGAAAGCACAGTGTGAAGCCCATGACAAGTAGGTGTGGTTAAGGAAGCATGCCTGGTTTCTCTTCCTATGGCTGTGACAGAATATTCTGACTGGAAGAAAGAACTTATCTAGCCCACAGTCCCAGGTCACAGTCCATCTTGGAAGAGAAGTCACAATGGCAGGAGCCTGCAGCGGTTGGTCCAGGTTTGTCTACCATCAGGAGCAGAGAGCTATGCCTGCATGCCGCTTCTCCGCTCCTTTCCTTACATAGCCTAGGATGCTCTGTCTGCGAAATAATCCTTCCCACAATCCAGACCTTCCGACATCAGCCAGCATAATCAAGACAACCACTCACAGGGACCCGCAGATGCCCTTCTTCCAGCTGACCCTAGTTTTTTTGTCACATTGACAACATTCACCATCAAATCTAAAGCATCAAATAATTGGACAAAAGACACATGCAAAACCATCTAAAGTGCTACTAACAGTATCACCTTGGGCAGAGCAGCCAACTTGCCTGGGCTCAAAAGGAAGGGAAGAAATTGAAGCATGCCACCTTTCGCCCACTTTTTCAAGCCTTATGTCTCAATGGTGTCTATTTATATTCCAGCAAAGCTATGAACTACATATAGAAGAAAACCCCCAAGTCCCAGCAGCAGCCATTCCAGCGTAGTACCTAAATTAGGCTGTGATCGCCCATCTGTTTATTTCAGAGATCAGTCGCATCCCTCGCTCAGAGCCCCGCTCCTGCGTTGCTCTCCCTCCTCCCCAGAGGAAGCCGCCTGTTGTCCCATCCCGGTCTTGTCTTGTGTAGCAGGCTGACGTTTGATCTTTGGTTCACATTTGTTCCCTCTCTTCTCATTCTTGGGAGGGCCACATTAGACTCTTCTGATGTCGTCAAAGGTCTTTAATGCCTACCTTTCGGCACATCGTGTGTCATCTTGCCGGCACAGCTGAGTGTGAGCTTCGAGCTGCCCTGGGACATCCCAGACCTTATGAATGACAAGTAGGCACAGGCTGAATTTGCTCTCTTTTAACTGCTAATAGAACCTCTAAATCATAAGGTCGTTTGCCCTCTGGGTCAAGGCATTCCTGGATGTAACTTTTTCACATCCCCTATCCTATAAGCAAAAGCTGGCAGCTACATAAGGGAAAGGAAGCCTGGCCTCCACCAACCATAATAAGTTGGTATTAAGACATTCAGCAAGTCAAGCCTGGTGGCTCAGACCTGTAAGCCCAGCCATGGAGGAGCCTGAGGCAGGAGACCAATCACATGTTCGAGGTCTGTCTGCATGACAGAGTAAATAAAAGGACAGCCTGGCTACATAAGGAGTTACTGTCTCAAAATTTAAGGAAGACAGTTATAGATACGTGGTAGAACATTTGCATAGAGCCCACTAATAAGAGGCTGAGAGATTGGCTCAGTGAAAGAGTTCTTGACTTCAATCCCCCAGTGAGGGGTCAGGGCATAGCTAAGTGATTTAGCACTTGCCTAGAATACAGTAGGCTACAATACTTAGAAGGAAATGATACTTCACATTTATTCTAAATAACATACAAATAGCATTTGTATGTTGTCTTTCTCGTCTGGGACCAGAATGTGCCCACACATGCTTAAATTGAATAGACAAATGTAGCGTCACAGTTCAATGTTAGAAGCTCCACAGCCAGTCCTCCTAGTCAAATTAGTGAGCCCCAGTTTAACTGAGACACCTTGTCTCAAACCGTCAGGTAGAGAGCGATCGGTGAGAGCGATCGGTGAGGACATCAGACGTCTAGCTTCCATATACATGCCCAGATAAGGGTATATCTGTCACAGAGGGGATGGGCGATACTAGTCCTTATTTTTTGAGAACCTGGAGCTCACCTATTTGGATAGAATGGCAAGCCAGTGAATTCCCAAGATGCACCTCTTCACCCCCCAGCACTGTGATTGCAGACAGGGATACACTGCCAGATCCAGTTTTAACATGGTGTTGATGACATCTGAAATGAAAGCCCAGACTCAAGACGCACACCAGTGAGGGACCTCTGCTTAATTCAGAGTGAGAAGATCCACCTCTAATCTGTGTCTCCGGGTTGGGGAGGTATACCTTTCATCCAGATGTTGGAGGTGGGAGGACCCACCTCTAGTCTGGGCCACACCTTCTGCTGGAAACCTATGTAAGGGCATGAAGGAAGCTAGCTTTTGTTCTTTGCATGCTTGCTTTTGCCTGGCCAGAAAGTCCATTCCTTCACTAACGTTAAAGCCTACTTCTTTGGGATTCAGTGTACACTGAAGACCAGTTGAGACATCTAGTCTTGTGAACTAAACAAATACTGGATTCTTGAAACTTCTGTTCAGAGGCAGCCATTGTTGGACTAACTGGACCACGGCCTGTAAGGCATTCTTATAAATCCCCTTTCTATACCTGTCGAGAGGTTCATTCTTTAAGTTCCACTATTCCTGAGAATCCTGAGTAATACATACAGGTGTTAAATACAGTACTGGTGAATGGCAGCAGTTGGTCTGGGAGAGGAGGCTGACACAAAACTCCTTTAAGGTGAGAGATTTCTTAGGGCCTCACGATCATAATCGGGCCTCAAGTAGGAGGGAGAGCACTAGACAGAAAATGGTACTATGTACAGAGAAGCTGTCCTGGCTAGTTTTATGTAAACTTGACACAAGCTAGAGTCATCTGAAAGGAAAAATAAAAAAGGAAAGAGAGAAACTCAATTGAGAAAATGCCTCCATAAGCGTAAGGCATTTTAGTAACTAGTGATTGATGGGGGAGGGTCCAGCCCATTGTGGTGGTGCCGTCTCTGGGCTGATGTATCTGGGTTCTATAAGAAAGCAAGCTGAGCAAGCCATGGAAGCAAGCCAGTCATCAGAAAACTACCCATCCATGGCCTCTGCATCAGCTCCTGTCTGCGGGCTTCTGTCCTGACTTCCTACAATGATGAACAGTACTGTGGAAGTGTCAGCCTAATAAACCCTTTCCTTACCGAGTTTCTTAGGTCGTGGTGTTCCCTCATAGCAATAGTAACCCTGACTGAAAGAGAGGCCAAACATGACAGAGACCCTAAAGTGAAGAGGGGCTTCCTTTAAAACCCAGATGGGAGGGTCATTGAGAGGCAGAACAAGAGGGATAGAGATGGCTCCATAGTCAAGAACATGCAAACCAAGAGTAACTCCAGGCCATGGGCATCTACTGCCTCCTTGTGACCTCCGCAGGCATTTGCACTCATGTGCACATAAACTCATAACAGACACACACACAAACAAATAAGTAAAAGTAAAATTCTAAATAGACTAAGAAAGGTAAGAAAGAAGGTGGAGAGGGAGAGAGAAAGAGACCATGAGTGAAATGGTGGGATAGGCTTGAAGATGCCCTTTAGAGAGCTACCTGAAGAGTGTGGATAAACCCCCCAAACCAAGATTATTTGACTTTCATAAGTTTTGTGGGGCTGGAGAGAAGTTTCATATCATATGACTTAATTCAAACAGTGTTTGTGACAAAAAGCATAGAGAAGCCTGGGACTTGTTGGGACCATAAATTAGCTGTGAAGGCCACAGCATGGAACAGCTTTTTGACTCTCTGTCCCAAGCAGAGAAGATGGGAGAGAGAGGGGTCTATGACCTGCTCCTTAAGTTTTGGGATCTGGCATCTCAAGTGACCACTGTCGCATTGGTCAACATAGAGTCTCACTCCTAGTTAAAGTACAGCGAATACAGGTCCCTAGTGTCCAGGATTCAGCCATAAATGGGACATCCATTTCAGGACACACCAGCTTCTGAATATCAGGGAAAATCTCAGAAGATAGGCTGAGAAGAATTTTAAGGGCCAGAAGTCGAGGAGGGTGAGGGCTAAATAATGTCTTCTGAACATGACAGGGCTGTTGCCCTCCAAAGAGCTCATAGCCAGCAGCTGCAGTTACCCACATGAGGTCAAGCCTTGCAACATTCCAGTTTGTGGGGGAGGAGGTCCACATGCCATCACCCCAGGTGGGGAGCCACTGACAGGCGGCGGCTGCTGTTGGAGGAACAGTTAGTTTTCAGTAAGGGTGTGGTCACCGGTAGGTGGACCATGACTCCATGGATGACCCCATGCCTACGAGTACACGGGCAGCACAAATTGGACTCTGTAGTGTCTTTTTAAAAACAAATTGATGTGAGAGGAGGGTTAGGGGAGAGTGCCTGGGTCCCAGAGGACCTGGGAGAGGCTCGTGGATATATACAATTGAAATACGTTACATGTATTAATAAATTCTTGAATTTAAAAAGTGAAAAAGAGCAAACCTATAATCTAACAGAAGGAAGTAAGAAATGGAGGGAGGGAGGGAAAGATGGAGGGATGGAGGGAAGGAGGAAGGGAAAGAGAAAGGGAGGGAGGAAGGGAGGAGGCTAAGAAGTGCCTAAAAGTCAGCCCCTACGTAAGGGTCTATGCTGCTGCTGCTCCACAGAGAAAAGCCCTCTCCCTTTGGGCCTTCCACCAGAGTCAGCTCCCTGTGAGCGGAGGTTCTAGTTCTCAACTGAATTTGGTGAGTGTCTGAATGAGAGAGCCAGGTCCTCCTCTCTCATAAATCAAAGGCAGGGAATAGTCCTGCCCGTACATAAACAGGAAAATATGAAAATTAATGCTTGCAGGGACCTTATTTAATTGTGCCGTAAACTGATTTCCATGACATTTCTGCTGCTGCGCTGGTGCACTGGTCCCCTACTGCCCCCACTGCATCTTTTCATAGCATTTTCTGCTGAACCCCGACCCCGGCCCTTCTGACTTCATTTCAGAAAGACTGGTGGTGGACATGTGCACATTTGTTTCTAAAATGACCTTCCTTTCTTGAAATGTGTGTCCTTCCGTTTACAATCAAAGGTCATAAACTTGTGGAGGAGGAGGAGGAGGGAAACCATTACTACAGCCGAATACTACAAGATGGCCATTATTAACCTTTGGATGAACAGGCAGGCGGGGAAGATGGATAGAGGGGATAGGGCTTGTGTTGATACACATTTGTCTCTGGTAATTAGCCATCTGGGGGAGGGGACGGCAAATACAGGCAACAGAAATTGATTTATCTTCAAATAATAAGTTTTGCTTCACAACAGGTCTAAAAGTGGCTCCTCTCAAGTGCTAATTCTGCATGTCACTTGCAAGCTTTAAGGATGAAAGTGGTAATTACCAGGCCTTTCAAATGCAAAAATGAGGTGCTGAGGAGGTGGGGCTGGCTTCATTGAAGAGGAAGAAAATATATATGTGTTTCCTAGAGGTCCTAAAGGAGTCTCAGTTGTGCCCTGGAGGCCCAGGACCCCCTGTAAGGGATCAGCTATGGACAGATGCTGCCAGCACTAGGGGATGTGAACTGTGTTAGCCAAAAGAAACCCTTGGCTCCTAAATTGGTCTTTGTCCGGGATTTTGTTACAGGATCAAGAACAGAGAACAAATACACAAGCCAAGCCCTGGCTGGCAGCTTTCTGTCAACATGCTGTCTGATCTCTTGTGGAGATCATAGTATTGTCGTACCTCAGGTTGCACAGAAACAGGATGCTACTTGGGTTTCTCAAAGGGCACACTGAGCAACTCAGTGGGGCCAGAGCCAGTGCTGACATAGACTAAAGTAGCCTGGCAAATGATCTACCTGTACTGCTTAAGAGGAGTGTCTAGGCGGTGGACCCGTGGACCCATGGACCCCATGTAGCCTAGGATGCCACCCCACACAAAACAGTAAAGATAGGAGGGAGAGCTGGCTTAGCAGTTAAGAGCAATGGGTTCCCTGAGAGAGGACCCTAGTTCAGTTCCCAGCACCCACTCTCGGGTCTCTCACAACCGTCTGTAAGTCCAGAGAATCAGGTACCCTCTTTCACAGTCAGCGTGTACCTGAATACACATGTTCTCTCTCTCTCTCTCTCTCTCTCACACACACACACACACACACACACACACACACACTCACACACACACACACACACACACGCAGACTCGCTGCCCACGTAAATAAAAGTGTTAAAGATAAAACCTTTAGAACTATGCTATTGGCCAGCAGTTTCATTGCCATGTGTCCACTAAAACTGCACGAGCCAAGCTAACATCAAGTTCTTTAGCAAACCAGAAGGAAAAGGGGACTCAGGAGCCAACCCTGGCTCAGTCTCTTAGGGGTTGGCGGCTACAACTGAGAGCTGACCGTAGGTCTGTTTGTTCCAGAAAGAAATAGCACAGACCCAAAAGGGATTTGTCCTGGCAATTCCCCATCTTTATAGTTAACCCTCGGGGAAGCGTCTGTTTCTAATGAGCAGTGGTTCAAAACCATCCATCCCAGCTCACAGGTGGCACCCTCTGAATGTATTCAAAGACAAAGGAAAACAGAGTGAGACACTGCAGAGAGGCCCCGCCGACACCCATCTGCTGCAGCTGAGCCTTCTCCCATTAAGCCCTTCTCATAAATAGCACGAAAGCCCTGCCGCCTGCTGCCAAATGGTTTGCTGAACTGTTTGTATTAATAACAAATTGGGACCGTTGCTCTCTGAAAGACACTCTGCATGTTGCCACCTGTGAAACCCTTTTGGCAGGAGGTGGGGTGCCTGCTACCGAACACCTGTCACATGCTCTAGATGCGACTCTACACCCTGAGGCAGACCCATACCTGAGTGCGCCAGGCCTTGGGGGCCTCCTGTGAGCACAGGGCAGCTGATCCAAGTGTTTGTACGGCTAATGAGTAAGGAGGTAGCACCACACCTGCATGCCAGGTACAAGCCGTGCTGTGCCTGCGGACACAGGGCTCTGAGCAGGTTGGTAAACGTCTGTCCTTATCCACCGGTGGACAGTGGAGGCATCTGCACTCACGCCATAGGGATGACGTCAGCCAGGGTTGTCCAGTCCGTGGGCCACAGCTTAAACGAGCATATGTAAGTCTGGGTCTTGTTAATCTTTTATTACGTTTATTTCTCTTACTGCACATGCAGCAATGCGTGTGCCAGTGTGAGTGTGGAGCTCAGCGGGCAGCCAGAGGGGGTCGGTTCCCTTCCTCTACCATGTGGGTCCGGGGAGCAAACTCAAGTCGTCAGGCTTGTCAGCAGGTGCTTTCACCCACTAGGTGCATGCTTCTCTCACCAGTCCGTGCCCGCTCAGCCTTATTGCGTGTGTACATGCGTGGAGGGGTGCCTGTATACAGGTGCACGTGGAAGCCACTGGTGGCGTCCCTCGAGATGCCATCCACCTGGGCTTTTGAAACAGGATTTCTCATTGGCCTAAACTCACCAAGTGCAGTAAAGATGGATGGTCAGTGAGTCCCAGGGATCTACCTGTCTCTGCCTTCTTGTGTGTAATGGCAAGCACATACTTCCAAGCCTGGTTTAGAAAAAAAAAAAAAAAAGATTTAATTTATTGTTGTAGTTGCTGCTGTTGTGTGTGTGTGCCTGTATTCACACAAACTTTCAGGAGCCCGTAGAAGGCCGTCAGACCCTGTAGCTGTAGAAGGCCATCAGACCCTGTCGCTGGGGTTCCAGGCCAGTGTGAGTCAACATACATGGGTGCTGAGTAGACAGCCGTCCTCTGCCAGAGCAGCAACCGCTGTTGACTATTGAGCCATCTCTCCAACCCACGTTGCTTCTCCGTGGTTTTCATGGGTTCTGAGAAACAATCTCAGGTCCGTATGTGTCCACGGCAAGCTCTTTACTGGCTCATAGATCTCCCCAGCCGTTAGCATCCCAACCCTGACCCATGTCTTCAGACTTTAAAACAAAACAAAACAAAAAAGCCTTATTTTGCTCAGAATGAAAGTCTTTTTTCCCATGAGGTCCCCAAACTCCATGTACTGAGCTATTGCTCCAGCCCTACATACATTTATCTTGTATAGTACTGGAACATGGCATTGGTATCTGTAAAGTTTATACTCAAGAAATTCACAATCAATTTACAAAAAAAAAATCTCATAATATTTTGAATAAGTTAATAGTATTGTTTTGGGCTGCATTCACAGCTAGCCCTACATGCCAAGTGGACCTTCACATGAGCATTTTTGTGGCAGGCAGTCCCACTAGACTGGGGGGTAGGCTGGTTTAGTCTATCCTAGCACATGCTCTGTGACCAATGCAATGTATTCTTTGGGATCCTTTTCCCAGAAGCCTGATTTATGAGGATATCATGATTCTCACGAGAAGTTTGATAAAAATGCATACATAATACTCTTGGCCCATGTTTTACATGTGTCTTGGTTATTTTCCTCATTTCTGTGGAAAAAAGAAACTGACCAGAAAAATAAAAATAAATAAAGAAAAAAAAGGTTTAGTTCAGCTAGCCTACAAGAGTGTGGCACCTGGCCACTTTTCTCCCACAAGGATTCACCTATCTCAGACTTCTTCCTTGGACCTCATCCCTCTTGGTCTCATTCACTAAGCTCATTCTTTAAAATGCCTGTTATTGGGCTCAGGGTTGGAAAAAGGAAAGAAAAAAAAAGGAGGAGAGGAGGGGTAGGGAGGAAAATGAGATACAGAGGGTGACAAAGAAAGAGAGAACGGATGGGAAGGTAAGAGAATGGAGGAGGTGGGAAAGAAGCATAACAGAGGAGAAACTAGGAAGGAAGGAAGGAAGGAAGGAAGGAAGGAAGGAAGGAAGGAAGGAAGGAAAGAGAAGAAAAAGGGAATAAAAAAGATAGATTGAATTATGACCCAAAACTCCATTAAGGGATAATGCAAAGGCATGTACAACACAGTTTTAGAATTCTTATATTCAAATTGCTCTTCAAAAGTTATTTTATTAGTGTGTATTAATTGGACAAAGTGGGGTGTTTTATTATGACATTTTTGTATGCATATACTATAGCTAGATCATATGCCCCTCTGCTGTTACTTATTATTCTCCTTCACTGGTTTTCCTTTCTCTTTTTTCAAATTTAGACTTTAGTTATCTAATCCATTGTGTGAAATATACCTCTCCACAGAAACTTAAAATGGTGGAGTGTAATCAGTTATCAACCTGACTCAACACAGAATCCCGGGGAAGAGAGTCTTAGTGAGGGACTGTCTGCCTTGGGTTGGCCTATGAGCATGTCTGTTATGAAAAGACCCAGACCATTAGGAGGGGCAACATTCCCCAGCTGTAGGTTCTGTGCAAGAGTGTGCATGCATTCCTTTCTCTCTGTTTTTCATTGTGGACGTGATGCTCCTGACTTGACTTCTCCGCAACGATAGACTGAAACCTAGGATGGTAAGGTGGAAGTAACCCCTGCCTCTCCTGAGTTTCTTTTTCTTAGGTATTTCACCATAGAAACAGAAATTAAGACATGGGGTTACTTTGTAGCTATGCAGAGAATGGAGACAGGCATGTGAAACATTTTAAAGTCCTGAGCTTTGTCAGTATAGAGAACATTTATTTTTCTTTAGGCATTTCTGCTGACTTTCTCCCATGGATATGGAATGACTTGGGCTAGAGTTGTAGTCACTTGGTAGAGGATTGGCCTAGCACAGACTGGGCTGTGGGTTCTAATCCTAGCATCATATAAAACAGACATGCTGGTACATGTCTGCAATCTCACCACCCACGAGCTAGTGGCAGGAGAAAGAGAAGCTCAAGGTCACCCTCAGCTACACAGTTACTATGAAGCAAGTCTGTATTTGAAGCCATAAGGGTCCATCTAAAAATAAATAACTTGTAGCATAAAATGTGAGTTTATTTTAGTCAAGAAAACTTCTGCATATGTCAAAACTAACTACTATTAAGGATATTGATATACTGTGTCTGGGGACCTTCTAAAATGTCTAGCATCGTTCTTTGGCTGTTTTCAAATGCTTATTAAGGTCTATTCCCATTCTTGGATATGATTCTATCCAATTATATTTAGAGTAATACTTGATTTTCCTCTCAGTTCCTTTATCTGTGAGTAGAGATTAAGAACTGTATTGGGAAAGGGTATTGATTTATCCAAATGGATTTGTTCAGCAAGGTGAAAGTAACCCTGTGATATCAGTGCACATATACAAATATAAATATGGATGAGCAACTGACCATATGATTAACCGCCCATCCTTCAGGCAGAATCTTGCTTGCTAGCGCATCTCCCTGTAAGTCATTGTAGCAACTCAGGGCCTTGCCTGGTATGTTCCAGGATGTTCCTTTTAATGTCAGAAAGTTCTGTGATGCTAAACATGAACAATTAAGTCATCGCCATCTATGAGGAGCTACAAACTTCTTTGTCGTCTCTCAGACCATGTTCCTACTTTCCTTCCCTCTCAGGCCTCTCCTTTCAGTGACTTCGGGTGTGTGTGTGTGTATGTGTTTGTGTGTGTGTAGATAGAGACCCAAGCTGTCAGATGTCTCTGCTCAGATGCCATTCACCTTGTTTTATGAGGCAATGTTTCTCGGTAGGATTATCTAGGTTATATTAGTCTCAGGTCATGTGGGGGATGAATTTTCTGAATTAGGTAGCTTAGGTGTAGAGACCTATCCTGAATGTGGACGGTACCATCTCCTAGATTGAGGTCTGGACTACATTTGAGGGGGGGGGAGTTGAGTGCCAGCATTCATCTCTCTGCTTCCCGACTGATACAATGTGATCAGCTTCCTCACACTCCTGCTGCAATGATTTCCCTGCTCTGATGGACTGTGTGCCCTCAAACTGTGAGCCAAAATAAGCCGTTCCTCCCTCAAGTTGCCTTTATCTGGTCCTCTATACCAGTAAGGAGACTTGTAACCTTACGGAGGTAATGGAATACCTGAGATGCGAACACATTGGGAGGAAGGGAACCAGCAAGTGGAGCGCGGGGAGAAGGCAGTGAGGGAGAGGGGTGAAGAGAGAATGAATCATAATGTGTATAAAAATGCCATAATAAATCCCATGGCGTAGAGGCGGGGAGAAGGTTCAGCAGTACTTGCTACTCTTTAAAGAAGACCCAAATTTGCTTGATAGCACCCATTCTGAGAGGCTTACAACCACCCGTGACTTGAGTGTCAGGTCATTTGGTTCTGCCTCTGGCTCCAAGTAGCACCTGCACTCACATGCACACACACACACAAACACAGAGAATTCTTGAGGGAAATAGCAATGCTACTGTTGTTTCCATGTCTAAGGTTTGCAGCTGTAGTGTTTTGTTTTTTCTGATCTTCTTGCCCTGTCACTTTCTGGGGAGAAAAGGCAACATTATACTTATATAAGGCACATGTGAGTTGAGGCCTTAGGCAACACACAAAGCATGTCCCATGCCACACCTAGGTTCCTCTATCTATCTATCTATCTATCTATCTATCTATCTATCTATCTACCATCTAACTATCTATCAATCTATCTCTCATCTGTCTATCACCTATCATCTATCAATCATCTATAACCTGTCTATTGATCTACTATCAATTGATCTGTCTATCTATCTATCTACCTGTTCTCTCACTTTCTTTCCTGCAGAAAAATACAATGAACCAAGAAAGGAGGCACCTTGAGAATTTACATGCATATTAATTGCAGCCTGTGGCTTTCTGGTGACAAGGTTTTATTTTGTAGCCTTTACAACTTTTATTAGAGACAGGACTTCTTTGTTACTGTTTGCTGCCCCAAGAGTTTTAAAAGAACTGATTTTCTGTCAGAAAAGATTGGGATCAATTGCACTCTTCCCCTCTAGATAGTGCTAAAACATTTATTTAAGAGTTTAGCTGGTTGCTTGGCCTTATCTGTATTCTGAACAGCCTGTCCAATGAAATAAAACTCATTCATGCCTTTGCTCTGTGTTATTGACGAAGTCCACACTGTATGTGACTCACAACAGAGCCCTGTCCCCTGGGAAAACTTCCCTCTAAACTTGTCTGAAAGAATTGTTTCATGAGACACTGTGTGTGTGTGTGTGTGTGTGTGTGTGTGTGTGTGTGTGTTGTGTTGTGTCTATATGCACAGCTCAAGAATCCCTGAGTGCAAAGTTCCAACATTAGAGCGGAAGCAGGGCAGGGGGTCTACAGCTGGGTGACTTGTGAAAGTTCATTGAGCAAAAGTAAGACATCTCCTTTTTCTAGCCTGAGTTTCATGACAACATCAAATTGAGACAACCGTCCTCCAGAAAAATGAGTTCTGTGGGAGATCCAAAGCCAGGTCCTTGTGCTTGTGTGACAAGTGCTTTGCCCACGAGCCACCTCCCTAGTTCTGGGTGTGCACGCTTACATTCTAACAGAGTTCCAAAATCTCTGCCCATGCTAATGCCAGTGGGAGTGAAACAGGAAGGCAGGCAGGCAGAGAGAGAAAGAGAGGGTAGGTGTTCTAGTTCCGTTTCTGTTGCAGTGTTATAATCTTCTGATACAAATAACACAGGGGAGGAAACAGTTTGTGTTACAGTCCTTTATTGTAAGAAAGTCAGAGAAGTGAGAGCCTGAACCTGGTCACATCACATCCACCGTCCAAGGCAAACTGAAATGAATGCAACCACGGGGTCTGCTTGCTTGCTTGCTTGCTCTCAGCTTGATTTCTTCATTCATGTACTTCAGAGGTCTGTGCCTAAGGAATTACGCACCCCTCAATGGGCCAAGTCTTCTTACCTCTCTCCTCTCTTTCTCTCTCTTTGTCTCTCTCTGTCTCTCTGTGTGTCTCTTTCTCTTCTTCTCCTTGCTTCCCTCTTTCCCCCTCCTTCTTTTTCCCTCCCTCTCATAGGCAAAAATGACCTAGATAATTCATTCCTCAACTACAACTCCCTTCTCATGTTACTCTAGGTTGCAGCAAATTGACATTTAAAACCAACCATCACAGAAAGAAACTTGAGATCTGGAAAGGCGATAAAGAAAGATAATGGGGGTGGAATACAGTCAAAGCCTTTTATTTGTTTATATATAATTTGTCAATTTTTAATTTACAAAAAGTGTATTTAGCAATTTTCTTGAAATCAGATCTTTAGGCCACTTTTCTTACAGCTTGACTCCATGTATGCTACACCTATACTCTTAAACCAGCAAGCCATGACATGGATACTGGAGGGTGGCAGCATGTGTGTAGGACAAGGGATTAGACAGACGAGTGCCCAGGATGAGGAATGGTGTCTGCCATGCATCTGGAAAGAATCCGCTGCTGAGGCAACAGCTTCTGAAGTAAGTGGAGCGAGCTGCTAACTGCAGCAAAGACATATTTCCAGACTGTGTGCTCACTGAATGATTAGGCTTTGTTTAGAAACTAAATGAAGCCAGTGGTTCCTGGCTGACAATGTGAGAGGTAAGGGAAGTGGAACTTACCTTTCTTTTAAATATATACATATACATTTACTATTCAATATATTTATATATTTTATATTTAATACTATATACATATTATACAACTATGTATTATATACACACTTGCTTTATTTTTATTGTGTGTGTGTGTGTGTGTGTGTGTGTGTGTGTGTGTGCGCGCGCGTGCGCGCGCGCGCCCCCAAGCGCACAGGCCTGCGGCTGCCTGTGGAGGCCAGAAGAAGGCATCAGAATTCCTGGAGCTGGAGTTATAAGTCACCCATTGTGGGTGCTGGGAACTGAGTTCAGGTCTTCTGGAAGAGCAACAGCAACTGCTCTAACTTCCATGCCATGGCCTCCAGGCTCTAGAGAACTTACCTTTCCATGATTTTAAAGAAAACTGATATGTGACTCAGTTTCTCCTCCTTCTCTTTTCTCCTAGTATTTGTCCTTTCTTAGACAGGGTCTGCGATAGTGTTAATTGTCAGCTCAGCAGATTCTAAAATCATCTGGGAGACAGGTCTATGGGCATAGTTGTGGGCCATTACCTTGACTGTCAACTGATATGGGAAGACCCATCTTGACTGTAGGTAGGACCATCCCTTGGTTGGAATCCTGGACTGATAAATGGAGAAAGGAATGGTCACTGACTGGAGTTGAATTATGGACTCTCAAAAAGCTAAAATAAAATGATATATTAAACTCCTAATTCCTAGAACCTTATCTGGTAATAGTAAGAGGTAATCAAGGGTCTGAGAGATGGCTCAATGCGTAGTGTTTACGTTGCAAGCACGAGGACATGAAGATCCTCATAACCCATTTGAAAAAGCTGGTTATCACGGTACACACCACTTCAATCTCAGCAATGGGGAAACGCTGACACACAGCCTTCTGAAGCTTGCTGGCCAGACGGCCTAGCCTGCTTTGCATGCTTTGGGCCAGTGTGAGATCTGTCTCAGAAATCAAGGTACTTAGCACCTGAGGAACAGCACTGGTTGGACCTCTGCTTCCAGTGTTCACACACACACACATGCTCATAGCCACACACAGACATACCGACATAAACAAAAAATCTCAGAAATACATTAGTGTCTGGTGGCTTTGAGGTTCACAGGGCATCATTTTCTTACTGTGTCCTCATGGACAGAAAGACAAGGACTGGAGAGAGGGATTCATTTTTACCTGAATATCACAGGGATGTTTTTCTGTAAATACCTATGGGTATGGTACCCACTGGTGCAAGGGCCAACTCATACCCTGTGTTCAGCCTTAATTCAAGTTGAACTAGAAGTCAGAACCATAAGAATTCTAGGTGAAGGTCTTAAATGAAATCTTAAGGAGCTGTAGTCATGAGCTGGACATGGAGGCACACACGCCTATAAATCTCAGTACTCAAAACACAGAGGGAATAGGGTGGTAAGGTCAAGGCCAGCCTGAGATACATAGTGAAATTCTGTCTCAAAATAAAGGGGGGGGAGGGAGAGAATGAGGAAATAAAGAAGAAAAGGGGAATGAAGGAAATAAAGGAACAGAGAGGGAGAGGAAGAAAGGAAGGAAGAGAGAAAGAAATGGGAAGACAAGAGAGAGGAAAGCAAAGATAGGGAAGGGAAAGGAACAGAGAGAAAAGGAAAAGGATGGGAAAAGGGGAAGCAGAGAGCCCAGAGGAAAAGCATCACATAGCAGCCCTTCCAGGATATTCAAGTGCTGTGTCACTAACTAACTTTGGTGGAAATTCATCAAAGGTTCTGTGAATATTTACTGAACGGTCACCACAGAAATTAACTTCAACCTTTGATAATTCCCTGTAGTGTTAAGGAGACTTTAAAATCTGCTGACTAAAAGGACCAATGTTTTCCTGTTTTATTAAAATAAATGTTGAACAAACATTTCCAAAGTTGTCTGCCCTGCAACCTTTGTTAGACTCCAAGTGTTCATTTAAAGGAGGCTCCATTTATTGGGGAAAGAAAAAAAATGTTCTGTTGGAGTTGGGAAATATATTTACCACAAAGGTCACTTATCTCGCCAACTTCGTGATAATTAATTTGCCAACCTGACCTTACTGAACTAAGACTAATTAACTCAACCGGTGCAAAGAATGCTACAGAGTCTAAAAGCTAGAGAACACTAAAGGCCATCCTTGTCAATGTAAATAGTGATTTTACATATTAAAAACAAGTGATTGTGTGGTAGTGACTCTCAGACTTAGTTACATTTTGGAATTGTTCCACCATTCAAGAGGCCTAATGTTAGGGCTGTAGTTCAGTGGTCGAGGCCCTGTCTAAAATCCCCCAGTAAGGGGCTGGTGTAGAGCACCTGCCTAGAATCCCCCAGTGAGGGGCTGGAGTAAGGCTCAGTGGTGGAGTACTTGCCTTGAATCCCCCAGTAAGGGGATGAGGGTGTGGCTCAGTGGTAGAACAGCTGCCTAGAATCCCCCAGTGAGGGGCTGTGGTGTGGCTCAGTGGTAGAGCACCTGCCTAGAATCCCCCAGTGAGGTTGTCACTCAACTCCCACTTAGAATCATCTCTTTTTGTTTCACACTGAGTCTCACTAAATAGTCCAGTCTGGACTTTAATTCATCCTGTAGCCCACACAGACCTTGAATTTGTGATGCTTCTACTTAGGCCTGGTTTATATCACTAACATGGCATTTTTTAAATATATTAATGTACTTATGAAACCATGTGGAATAGCAAACAGGTATGCCTTGAGTTCTTGCCCTGACTTCACTCAGTGATAGACTGCCTCACCAGACTGTAAACCAAGCAATCTTTCTCTTTCTGGCTTTCCTTTTGGTCCTGGTGTCTATCACAGCAACAGAGAAGAAACTACAACAGGACTATACAGATCCTTTGGTCCATGGATGAAAAGTTTTAGTCACACAAAAGGACTAAATTCTGGAATCTTACTGTACAGTGAAGTGACCAGCTCCAGCAGTCATAAAATGTGTACTTTAAAGTAGCCAGAGGCAGGCTAGGGACATGGCTCACCTGCTAAAGTCTTTGGCATGCAAGCACAAGGAACTGAATGGTATGTGCAGCAACCACATAAATAAAGGCCAAATATGCTGGTGTGTGCTTGTAATCCCAGCACTGGAAAGTCAGAGACAGGAGGACTCCCGAGGCTTACTACCCAGCCATCCCTAGCTGAATTGGAAACCTCTAGAAAAAACCCACATAATAAAGGCCATTTTAAGGAATGACGGCTCAGCTTGTCCTCTGGCCTTCATGTACACACATCTACATACACATACAAACACAGAAGCACACACATAAACAATAAAAATAAAACATTTCTAAGAAAGAATTTCAAATGCTTCACTAAAAAAAGCTCTAGAAAGTGTTTGAGGTGATGTATATGTTAATTAGCCTGATTTGATCATTATACAATGCACACATATATCAAAACATCGCATCGTAACCTATAAATATGTACAGTTATTTTGTGTCAATCAAAGATTAAATGAAGCTAAACTAAGTTTTTGCAGAACCATATGCTGCCATTCCTCTTGGGTAAACGCCTAGGAATGGACTGGCTGGATCTGATGCTATGCAGATGTCTACATTTTCAAAGGAAATGCAGAATAGTTTCCAAATATGCATGCTTTTTCCTATATACCTACTGGAGAACTGAAGAATTCGAAGCCTTTTGAATTCTCATTGTCCTAGTCAGTGTTAGACATGGCCTGGAGTCACCTGAGAAGGGAATGGCAGCTGAAGCATGGCCCAGATCAGACTGGATGTAGGCGTGTCCTTAAGAGAGAGTCTTGATTGTTATTTGACATATGAAAGCTCAGCCCACTTTGTGTGGCACCATCCTCTATGCAGGTAGTCCTGGAATGTATTAGAAAGCCAGCTAAGTAAACACTGACCTTTGAGCCAGCAAGCTGCCTTCCTCCATGGTTGCTGCTTCAAGTTTCTCCCTTGGCTTCCTTCAGTCATCAACTATAGCCTGTGAGCTACGATAAAACCTTTTCTCCCTTAACTTTCTTTTGGTCAGAGGGTTTTATCACAGCAGCAGAAAGAAAACTAGAACACTGATAAACATTTAAAGAGTTCAATAATGAGTAAAGCTAGATAACTAATATAAGACAAACCTAGTGTTAATAAACATTCATTTATACAGTTTGGAAAATGATCTTCTATAGTCTTACTTTGGATTTTGAATGAGCGAATTTATTAAGCATATAGAAAACCAGGGCAAAAAAATAGTGAGGGAGGTAGGTCCTATTGTTTAGCTATAAAGACAGATAATAGATAAATGATAGACAGACAGATAATGATGATGATGATGAAGATAGATATAGATAGATAGATAGATAGATAGATAGATAGATAGATAGATAGATAGATAGATGACATAGACACAGACAGATTGACAGGAGAGAGAGAGTGAGAGCAAAACATCAAATGCTCAAAACATCCATCAGAAACTGATTGGGGCCTTGGGAAATTGCCCTGAGGCAGTCATGAGGAATATTCAGGGCAGAGCAGATTGTCCCCTTGGGTTCCAAGCAAAGGAACAAACAGCAACATCTAGGAGTAATATCATAGGTTGGGACTCACAACACTCAGCTGAAACTAACTCAGGAAGTGATTAATTGGAGTTTTTGTTGAGCTTTCTCTCTGTGGGTGACTTTCTTATGGTAGAACTTCCCTAGTTGGTTTCTGCTAATTTGGTGATGTTTTCCCCATATGTTTATCTAGACTGGTTGGTTTGGGACGGGAGTGTTTGTTTGTCAAACAAACAAAATAGTTTGTTTGACTTGACATAGGCTGGGGTCATCTAGAAGACAAAGCTCAACTGAGAAAATGTTCCCATCAGCTTGCCTACAGGCAAGTCTGTGGGCACTTTCTTGATTAATGGTTGATGTGGAAAGGGCCAGCTCACAGTGGACAGTGTCCCCTGTGAGCAGGTGGTCCTAGGTGGTCTACAAGAGCAGGCTGAGCAAACTATGGGGAGCAAGCTAGTAAGCAGCAGCTTCTGCTCCCAGTGCTGCCTCCAGCTAGTCCTTTGAGCTCCTGCCTTGAGTTCTCTTGATGGTAGACGATAGCCACTGAAATAAACCCTTTGCTCCCAAAATTACTTTTAGTCATACTATCTATTTATGTATTGATCGTTGATTCTCAGGACCATACAAAACAAACAACCAAATCTGAGAACACACAGGTGATTCCCCAGTCATCTAGAACACTATTGGTGTTATGAAAGAAAAATGGCACAGACTAAGTTGTTTACGGAAAAAGGGAACGAGTTAACTAAAATCTTTTCTTCTTCCATTGATTCTATTTTTACAATGACCTCCTTCAATATATGCTTAATCTTCCAGAGCTCATACACTATGAATACTCAACAGAGAAAAGATCTCCCCTTTGGGATCATGTTACTATATTATTATGGTGGTTAGTTTTAACACAATCTCCAATCAACTGGAAAGGTATGTAGATTGAGAAAATTGTCTATATCAAGTTGGGCCTGTGGACATATGTATAAAGGGATTGTGTTGATTGTTAATTAATGTAGGAAGTTCCAGCCCACTGTGGGCAGCGCCATTTCCTAGGAAGAAATATGAACAGTATACGAGAGGAGAAAGCAAGCAAGCTAAGATATATATTCTCTCTCTCTTTCTCTCTCTCTCTGCTCTTGACTGTCCAGCTGATTGAGCATCTCCCTTGATTACCTTGAAATGATGGGCTGTGACCTGGATTATAAACCAAATAAACCTTTTTCTTTCCCTGTATTGGTTTTTGTCACAGCAACAGTATTTGTCAAAGCAACAGAAGTAAAAACAGGACAGTTATATTTTGGCATAGCTAAGAATACAGTCTTATAGGTTTTGGGTTTTTTGGGTTTTGGGTTTTTGTTGTTGTTGGTGGTGGTGGTTTGTTTTGTTTTTTGCTTGTTTGTTTGTTTGTTTGTATGCCCACTTGGAAGTTAGGCTTTTCTTTTCTTATATAAGTTTGAATTATAAAGCATGATATTTTGACACACATACACAAGGAGATAGTAATGGTCAGGAACATTAATACAGTCACTATCCCATTACATTTTTATCTTTGTGACAAGTTACATTTTTACTTTTACAACAAAAGCTCCTAAAATCTCACCTTTCAGCAAAAGTCATGAATATGGAACAATATTTATTACCTAGAGCCTTCATTTTAGACATTCATTTTCTAAACTTGTTTGTTTGCTTTAACTGTGTGAGTGAGAGAGACAGAAAAAGAAAGGAGTGTGCTATGTTTTTTTGTGTTGCATGTGTGTATATGAGTACATGATGTGTGCATGGGTGCATGCACTCATGTGTGTAATGTGGAAGCCAGAGGTCAGCTTCAGGTACTTTCGCTACTGGTCTCAGGATCTCTCAGAGAACATGGATCTTGCTGTTTTGACTAAACTGGCTTTCCGGAGAGTTCCAGAGATTCCCCCCAATATTTAACCCCCAAGACCATACCACTGAGCCTGGCTTTTTATATGGATGATAAGGATCAAAACTCAGGATCGCATTCTTCCACGGCAAGCACTTCACACGCTGAGCAATCTCTGAGAGCCACCACAGTTGGAAGATGCAACGTTTGAAAAAAGGACGTGGGGTTGGGCAGGTGGATTGGGAGAGCTAGAGAGATGACTCAGCAGCAAAAAGTATTTGCTACTTCACTAGAGAAGTAGTTTGGTTCCCAGCTCTGTTGGGAAACTCATAACCCCCTGTAGCTCCAGCATTGTGGGATCCATGTCCCTTTCTGGATTCTGCAGACACCCACATGCATGTATGCACACAGGCACAGACACACATGTGTATGCATAATCAGAATGAAGTCCTTTTAAAATTGGCCTGCAGGTTGGAAACAGTGTAAACAGCTTTCTTCTCCTGTCATATTTAAAACCATTTGGAAGACGTGTGCTTCTAAACACTAGCATTGAAGCTAGTGTAGCTTTCATTGCCTGGTTTCCTAAGAGCAGGAGGGGCTGCATCTTGCGGTATGCCAACTACTTTCAGGACATCTTACTGTGGAATTTCTTGGGACAATTAAGCCTGTCTCTTTAGTAGGATCCATCCCTGTTCCCACATTTTTCCCAAGTACAGAATCCTCCTCAGTGGTGCTTTCAATTTAAATGGGACTTTTTGCGCCAAAAGCGTACACACTGTGGTCCTAGGGTATGTCATTTCTTTCTCCACAAATGCTTCAAGAACATCCCAAATCTTGAGTAGCTTTTCTTTGTCTTTCAAAAACAAATAGAGTCTTCACTTTTTCCATATGCTACCCATCAACTCTTATAGTTCAGTTTGGCTCCCAGCAACGTAGCATGCTTCTCAAGTTGGTTGCCCACATGGTTTTCATTCATTCGCCCCTATTTCTTCATGCTTTCTGTGCCCTTTCTTCTTTCCTGGATGATTTCCTTTTTTTTTCTTTTTTAAGATTTACTTTATTTTGAAATGTGCTCTGTGTTTGTGTGTGTCCGTCCATGTGTGTGGCTGCAGTACCCAGAAAAGCCAGAAGAGGGCATCACACTGGAGCTAAAGTTACAGTCAATAATGAGGTGTCTGACATCAGGGCTGGGAATTAAACTTGGGTCCTCTGTAGGAGCAGGAAGCCCTCTTAACTGCTGAGCCATCTCTCAGGGTCTTCTTTTTTGTGACACAGGATCTTCACTGAACCCTGAGCTTGCCATTCAGAGTAGGTTGGCTGGTCACAAAAGCCCAGTAATCCCTCCTGACTTTGCCTCCCAAGTGATGGAATTATAGACACAAACCACTCTGCTTGGCCTTTTACTCTGTAGACTGAACTCAGGCCCTTTTGCTCATGTGGGCAGACACTCATTGAATGAGCCATATCCCCAGTCCCCAGATTTGAAATAATACATTCGTGTAACCAGGACCCAAATCCCATCCACAGTGACCCTTACCCAAGACAGTCAATGAAGTAGTCTCTGTGTTGCTATAGTTTTCAGTTTTCCTTGAGTTCCTTAAGAACTAAATCACAGCATCTGTAACATTTGAGGGTTGCTGCTGTTGCTCAGAATAATGTTATAGATTTATCTATATTGTTGCTGTGTTAATAGCTCAGTACTTCATTGCTAAGTAATTGTTTGATATGTGGATATCACAGTTTGTTTATTGATGGTTCCCAAAGCTTATGTTGTTTCTCATTTGAGTGTGTGTGCTTGTATGTATGTGTGTGTATGTGTATGTATGCTTGGTATGTGTTTATGTGTTTCTTTGTATGTGTGTATATGTGTGTTGTAAGGTCAATTATAGGTACCTTCCCAATTCCTCTATACCTTGTTTTTTGAGACAATGTTTCTCGCTGAACCTGGAGCTCAGAAATTCTGCTAGACTGGCTGGCAAGCTGGTTCCGACTGCTCCCACCTCCCAAGCATTGAGAGTATAGGCATATGCCACTGTACTTGGATTTAACAGGGTACTGGGCTGCTTCTCAACTCCCCAGGTACTATGTGTAAGCCAGAATTTTCAAAAAGAACAGAGTCAATGGAATGGTTACACATTAAGGGGTGTTACTTAGATCAGCTTGCAAGACATAGTCTGAGTACTCCAAAAACGTCTACACACAGGAGAAGCTGAGAAGCAAGCGGCTGCTCAGTCCACTGGCTAAGCGCTTGAGCAGTCCTAATCTGGTGCTGGAGTCCTGAAGCTTCCTGGAGAGGCTGGCCTTCAGTTTGCACTGGAAGCTGGATGCTGGGTTGTGATGTCAGCAATGGATGGTAGCAGCAGCAACAGCAGAGTAGATGCACACATGAGTAAGCAGTAAGACAAGCAGACCTCCATGTATACACAAGGCCACTATTATGTGATACCCACTCTAGGGGGATCCACCCCTCCCCCACGACATCTAACACACTCACAAACATGGCTCTCACTTGACGCCAAGTCCAATCACAATCACGGTTAACCATGCCACCATAGTCCAACATGGCGGCCATTTTATAAAGTTTCTGTAGTAATAGAGGAAGGAAAGTTGTAAATCAAGTCATTTGTCCAAAAATACTGATGGACATATCCAGTAGGCAGTCTACAACAGAGCCTCTCCTGTAGACCTCATATCCCATTTAATGACATGGACCAGCCTTTGGACTGGGGAAAGCTAGCCGTCTGTTTGTATCTTCCAAGAAAGGACTTAACCTGATAGTCACAAGAATTTGGAGGCAAACACAACAGTGGGCAATAAAGGACTATGAAGAGTGCTAAAGTTAGCTCAAAAAAAAAAATCACTTTGGCTATGGACTTGTTGTACCATTCTAACTCTCTCACAAATTCTGATCTGTTAGCCTTGTGGAGCATTCAGCAAAGATGTGGCATTGCTTCTGGCAGCTTCCATTCTCGACAGAGATCTCCAGTGTTCTTCCTCACTTCAAGTGTGGACAAAGTAGCCCCCGTATCTGCATATCTCAGCTGTCTTTTGCTAAAGAAGTTGAAAGATGCAGCAGACCAGCATGAGAACTGAGTTTCAACCCCAGTGCTTATAAAGACAGAAACAACAACATCGAGAAATAAAACCCAGCAGGGTGGCTCACACCTGTAACCCCCAAGTTGGGATGGTGAAGGCAGAGTGGTCCCTGGAGCTCACTATCCATCTAATCTTGCCATGTAGGTGAGCTCTAGGTTCAAGAAGAGACTCTATCTCAAAAAATAAGGTGAGACACCCACAAAGATGACTTAGTTACTGTTCTATTTTTGTGAAGAGACACCATGACCAAGGCAACCCTTATAAAGGAAAGCATTTAACTGGGGGCTTGCTAACCGATTCAGAGGGTTTGCCTGTTATGGTGGGAAGCAGACAGGCATGGCACTAGAGCCGTAGCTGAGAGCTACGGCAGCAGGAGAGACACTGGGCCTGGAATGGGATTTTGAAACCTCAAAGCCCACCCCCAGTGACACTCCTCTTCCAACAAGACAGCACCTCCTCATCATTCTAACCCTTCCCAAACAGGTAACCAAGTGGGGACTAAGCATGCAAATATGTGACTCTATGGGAGCCATTCTTACTCAGACCACCGTAGATGATCAGTGTACTCTGGTTCGCTTTCTGTCTCAAACCAGGAGGCCTCAGCAGTGAGCACCGCAGCTATGGCCAACTTTAAGGGTTGGGACCTGCAGCGAGAAGGAGGAGCTGCTGAAACAACTGGACGATCTGAAAGCGTAGTTGTCCTGAACTTCTCTTTGCCAATGTAAAGGACAGCACCGAGTCCAAGCTCTCCAAGATGCGAAGTGTTCTCAAATTCATCCCCTGTGTCCTCACTGTCATTAACTAGAATCAAAAAGAAAACGGCAGGGAATTCTACAAGGGCAAGAAGTACAAGCTTCTGGACTTGTGACCAGAGAAGACTAGAGCCACGCGCCACTGGCTCACCAACCAAGAGGAGAAGCTGAAGACCAAGAAGCAGCAGCGGAAGGGGCAGCTGTACCTGCTGAGCACATCTGTGGTCAAGGCCTGAGGTCAAGGCCTGACAATAAAGTGCAAGACCGGCTGGGGGGTGGGGTGGTTGTGGAAAAAAAGAGCGCTTGATGTGCTTCCATAGATCCAAGTTTGGTCCCTAGCACCCCTGCTGGGCAGCTTGCAAGCATCTATAACTCCAGCTCCAGGGAACTGGGTGCCCTCTTCTGGCCTCTGAGAATGTGCACACACACACACACACACACACACACGGACCTGTAAGACTTTTTAATCTTCAAAAAATGCAAATGAAGTGAACTTCCAAGCTAGAACAAAGGACATGCACATGTTTAATGAGCTATTTTCTTTGGGAGTTCGCTGGTCTATTTTTTAGCACCAAGAATTCAGAGTCCAGATGTCTGCATTTCAAAGCAGGAAATCTAAACATAATAAACCTCTTTAAGTTGCATGTAGTGACACAGTTCTGTAGTTCTGGCAGAGACGGAAGATCATAAGTTCAAGAACTCACTTGGCCTACAGAGTGAATGTAAAGACAGCTTGAGCAACTAGTTAGACCTTATCTCTAAATAAAAAGAGAGAAAAAGGTTAGGTCTATAGATCAGTGGTAAAGTGCTTGTCTGAGATCTGCCAGTGAAGGTATAGGGGTGTGGTTCAATGAAGAATTTGCCTAGAATCCCCCTGTGAGAGACTGGCTCAGGCTAAATGGTGGAGACCCTGCCTAGCATGTGTGAAGCCCGGTTTCAATACAACACAACACAATCATCATCATAATAATAAACCAGCCCCTTTAAGCCAGCTTTGAAGCCAGCATATGGGAGGAAATATGGTATACACAATGGAAAAGGAAGCTTGCCCATAAATCATGTGAGCGGAACCAGTGTTTTAAACAATGCCTAAGGGGCAAATAATGTTTATAGTCATTCTGGAAACACAGATCTGGGGAAATTACCTAGTAAGAGCCTTGCAAATTTCTGTTCCTTTATCAGAAAATACAGGGGCTCTGGATGATTCCTGTGATACCTGTTAGGCCCATTTATTCTCAATATTAAAATAAAGGCAAGCATTTGACACGATGGGTTTATATTTGGAGGTCAGTGGCCAATTGCTGCGATGACAGCTGTGCACCTAGTGGCCTACGGCCACCACAGCCCAACTACTCATCACATTTCAATGTGGTCAGCGCCTCTCGACCTGTGGGTCATGACCTCTTGGGTATCAAATTATGCTTTCCCAGGAATCACCCAAGACCATCAGAAAACACAGATATTTACATTGCAATTCATGAAAGTAGCAGATCACAGTTATGAGGTAGCAGCGAAAATAACTTTATGAGGGGAGGGGGTTGCCATAACATGAGGAACTGTATCAAAGGGTTGCAGCATTAGGTTGAGAACCACTGGCTTAGGTGGATTGCAGCAGAGTCTTTTCAAGTGGTCTTGAGACCAGAAAAAGAGAGAGGGAGAATTATGTATGTGAGAAGAAAAAGAGCCGTCACCCAGAGTCTAGCTGAGGCCTCTCACCAGCTGAGAATCACAAACTCCAACACAATTAACGGCTACTTACTCCTGTCTCCCTCTGAAGCTATAGCTCTGTCATTTTCTAAGAATCACACCAGGAGCCCCACTGATGGGGAAAAGTCATGTCATAAACTACTTGCGCAACCTAACATCTCCGGCTTTATTATATCAGGCTGTAATCCCACATAAGGCACCTCCACAGCCACCCTGGAATCTCAGACATCAAAGGATGGGACAGAGGTAGCGGGAGGGTTTCCTAGAAACCTTCCTGTATTGTAAAATGCTGTCCCCCTACACCGGGAAAACCACCACCACTTTCATCAGATTGTCTGTGCCTACTTGTAAGTGTCTATTACAGTGGGGCCTGTGAACTACTGACATGACATTCCCTCGGAGAAAGAAGGCATGGAGAGTGTCATTAGACCCTCACTTGAGTTTCCAGCCATCTGTATGCAATTCTGCCTTAGTTACAGATGGCCTCAGGGTGCTAAAGATTACAGTATATCGTCTGTAGGAGATACTGAGGCTACAGAGTACATAGAATATGGTATATGAGAGATGCTCAAGTATATATAACACATAGGCTATAGAGGGTACTAGGGTATATGCTATATGGTACATAATACATAGGATATGCTAGAGCACATATCCACATACCACATAGTACATATGGTATATGGTCTGAGGGAGGTGCTAGAGGAGACTATATATAGTATATGGGAGGTTATAGAGCACATAAAATATATAGGATATGGTCTGTGGGAGGTGCCAGATTATACAGTGTATATAGAGTATATAGAAGGCTCTAGGACATGGGGTATTTAGCAGGTACTAGAGTCCATAGTGCATGTCCTATAGGATGTACTCAAGTATCTAGATATATAGTGTATATAGGGTTTATGGCATATAGGAGGCTCTAGAACATAGTGTATTAGTACTAGAGTCTATAGCACATGTCCCGTAGGAGGTACTCAAGGATCTAGATTGTTTAGGAAGTGATACACAGATGGTGCTACAGTATATAAGGAGGTAGCTGGAGGGGAGCTCTATCTATGCAGCTCTGGGGAAGCTGTCATCCAGCATGGTTTCTTTGGGGTATCCCCTGATCCTACCAGTGGCCTGTCATCATGGTCTGTGAATAAACCAATAAATCTATTCAGTCCCCAGAGGAAACTGCGATGCTGTCATACTTTGGATTGTCTTTTTTAGGACCTTACGATGAGGGAATGGTGCTTCTATTAATTCCCCAAGCACTGGTCCTTCTATTTTCAACAAAACCCTAACTCCACTTCATTCATACTGACTCACACTGAAATTTCTCCTCTTCACTGAAGCCTCCAGTCCTGGCTTTGTCTGAGTTGAGGTCTCAGAATGATCAAGGTACCTTGTAAGGCTGCTGTGGGTACCAGCGTGGAGCTGTGTCTGCTCCCTCTCCGCTGAGAGTCATGTGGCCATCAGATGATGGCTAGGCATGTGATCACCCAGGATCTCTGTCGGGAGGGTTCTTCCTCAACATAGGTGTGCACCACGCTGTCACCACGCTGTCACCACGCTGTCCCCACGCTGTCCCATCCACAGGGCAGCAGGGCTTCACCACGGTGGGCAGAGCTCCCTATAACTACAGAAAACAAAGCTGCGTGAGCTCAAACAACACACTTCCACTGTTGGTCATTGGTTAAAGCAACTCAGGCAGCATCACCTCAGGGTGGCAGGGGACCTCAGGTACTTTTCTCACGGCCTTGACAGAGCACCTGACAAAAAGCAACATAAGCTATAAAAAGCTTTAATCTGGCTCACAGTTTGAGGGTGCAGTCAAATCATGGGAAGTAATGACAAAAGGAGCATGAGGCATCCTCAGTCAAAAAGCAGAGAGAGATGGACGCTGGTACTCAGCCCTTTTCTCCTTTTTCTTTAGTCTGGGTGCCCAGCCCATGGGACAGTGCTGCCAAGATTGAGAGTGGATGGCTCTAAAAAATTCCCTCACAGCCACACTCCTTTTTTAGGTGATTCTTTGTCCATCATGGCCCCTCTAATAAAACTTTCAAGAGCTCCCTTCCTCCCCTCAAGTACATCCTTGAGGTAATGAAAGGATCCATGGGCAGAGACACAGAAAATGAGAAACAGACATCCCAGGGGAAGTTGGAAACTGAACAGCTCTGAAGACAGGATTGGTGGAAATGGAGATACGGAAGCAGTTTGGATATTAAATCTATTTTTCCTTATGTCTGAGCTTTTCTCCACTGGAACCGGAAGGAAGTACTGCCACTGTGCCAGATAATCTTTCAAGAAGAGATGAGGTTGGTAGCTGGGGAGAGGGCTTGATGAGTAGGTAGTAAGAGTACTTGCTCAACAATCACCAGGACCTGAATGTGAATCCCCAGAATCCATGTTTAAAAGGCAAAAAAAAAAAAAAAAAAAAAAAAAGCAAGACAGAGTTTCCTGAGCATGCCTGTAACCTCAGCATTGGTGGACAGAGACAGGTATATCCTGGGAGCTCATTGACCAACCAGGCAACTCAACTGAATGGCTAGCTTCTAACTCAGTCCTTTGGCTCTGTCTCAACAGAAGACACTTAATGTCTCTCCCTGGCCTCCAAATGTGTGTGCATGGGCTTTATTCTAATTTGCTTTCCCATTGCTGTGATAAACATATGCTAATCATAAGCAATTTAGGGGACAAATGAGTGTATTTTGCTAATGCTCCGGGTCACAATCCATCACTGAGGGAAAACAGGATGGAAAATCAGGCAAAAACTTGAAGCAAAAACCAGGGAGGAACTCTGCTTGTTGGTGTGTTCATAGGCTCATGCTCAACTGGCATTCTAAGATCATACCAAGATCAACTGCCTAGGGAATGGTGCTGCCTAAAGTGGGCTGGGCCCTCATACATCAATTAACAATCAAGACAATGCCCACAGGCATGCTCACACAACAAACTGATAATCTGGGCTATCCTTCAACTCCCTTATCAGGTGACTTTAAATTGTATTGAGGTGGCAGTTTTAGTTAAGTAGGTAGGAGAGGTGTGTATATGTGTGCTAAGTATGCCCTGATTTCATGTACATGCACCATATACCACACATGTACCACACACAAACACACACACACACACAATATTAAAATAGAACAGGTTAGTTCAGTCTGGAATTGGGACTACTATTGCCTCCTGTAGGAAATAATGCACATCATTTAGCAGCATAAAGCCTCTGAGAATTCCTGCAAGCATTAAAGGAAAAAAAATCATTTAATTTTGCTCAAGTTCACGCGTCCTCAACTTACAGCACACAACACTCTTTCACAAGATGCTTATTTCTCTTAAAACCAACATCCCGTGAGATCCCCTTTGGGAAACACCATCGTGGACTCATTCTTGGATCTGTGAACAAATCCAATTAACTTTATTTCAAATCTCAGGCATCTGAGGGGAGAGCTAATGGGTGTTGCATTTTCTTACTAAGCTGTTTCTTTTACGGTGACTCCTCAACAGATGACACCCGAAGTGTGCGCCTTTTCATAAACTGCCTAGTGAAAGCTCTCAGCAGAGTTTCACACTCCATCCCATGGAAGAAAGCTGAGCTTCTCAACATTAGAATTGCAAATCCTTTTCACTCAAACACTCAAGTGTTTCCCAACCCTATAACTTTACATTTGGGGATGTGTCTTTCAAAATGAATTGCATAATCTTTTTTTTAATTATTTTTTTGGTTATAGAATTAATTTCTTTCTTGCTTTGATTGATTTTAAAGGAGGAAGGAAGGAAACATATCTCAGTATGTAAAAACACTTATTTTGAAAATAAATATAAACCTGAGTCTCCTGGGGGGGGGAATGATTGACAGGAGTGTTGTGAAATGTCTGAAAAATAATGAGATGAAGACTAAAAAGCATTGTGGGAAGAGAAGCATAGATAAAGGCAGGGAATTATGGGACAAGATACCCAGCTGTGATGAGGGAAGAAACAGCTGGGTGGGAGGATGGTGCCAAATGACTTTAGGGCAAAAGCCTGAACCCCAGCAGCCCTACCTAAAGGATCCTTAAGACACACCCATCCTGGTGCCATTCCTGGAGAATCCTAGGTGGTCCACCCAGTAACTAGCCAGGGTGACCTCAGAGAGAATCGCGTGAGCTTATCATGAGGTCTAATGTCACAGAGATGCGTAATGGCTCCGAGAACACAGCCTGCCCACAATCTATCTGCAATGGTTAGTTCTTCTTTATTTTAATTTTTATTTATTCATTTTTATTCACCACCCTCAGTGGTGGCCCCCTCCCTCTTCTCCTCTCGGTCCCACCCTCCCTCCCTGTTTCCCCTATTCCCCCTCCCCTAGTCCTCAAAGAAAGGGAACACTCCACTACCCACCACCCCAGCACATCAACTTGCATCAGGATTGAGTGCATCTTCTTCCCCTGAGGCCCATCGAGGTAGCTCTGCCAGGAGAAAGTGATCAAAAAGAGACCATGTCAGAGTCAGCCCCCATCCCCCTTGCTAGAACACCCATGTGAGGACTGAGCTGCCTATTAGCTACATCTGTGTAGGGGGCCTAGTCTAGTCCATGCATGGTGCTTGGTTGGGGCTCCAATCTCCACAGGGTCCCCTGGGCCCTGGTAAGTTGTCTCTGTTGGTCTTGTGGAGCTCCTGCCCCCTTTGAGTCCTTCTAGCCTTCCCCGAACTCTTCCACAAGGCTCCCTGTGCTCCACCCAATGTTTGGTTGTGGGCCTCTGCATCTGTTTTTATCAGGTTTTTATCAGCTGGCTAGAGCCACTCAGAGGACAGCTATGCTTGTCTCCCCTCTGCATAGCATAACAGATTGATTTCCAAAGTGGTTGTACAAATTTGCATTCCCACCAACAATGGAAGAGTGATCACCTCTCTCCACATCCTTATCAGCATGTGTTGTCACTTGAGTTTTTGATCTTACCCATTCTGATAGATGTAAGATAGAATCTCAGAGTTGTTTTGATATGCATGACCCTGATGACTAAGGACCTTGAGCATTTTTTTTTCAGTGCTTCTCAGCCGTTCAAGATTCCCCTGTTGAGAATTCTCAGTTTAGCTCTGTACCCCATTTTTTAATTAGATTATTTGGTTTGTTGGTGTTTAATTTTTTTATATATTTTAGATATTAGCGCTTTGTCTGATATAGAGTTGGTGACGATCTTTTCCCAATCTGTAGGCTGCTGTTTTGGTCGACTGACAGTGTCCTTTGCCTTATAGAAGCTTTTCAGTTTCATGAGATCCTATTTATTTATTGTTGATCTTAGACCCTGAGCTTTGGGGGTTCTTTTCAGGAAGTTGTCTCCTGTGCCAATGAGCTATACCACTCCTAGGCATATATCAAAATATATATATATATGCTCAAGTACGCAAAAAGGACATTTGCTCAACCATGTTCATAGCAGTTTTATTTGTAATAGCCAAAACCTGGAAATAACCCAGATGTCCCTCAGTGGAGGAAGCGATACAGAAATTGTGGTACATTTACACAATGGAATACTATTCAGCAATTAAAAGCAAGGAAATCATGAAATTTGCAGGCAAATGGTGGGACCTAGAAAAGATCATCCTGAATGAGGTATCGCAGAAGCAGAAAGACACACATGCTATATACTCAATTATAAGTGGATATTAGATATATAATATAGGATAAACATACTAAAATCTGTGCACCTAAAGAAGCTAAGCAAGAAGGAGGACCATGGGTAAGATTCTCAATCTTCATTCAGAAAAGTAAATGAGATGGATATCGGAAGAGGGAGAAAACAGGGAACAGGACAGGAGACTACCACAGAGGGCCTCTGAAAGACTCTACCCAGCAGGGTATCAAAGCAGATGCTGAGATTCATAGCTAAACTTTAGGCAGAGTGCAGGGAATCACATGAAAGAAGGGGGAGATAGAAAGACCTGGAGGGGACAGGAGCTCCACAAGAAGAGCAACAGAACCAAAAAAAAAATCTGGCACAGGGATCTTTTGTGAGACTGATACTCCAAATAAGGACCATGCATGGAGATAACCTAGAACCCCTGCACAGAGGTAGCCCATGGCAGCTCAGTGGCCAAGAGGGTTCCCCAATAACAGGAACAGGGACTATCTCTGACATGAACTCATGGGCTGGCTCTTTGATCACCTTCCCCTGAGGGAGGAGCAGTATTACCAGTCCACAGAGGAAGACAATGCAGCCACTCCTGATGAGACCTGATAGACTAAGGTCAGATGGAGGGGAGGAGGACCTCCCCTATCATTGGACTTGGGGAGGGGCATTGGAGAAGAAGAGGGAGCAAGGGTGGAATTGGGAGGTGTTGGGGGAGGGGACTGCAGCTGGGATACAAAGTGAATAAACTGTAATTAATAAAAATAAAACAAAAATTTTTAAAAATAATAAAATAAATCTTTTAAAAATGGCATCTCATATGATTAAATATTGCTGAAAAATATCATGTATACTATTTTGATTTACGGAAAGTTATGAATAACACATTAATTGTTCTCCAAAGAAGGCTTCTGTGGTGATGGCTCCATTTTAGATGACAGTAGCATGCAGTGGTGTGGCCTTAAAGGTGCACTGGATCACAAAGAATGTGACTTTATAAACGAATTACATTTTGACTTTCTGCAGGAAGAAGCTGGCATAAAATTATCTGTCAGAAGAGCTTATTAGGAGAGTTACAGACTCTTGGCCACAGGCAACTATGATGGGGTCTTGAAGAAGAGCTTTAAAAGGGGATTTTGTTGGGTGGGACACACACACACACACACACACATACATACACACACACATGCACACACATTATCTATTTACTCCAAACAAGGAATCCACAACAGACCAAAAATAACAATAAACGAAAGTCCAACTTGGTGAACCTGTGAGTTTGTATTGTGGATGAGGGAAACATACAGGACCAGGTGTGACTTCCGCTATATCACTAAACATACCACTCTAGCATGAATGATAATTCACAAAAGCAACCCAAGAACCCTCCGTACAACTTACAGAAGGCTCAACAGGTCCAAGATTCTCCCCTCTGCAGCTGGATGGGTAGGATCCCCCTCCTCAGCCCCCTGGGTACTCCTGCAATTTTTCACTTTCTCAGACATGTGAACTTTCTTTTATCTCCAGAGTCTCCTGACCTCCCCCATCTCACCCTCCAAAACTACCATAAGATAGGCTCTTAACATTTATGGATTTGTTTGTTTGTTTGGTTGGTTGGTTGGTTGGTTGGTTGGTTGGTGGTTGGTTGGTTGGTTGGTTGGTGGTTGGTTGGTTGGTTGGTGGTTGGTTGGTTGGTTGGTGGTTGGTTGGTTGGTTGGTTGGTTGGTTGGTTGGTTGGTTGGTGGTTGGTTGGTTGGTTGGTTGGTTGGTTGGTTGGTTGTTTGGTCATTTGTTTGGTTGGTTGATTGCTTGCTTGGTTGGAGTGGAGGGGAATAGACTGCAGTAGCACATGATTCATCCTTCATTCTGGAAGTCAAGAAGGCACTGGTAAAGAAAGATTAGCTATCATCAAGCTTGCCTAGGGCTGGGCAGTAGGCAGGGAACACCCATAGCTTTAAGAAGAAGGGAGACTTCAAGGCATTTAATCGAGCCTCTCTCACAGAGGAAGCTGAGTGAGGTCCTGTGAGCAAACAGATTAACTCATCCATGGCCTCATGGCATTGCTGGCAGCCGATGGGAACATTAGCAGGGGGACCTCATTGGAAGAAGTGGGTGCTTGGGGCGTACCTCTGAAGTTGAAATTCTCTCCTGCTCTCCATCTCTTTCTCTGCTTCCTGGCCACTGTGAGAAGCTTGTCCTCTGCCATGCTCTTCTACCATGATGTTTCTCCATCATCCACAGGCCAGAAACACTGAAGCCAAATGGTCATGACTGAAAATGTGAGCCAAATCTCTCATTCTCCTTTAGATCATTCTCCCTGGAACTTGTCACACTGATGGAACTTCTAACATGTAAGTCAGTATTTATTACTTCATCTTAGTGAAGAAGAACAACAAGAAGAAAAGTAGCCTAAAGACTCTCCCAAGCTCACTGACATGTCCTTTTAACTTTACTTTTCCAGTGGGTCATATGTACAGTGCTTTGAAAAGGAACAGCCAACATAGGCTTATATATTTGAATGCTTGGGAATCAGGGAATAGTGCTGCTTGAGAGGAATTAAGAGGTGTGGCCTTGTTGGATTAGGTGTGGCCTTGGAGGCAAGGATGGAGGGAAATGGGGGAGGGAAATGGGGGAGCTTTGGGATTTCAAAAGCTTAATCCAGGCCCAGTGTTTCCCTGCAGATCCAGATGTAGAACTCTCAGCTACGATGTCTGCTTACATGTCACCATGCTGCCTGCCATGAGGATAATGGACTAAAGCACTGAAACTGTAAGCAAGACCAAATTAAATGCTTTCCTTCTTTTATAAAAATTTTCCTGGTCATGGTGTCTCTCCACAGCAATGGAACACTGACTAAGAAAATATGTATATTCAGTAATGATTTTTCTATAGGGTTTGAAAGATTCTAACTTCTGCCATTGAATAGAAATTATCTCATTAAAATCTTACAGTGGGTGGGGCTGCAGAACTGACTCAGGAGTTAAGAGCACTGGCTGCTCTTCCAGCGGATCCACTTCAAGCCCCAGCATCCACATGGCAGTTAACAAGCATCTGTAACTCCAGTCCCAGGGCATCTGACATCCTCTTCTAGCCTCTGTGGTACTCAGATATACATGCCTCAGATGGAAGAGTGGTTAACACACAAGCAAGAGGACCTGAGTTTGAGCCTCAGCAGTGACATTAAAGCCAAATATCATAGCACACATTTATATTCATAGTTCAAAGGGAAGGCAGAAACAGGAGGCATGCCCACCAGGCAGTCTAACCGAATGGCCATGCCCCATAGTGGGTGAGAGATCATATCTCAAGAAGTCAGGTTCAGTGAGACCACTCAGTGGGTAAAGGTGCTTGCCTCCAAGCTTGATAGCATGAGTTCAATCTGCAGGACCCACATGATGGAAGGAGGGAGCAAACTCCACAAGTTGTCTTCTGACCTCCACATTTACCGAGGCACACATGCCCATACACATACAAGAAGTAACTCAATAAATGAATGTAAAAGAAAAATTTAAAAGAGTAGTAAGGTACAGAGTAATGGAGAAAGTCACCTGACATTCTGTGAGTGTGTACATGTATGCAAACACACACACTCACACATATACACCCTAAGTTAGCCAAACATAATGCATAAATTATCACTAGCTTTCTCAGTGTGTTCTGCCCCCAAAGAAATAGAAGTGAACACAGCAACACTTGGCTCTGTAGTAGTTAGGTCCAAATACGGTGTGGTCACATGTTGAGAACCAAGCTTAGGTCTCCTACAAGAGTGGCAAGAGATCTTAATTGCTGAGCCATATCTCAGCCATGTTCTCTTAATTATTAATTCCATACTATTTCTTGGTCTCTGAGTTCTATAAATCCTTCTGTGGCTGGCCTTCAGTCTCTGTCTAGTACCCAATACTTGACTTTCTCTGTCTTATAGTCTGTTCTACAGGACTCCATAATTTCTTTCTTTTTATCTTTCTTCCTTTCTTTCTTTCTTTCTTTCTTTCTTTCTTTCTTTCTTTCTTTCTTTCTTAGTTTCTGATACAGTTACATGTATTGCTGAATTTTTAATAGAATATCTTTTATTTGTTCTTTAATGATTTCATACATAAAAATAATGTATCTTGATTATATTTTTCCCAAATTTCTGCCTCCTTCTCTTCCCACTTTACATCCTATCTTTTATCAATTTTTTATTTTAATTTTCTTGTTGCCCACTGAGCCCAATTAGAGCTGTCTATTGGAATGTTGGCTGAACCTTTGGCTCACTCTGGTGCAGGTCTTATGTAGGTATACACAGCTGTGGAGAATTCATGAAGGCAGTGGCCACATACTCTCCAGAGGAAGCTCTTCTTTGTTTCATCAGACAGGGTCACTTATAGCCTAGGTTCATTTCATACTAATATAGACATTGTCAAAGATGGCCTTGAACTTCTAAACCTTCAGCCCCCTACCTCTACCAGAGTGCTGGGCTGGGATTTCAGGCTTGTACCATCAAGCCTGGCTGTGGGTTTTTTTTTTTTACTCTAAATTTATTGGACTAATTTGATTTTTCTGGCCCATCACTTTCACCTTTTCCTATTTCAATAATGGTCTGATTCAGGCTGTTTTAAGTCTTTAGCGTAGATTGGCTTTGTGCATTAACTTCACCATCTCAGGCATCTTCCTAGACCTTTTAAGCATCTCTCAAAAGATAAACATCAGATCTATTGCACGGATTAAGATTGCTTGGCTCTGAATACCTGACCCAGCCACTTAAAAGCTTCATGACCTTAGAATCAGAGAAAGGGATAAACCAGGCTATGTAAATACAGCCTCTGTGCTCCCTAATAGTAGGACAAAACTTGAAGGCTGTTGCATTTAAAGGGCAAAGAAATGAGAAGAGAAAGAGGGGACTGTCCAGAGATTCACTATGGTTGGAGCAGAGATTACTGGGTTTATGTGCTAAGACAGAAGGTCAAAAAAGTTTAGATCACAAAGGTCCCTCTGTGAGTGAGGCTTTACAGAACAGTATGCTACAGATACATGCTTCTCTTTCCGGTGCTGGGGATTGAACCTGGGACCTTCCACATGCTAGACAAGCACTCTCCACACCAAGTCATGCTCCAGTCTCTCCCTAAGGGGGTTTAGGCAAGTGTTCTATGGCTGAGCTATACAGCCAGTCCCTCATCACTGATTCCTCACCAAGTGTTCTGATACTAAGCTACATTCCCACCCTCTTTTAACTTTCCATTTTGAAGCAGGGTCTCACTGCCTCATCTTAAGCTCACTCAGCAGCGTGGGCCCACCTTAAACTTGCCATCCTCCTGCTTAAGCCTTTCCCAGATAGGCGAGGTTGGCAGCCTGAAACGCCAGGTCCAGCCGGAAGGTGTTTTCTAAAACGCACACTCAGCACTTTGACATGGTATTCAGATACAGGGAAGCATCGAGGTATTTCTTCTCCTCCAGTCCTCTACATTGGTAATATTAGTTGATGTGAGCTCTTTTCCATACACCATGTTAAATTTAAACAAAACGTGCTTTATGGCAGAGAATGCAAAAATCAAAATAAAGTCTTAAGAATTTATTCAAGTGCCTGTGTTTAATCAATAGAAGGCCCACTCAGTCTTATAAGATCCCTGGGATGGTCATCATCCATTGTCCGCCTCCTTGCATCTTCTCAGTGCTGGGTTTACTCACTCTGTAAGCTTAAAGGTACCATGGCCACCCCTGAATCAACTGCAATGACCCTATTAAGCAGTTGCCTGTTTTGTGTGTGTGTGTGTGTGTGTGTGTGTACATGCATTCACATGATTCTGTGGTATATGAACATGTCAGCGTACATGTGTGCAGGTGGATGCATACATGTTTATACATATACGTACAGGCCAGAAGTGGAAAGCCTGTAGGTTTTCTTTTCTCTTCTCTTTTCTTTTTATTTATTATTAATTTTTTTACAAGGTCTCTCACTAAACCTGGAACTAAGTGAGAGGGCCAGTTCGCTATAGGAGTCCTCCAGCTCTACCCTTTCCCTCCTGTCACTGGGATTACATAAGCACTTCACTACCTTGAATCTTTTATAGGGGTGCTGGGGATCTACGCTCAGATCCCCACACTTGCTCAGCAAGTACATTATTGACTGAGCCATCCCACTAGCTCCTTAAGCGGTTTAATGATAATAACATCCCAGCCCTTCAGAAGCCACAGCCCCCAAACAGAGACCAACGAAAGATGGCATTTCCCACTAATCCTGATGTATTTTCAATTTATGCAATCAAGAGTACATAGGTCTGCACTGCCATGATTAATGGCCTGGCCCCGGCTAAGGTCCAAAAAAAAAGGAACCCGGGGAAGGAAGCAAAGGCAGGGGGTTTTATATTATCATGACTACAACAGACTCATTTGATGGTGTCAGCGCTGACTGTGGGCTCTGATTATGAAATATGATGCATGTTGAATGTAATGACTTTCTCTGCCCTTCTGGGGAGTTCACTGCTTCCCAATGTCATTTTCTGTTCTCATCTGAGTGGTAATAAAAGGAATATCATTGACTGTTGGAGCATTGTGGCCACTGTGTGTTTTACAATAAATTGCATTTCAAGACCTTTCATCCCAGGAGAAAAGGGAACAGCCAGAAGGATGATCCTGAGTCAAGCTCTGGGACCCCAATCTTCACAACAATGGGGTGTGTCACATTTTAGGGAGCAAGGCCCTAAAAACACTCATTTTTCAAACAGTTCTATATCAAAGGCTGGTTTGGACTAGGGAGGGAAATGATGAAACACAGTCTGCTAAGACTATGATCCATCCAAATTAAGGTGGAATGGACCAGTCAGGGCCTTTGCACTGGCTCCTGTGATGAATGGCCAGACTCCAGCTAGCTCCAAACCTTAGAGCCTAACCTCTGACAAGTTCAGGAAAGGCAAATTGGAAGAACACTCATTCAAATGCAGATGGCAATCTTGAAAGTCCTAAGAATTTGGTACTTCCTGACTAAGCCTTGCCATTTGTTATTCCATGTGGATTAGATAATGATTTGATGCTATGCCCACATGCTTAAGAAAAAAAAAATATATTATTTACACTGTTCAGGATTGACCATAGGACCTCGCTTATGTTAGACAAGCCCTCTAGCATTGAGCCATGCCTCGGTCTCTCACTGTGGGATTCTAAGCTAGTAATCTACCACTGAGCCAGGCCTTCATCTCTTCTGGGGGATTCTAGAAAAGTGCTCTGCTAATGAATATACTTCTAGGACCTATGTGGTGGAAGTTTTGGTTTCTTTAAAAACTCAGTTACATAATATAAATATGTTTTTGTTTTAATCCCAAGCATGAGATAGATATGGGGCTGCCTTAGTTTACCCACAGCTGATAGTTGCCTCATGTGACTTGAAGAGCAGCGTGGGCTTTGTCAGCTGCACTTAGTGGAATTTTGAGGACTCAGAGAGGGTATAAATACATGAGCCAGAAGAAAGCTGAAAACTCTGAGAAAGAAGAAGGCTGCTGCTCCATGTGCTGTTGCTGGTTTATCCTTCTGCTGTGTTTGATGTTGCTGGTTTGATGAAGACTGAGATTGGTATTGCCCCAAAGAACCCAATGACCCTAGTCATCTGGAAGTAGTAAAGGGACCTTCTCCCCACTAACCTTCTTTCTCTCCTATCTAGTGTTGGGGTGTTGGAAGGTATTAGAAGGGATAAGGAATGAAGTAGGGAAGTAGAGGTATAAGAAACCAATAAAGTAAATAAAAAGTATCCCTTCGTTTTAGCTTTTATTTCCTGGCAGTTTCCTTTAAAGTTGTCCATGCTCATCTTGAACTTACTCTGTAGCTCAGGAAGCCATTGAACTTGTGAACCTCCTACTTTAGCCTCCTGAGAACTAGTATTACAAAGCCTAAACCACAAAGCCTGAGTCTGAGAAAACTTAAGAAAGGGATATTTATTTGACTCATGGTTTCAGAGAGTTTTAGTTATGGTCTCTTGGTCCCATGCACTTGGCCTAAATATCTTGGCAGGTATGCGGCCCTAGCTAGTCTTTTCTTCTTGAAGCTCAGGACAAGAAGTGTCATAGAGGAAGGTGCCAAAGAAAGACTTATTTTTCAGGGACTATCCCACCAGCAATCTACTGCTTCCAGCTAGACCTCACCTCTAACCTATCATGGCCTCCCAATAATGCCATCATATTATGAATCTATTAAGAGCTTGATCCAGTCATGAGACCTAGAGCTTGTGAGGTGGCTTGTTCACATCTCTGCAGATCAGAAAGCAGAGAGCCAGACCACAGCCCTCTGCCCTCAGTGATTCAGCTCTACCAGTCATTATTTCGCTGCCTTATGACCAATTATCGAAACTCTTGATCCTGTGAGAGCATTTTATATTGTGTTTATAACAAGAGGGGTCAAAGGTTAGGCAGGAAACATTCATTTCTTATTTTCACTGGATTATCAACTTGGAGGATCTAGAACCTTCTTGGAGACCAACTCTGGGCATGTCAATGTTAAGGGGTGAGGGACTCAAGTTCTTCTGGAACATTCTATTCATGCCTCAAGACCACAGAAGTATTCTGTTAAGACTTGGAAGCCAGAGTAAAACTCAACAAAATCTTAAGCCCTCCTGTCCCCTTGGTTTGTCTAAAATGCAAATTGGCCTCATGGTCTCTTTAGCCATTACCAACTCTTACCCCTTGAGAGTGCTCCCTTCTCTCTGTAATAATTCTTTTGATGGATATCACAAGGGACCAGGGAACCAAGGGAGACCAGAGTAATCACATGGTGATGGGTTAGATGACTCTATCAACAAAGTGCTTGCCTTGTGTCAAGGCAAAAACATAGCTCTCACCTCAAAGTAGATAAAAGATAGTTTATTCTGGAGCCAAGTATGTGAAATCATGGCCCTAGAAGACAGATTTAGGTTACCCTATCCCTGATTCCATGTTCCAACATGGTAACAGTTTGAAGTTTTTATAGGAACAGAACTCCAGCAGAGAAAGCCATAAATCAAGACACTGTCAAATATATTTGGGAAAGCATTAGGTAGGTAGGTAGGTAGGTAGGTAGGTAGGTAGGTAGGTAGGTAGACAGGTTACAATGAATTAAAGAACTATCTGATATAAGCCTCAAATGTTGTCTAATGTAATTTTTTGGCTTCTGGTTCATAAAAGCTGTATTCCATACACACATTTCAAAGGATTTGCCTAATAGTCACAATGATATTAGGTTGCTCATAAAAGAAGGCAGTAAGTGGCAATTGATGCGGCTGAAGGTGGCCCAAGATAGTGTCCCTAGATTTAACCCTTTAGACTCTCCATAATCTCTGGGGTCTTAATCAATCAGCCTTGCAGAAGGCTCAATGGTAGGTGCAGCTTCTTTGCAAGAACTTTCATTCATACTTGCAAATGTGAACAACTAAGTTCAACCCCCAGAACCCACATTGGACAGTCAAGCATGGTGGCACATGCCCAGAATCTCAATGCTGGGAGGTGGAGAGAGGCAGACTCCTGGGGCTCACTGGCCATCGAGCCTAACCAACTTGATAAGCACCAGGGCTGTAAGAAACCCTGTATCAAAAAAACAAGGTGTCGCACCTAAGAACTACACCTGAGGTTGTCTTCTGGTTTCCATGAGTATGCACACACACATTCCCCTAGTATACACATACACACTGTCTGTCGTCTTTTGAGCAGAAATGCCCCCATAGACTCATGTGTTTGAATGTTTGGCCCACAGAAAATGGCACTATTAGGAGGTGTGGCCTTCTTGGAGGAAGTGTGTCACTGTACAGGCGGGCTTTGAGGTCTCCTATACTCAAGCCAGTGTGTCCAGTGTGGCACTGTCTTGTGCTGTTGCCTGTGAACCAAGATGCTGATCCTTTCCCAGCACCATGTCTGTCTGCACACCGCCATGCTTCCCGCCATGATGATAATGGACTAAACCTCTGAAGCTGTAAGCCAGCCCCAACTAAGTAGTTTCTTTTGTAAGAGTTGCCGTGGTCATGGTGTCTCTTCATAGCAATAAAACCCTAAGATACACACATGCATGCACAGATTCAGACAGAGACCCTCATAACAACTTACAGGTGAACAAATTAGATTCCGAGAACTAGCAGAGACTCCCAAAAGGCACAAAACAAAGTACAGTTCATTCTTGGACCCTAGAGGGGACTTCCAAAAGCCACACAACAAAGTACAGTTCATTCCTGGACCCTAGAGGGGACTTCCAAAAGCCACACAACAAAGTACAGTTCATTCTTGGACCCTAGAGGAGACTCCCAAAAGCCACACAACAAAGTACAGTTCATTCCTGGACCCACGGCTTGGAACACCTGGCTGAGGTGTCTGTTTTGATCAAGGATTCCAGGTCTCTTTTTTATACATATCCAATTTCCTTTACTAAGAATGAAACATGTTAATAATGTTCTCTCTCTAAACATCTTTTCCCAGAGAAGTAATAGACCATGGAGAGAGGTTTGCCTTCCTAAAGAGAACGTTATTATTTTTATATGAACACTAAAACAATTCTGAATTCTCAGCCCAGAACGAAGCTACCTTTGTCTTACCTATGTCATCCACCTGGGAAATTTGGTTTACAATTTCCTTTTCTTTTTTTTTCCTTTCTTCCTTTCTTTTTTTTTAATGAATCAAATCCATTTTGAATGGTTTATCTTAAGCTTTTCAGTTTGCACTCAATTTGTTTTATCACAGTGATAGGAATTAAAGGCCTTCACTACAGTTTAGGCAGCCTGCCAATACCTATTTTATAGCAGTAAAATATGTACAAATTAAGGAATCTCATGTGGAAAATCCATTCAACGGCCTCAAAAGCCAAATGAATGGTAATTACTCCAAGCACAATGAGGCAGCAATCAAGCGCGATTGGATCATGCTTTTAAATGTACGTCTACATTTTAAGAACGGCGATAATTATGAATTATGAAAATAACCAACAGAGACAATGGAGCAGCAGAGATGTTGTTTGTGAAACATGAAAGGGCCATTTTCAGAGGGGGGAGGGGAGCCAGTCATTCTTCACACCTGCCAGGGAATATTGAACAGGAGCTGTTTACAAAGCACAGGGCTGGGATGGGTTTCTCTCTCCCAGTTATTCATGGTGGGAGGGGGGAGTTCCTGCTGAGCTCCAGTATTTTGTAGAAGTTGATGGGGGAGGAAAATGCACAGACACCCAAGCTCAAGTCCCACATCATTTCCAGTTGTACCAGCTTTGACATGCAAATGAGGATCATGTAAATTGGGGTCATGCAAATTAGGACCATGCAAATAAGGGCAGCCTTGGTCTATCAAAGTTCCATTCCTGGTAAAGGCTTGAACCACTGAGCTGTAGCTCTGTGATGCCAGCTTACAACACTCCAAGGGGAAGGGCCCGGGATTTGTTGTAGAATTTGATCCTCTGAACAAAATAGTTGCAATTTTCCTCAGATCAGCCGTGCCTCTAGAAGAGTCCTTCCCATTGGTTTTGTAGCCTATTACCATGCCCGCATAGGAAGGGGGTTGGGAAGCATCGTGGGACCCTCATCTGAGATTCCACAAACTCTTCCCAGCCCTTTTACGCTCCTGCCCTGATTGTGGCCACTAGGTTTGGGAAGTGCTAGAATATACGTTGAAAAGGTTAACTGAAGCGGGGGTGAGGGGGGTGGGAATGTTGGGGTGCCTTCTGTGCAACTGTCGGGAGGCCATCATCTGTGCTGGGCCGGCCGTCCAGTGTTCTGCTCGGGGGTCACGTGCGCCCTCGCCCGTGCTCTGTAAGCTGCTCAATGAGCTCACCTCCTCCCCAGGGCTAACTGTGGCAGAACCAAACTTTGGTTCTTCAACATGTCTGACGACCATGACAGGTACACATTTTTAACATCTCCCCAGAGAAGGACTTCTAGCAACAGGAGTTCTAGGCCACACTGTCCATCTATGCCATGGATTCCTCTCTAAGGCAGAGTCATGTCAGAACTCTATTTGTTACCAGTTTTCACAACCCGAGTGCGGAACTAGGACCGTGTTACCATGGCAGGTTCCCTATTGCTGCGGGATTGACATGGACACAGACACAGACAGGAGGTATCTTCCAGCTGTGGGGAGGTTTTTGTTGCTGTTGTTTGCTTTGGTTTGTTTTGTTTTTCTGGGCACAGCCTAAAATTCTTTTGGGGGGTAAATGTGGTCTATATGTTTATGATGATCCTATAGAGTCGCCTGCCGTCTTTAAGCTACCGAAGCAACTGGCTTTGTCCCACAAACTTAAAGAGCATCCTCACCTCCATCTACCACCTGACATCTGTTAGCATCCAGGCCAGTGTGCCCTCAGGGCCCTAGCCACCTCTGACATCATCACTGTCACCGTCAAGTGTGCCAGGTGTGTGGGGAATAGAAAGACCCCCGCCACCCCAGCTCTCTCTCTCTCTCTCTCTCTCTCTCTCTCTGTTCCAGCTTCTCTCTGTTCCCCCTGTTCCAGCTCTCTCTCCCCATTTCTGTCCTTCTCTGTGGCCCCTGCCTCTTCTCTGCCCTCATGGCTTCATTCCTACCATGTCTGCCTGCCTACATGGCTCACTATCGATTTTCTTATTTAAATCTTGGGTATCATTCATGAAGATGACTTTTTGTCTTGTCCTTAGACATGCCATGGCTTAGACCATAGTTCCCTCCCAGTCAGAGTAAAACTGCTATACCAGTTGTATGTGTGTGTGTGTGTATATATGTGTGTGCAAGTATGTGTGTATATGTGTGAGTTCGTGCACATGTCACACATGTCAGAGGTTAATCTTTGGTGCTGTTTCTCAGTTACTGTCCATTTTATTTATTTACTTACTTACTTATTTACTTACTTGTTTGAGACAGGGGCTCTCGGTGAACCCAAAACTCACCCATGGCTTGGCTGGCTGGGTTGAGAGCACAGTACTGGAATTACACGAATGTACCACCACACCTGCCTTCTTTAAAGCTGCCTTCTGAGGCTCCAGCCCAGGTCCTTGTGCTCGGAAGACAAGCACTGCACTGACTGAGCTGTCTCTCCAGCCGTAGCCCAGATTTACTTAGCATCCCTTTAGCATTTCTTCCCCGCCCTGTCAGCTCAATGTCACGACCTGGCCTTTGCAGCTCTGAAATCTGTTTACTCCGCCGATACTCCAGAGCTCAGGCGTGTGGCAGCATCTCTCACTACCAACCTCAGGCCATGAGGACCAGCTACCACTACATCCCGCAAAGACTGCAGCAGTCCATCCACCCACACACTGCTCACTCTTTTCTTATGCGTGTGTTCACGCACATGTCATGGATGCATTCGTGTGACCAAGTGCAAGTACATGTGTGTGCATGCATGTGGAGGTACGAGGACAGGCAGCCTTGGGGATCGTCTTCACACTATTCCCTTCCTTCAAGACAGTCTCTCGCTGGCCTGCTACAAGCAATCAGGCCAGGCTGGCTGGCTGGCTGGGCCCAGGGATCCGCATGTCTCTGTCTCCCCAGTGCTGGGACCACAAGCCATACTTGGCTTTTTGTCCTTGGGATCTAGTGGTCAAACTTAGATCCCCTACCTGCAAAACAAGCGCTCCCCGGAGGAGACCCCACAGCGTAGTCTCGGTGAAGGAAATGAGGTGGGGAGTGCTCTGTTAGGAGCCGGATCTTTCTAGTTTCACATACTGAATCCTCCTCGAACTCCCCCTGTCCCGTGCCTTCTGACGGCTAGGTCGCTCCTCCTGCCACGTGATGCTGGCGACTCCGCTTTATTTACTATGAGCCTTCGCCAGATGCAAGCTCGGTGAGAGCCTCCGAGCAGTGGCCTTGCTGTGTCATTACCCGTAAGTTGTAGAAGAGTGCTCTCTGGTAAGTAGATTCTCTCCTCTTCAGCTGTCTAGTCTGCAGCACACACACTCCCTGAGCCGTCATCACCAGCAGTGTTGATCTACCACTACACACTGCTTCTCTTCTGACTCTTAATAACCTCATGATGAGGGCAGGTATCCTCACCCTCATGTATGTGGTGGGGAGCATGGCTGAGTGCACATGTGTTTGCGTAAAGGTAGGCATGCACATGTATGTACATGTGTGCACATGTCTGTGAAGGCCAGAAGTCAAGTATGGTGACTTTTTCCACTTATAATGTGAAAGACGGGATCTACCACTCGTACCTGAAGGTCCCCTATTTATTTAGACTGGTTGGCTGGTCATCAAGCCCCAGGGATTTACCTGTGTCTATTTTTATAGAAGATGGGGGGAGGGTTTACATGCACACGCTACCATGCCTGGCTGTTTTTATGTGGTTCCTTGGAATCAAACACAGGTCATTTTGCTTACGATATGTTCTAGTTCCATTTCTTTTCCTCTGATTAAAATAATAATAATGATAATGATAACCTCAGACCAAAAGCAAAAGCAACATAGAAGGAAAGGGGGTATATTTCACTTTATAGGCCACCGTTCATTGCTGACAGAAGTCAAGACAAGAACTAAAGACAGGAACTTGAAGGCAGCCCACTTGCAGCTACTTGCTATTCCACGCAGCCTCACCTCTGACCGAAGCACTCATTGACAGCCAAGGAAGTACAGCAGGTACCATGGAAGATGCTGCTTGCTAGCTTGCTGGCCATATTATGTCATCTAACCTTTTCATATACTCCAGGACCATACAGTCAATGAATTTCGTAACTCACAGTAGGTTTGACCCTCCTACACCAATTCACAATGGAGAAGACTTCCCAGTCAACACACTGGCCAAACCGATCTAAGCAATTCCTCTCAGATGACTCTAGGATGAGTAAAGTGAACAGGAAGTGGACATAAAACTGTAAAAGGCAACAAGAGAGGAAAAGGAAATAGGGAAGAAGTGTCAAAAGGAGCTGTCTAGAACAGTTTTCTAAGGAGCTGCCCTAGGGAACTCCACAGAGATCTAGGAGGCCAATAACAGGTGCAGGGCCTCTGCAAGGACCAACCAAGACAGGACAAAGACAGCGCCAGCTGCTTTCTACATTTGTTTCTGTCTCTTCAAGAGGTAGGGTCCATGGCCAGTTGAAGTAGCTGATTCCAGTAACTTAGCATATTTTCCAAACTCCTTTGGTAGTTTATGTATTAGTTCTTTGTCTCATTGCAATTGCAATGGCTTTACAGAAACTTAAGAGAGGAAGGATTTCTTTTGGATCACATTTTGAGGGGGTTTCCATGTCAGGGAAATAGCAGAGCATAGAGTAGGTTCAGTTCATTACATGTGGGAGACAAAGCTTGAGGTTGCTTGCTCACTTTTGGGCAGATCAGGGAGCAGAGATTTCAGATGAGAATCATCAAGGATATACCCCACATGGCAGCAACCACCCCCCTTGGCAACTCACTTCATCCAAATAGACACCATCTTTTGGTTTTCACACCCTCCCAAAACACCACTACCAGCCGAGGACAGAGTGTTTAAACACAAGAGCTTGTTTGAGATATTTTACATTCAAACTATAATGCCCATATTAACAAGCTTCTAGCAAAATTCTTTTTCTACAGAAGGCACATCGGAAGTGTTCCTCTGAAATGGCTCAGCAGTTAAGAGCTAGTACTACACTTTCACAGGACAAGAGTTTAAGTCCCAGTACCTACATTGGGCAGCTCAAAATTTCCTGTAACTCAAGCTCTAGTCTACACAGGCAACTGTACTCACATGCATTCACATATAATCACACATAAAAACACACATATACACAACACACATAAACACAGAATTTGGTTATGAATAAATGTGTTCCCTCCTTATTCTTTCCTTCATAGGGCTGGCCAATAATTTTGCAATTATCTTTTCAGACCACTCTTTTGAGACTCTATGGGGAAACAACAAAATAAAAGCTTTAATTTGCATTGAAAAAGCAGATGCGCAGGCAGTACAAGACTTTATCTTAGAGACACTGCAAAAGACCTCTTCCTCCTTTATTAGAAGTGGCAGGCACTGCCAAAGCGCCAGAGCACACAGGAGCCAAGGAGATTGCAAGGGCAGTCCACACACCACTCAGCGCTAAGAGGCGACGAGTTCTGATATCCTAAGAATTTCTAATTCGTGGCCATTTTCACCGGGACACCAAGCGGATACCCAAATTGATTCTGCCTGCTTCAGACACAAAGTGTGAAAACACCAAGTGACAGGAACACCGAAGGGGGAGACATCCACCAAGTGATTGGTTAAATAGCTGTTCATTTTGAAATATATCTCCAAGATGCAGAACAGAGGGCCACCGTAGTAAGCAGCCCATTAATTATACAGTTGACAAGAAAATTACCCTTCAGATCAACGTGAAGAGGAGATGGGGGCTGGAAGGGAAAGGTGGGTCAGGAACAACATTCAACAGGGTTATCTGCAGCTGGGAGTGAGCGAGGGCCTCTCAGCTCAGGGAGGAGGCAGTCTGTATTCACACAGCTCCCATCCCTATCAGAGAGTTCACCATTCACCATTCACCGATTCAACCAATAGAGAATTGAAATGTCTTTAGGATACAAGTGTTGTCATCTGTAGTAAACATACATCTTTTAAAGATATGATTTATTCTCTTTATAATTATGTGTTTATGTGGAGATCTGTGCATGTGTGTTCCAGAGGCCACAAAGGCCGGAAAAGGGTGTTAGATTCCCTAGATCTGGAGTTACAAGCAGTTGTGAACTGTCAAATGTTACTGTTGGGAACTAGTTTCTGGTCCTCTGAAAGAGCAGCAAGCATACTTAAACCACTGAGCAACCTCCTCAGACCCAATATACAGGCTACTTTTCTTGTCATCATTCCCTGAAACTTATAACATAACAAGTCTTCGCACATCATTTATATTGCATAAAACTAGTGACCTCATTAGCTTTTACTGTCAAATTGACATAACCTGAAGTCACCTGAAAAGGAAGTTTCAATTGAAGAATTGGCCTATAGGCCAATTCAGATTAGCCTATAGGCATGTCTTTGAGGGGTTGCCTTGACTGACAACTGATTTGGAGGGCTCAGTCCACTGTGGGCAGCGCCGTTCTCTAGGCAGGTGATCGTGGACTGTTTAAGAGAAGAAGATGAGCACGAGCCTGCAAGGTAAGCCAATAAGCAGAGTCTCTCCATGTTTTTTGCTTAAGGTTCTTACTTGAATTCCTGCCCTGAGTTCCCTCAATGCTGGACAGTATAAGCCTGGCAGGATAAGCTAAATGCACCTCTCTCTCCCCTAAGCTGCTTGTGGTCTGAGTGTTTTATCACAGTAACAGAAAGCAAGCGGTAACAATTAGGCACACCAAGTGAGTTAGAAATGTACGTTTGGAAGCACGTGCGATGGTACATAGCTATATGGCGGTACTACAGCATTTTATGTGATTAACTTGGTCATTCTTAGATATTAGGTTTTCACTATCACCATTTGTTTAATTAGCATAGAGAAGATGGACGCCTAGCATGAACCACTCCTTGGTGGGTACTGTTCCCAAAACTGGGTATGATGGTGCATACCCATAGTCTTACTACTCAGGAGGTAAAAGCATGATGATCAGAAGTTCAAGGTTGTTCTCAACTATAATAGTAAGATTAGCACTGAGCTACAGAAGGCTTTCTGGAGAAAAATGAGCTTCCAGGCTCCATCTATCATCACTTTCTAATCTGTTTGCTTCCCCAAGGATGGCCCACCAAATGGTTGGCTCCCCTCTGAATCCAGGTCTGCCTACTGGGTCTCACCTCTGCCTCTGGGGTCAGAATCCCACTGTTAAATCTGTTCCATCCCTTGGGAGCCTGAGATCTAGATGGCACATTTGTTACTAGGAAATTGCTCAGTTCTTGTCTTCTTGAAGGATATAATTAGGTCAAGAGACAGTTTAAGCAGAATTTTATTTAGCAAAGAGAAAGAAGAGATCCAAAGAGAAACTGGACTAGACTTCCCAAAGGCAAGGGGCAGCCTAACGAGCTCTTAATTGTGGGTTTAAAGTTTTTGTGAATACTCATGAGATGAGTAACATGTCTAGGAATGAGTCTTTCCCTAGATCATAATGGACCAGCTTTCCTTTCAGGTTATTTGTTTTCCAAGATACCCACAAAAGGGAAGTGATGTTAAAATAATGATTCAGGTGATGGAAGCCCTTCAATCTCCCAGTGGAGAATGTTTCTGATAGAGCAGGAATTGTAGCTCCAAAGATGTTTAACCACACAAGAACATAATACAGATCTTTTTTGGTCATCATACTTTATATAATGAAGAATAACATTTTACACTGCATTACAAATCATCTAGAGATGATTTAACATCAATAGGAGGGCGTCATCAAGTGATAGCCAAACATGATGTCATTTTATAGAAGAGATTTGGCCATATATAGATTTGAGTATATTTAAGGGTCCTGGAGGCAATCCTTCATAGACACAGGAGATAACTGTGTGGGATGCAATGATTACAGAAGGTCTGGGGAGCACCAAAGGATGACTGTGTGGGATGTAATGATTGTAGAAGGTCTGCAGAGCACTACCAGCAACAAGACTAGCTTGATGCTTCTCTTTTGTGTAACTAAATGGGTGCCATGCCATTTGTTAAACTCTATTCTATGAAGGTTTCCCAAGCTGACAGAAGGGGATCAGTAAAGACAACTGTTTAGATTGCGTTCCCTTAATGAGAGTTCACTTCTCTATATAACCTTTTGTATGTGTTCAGCCAGTTTACTCTGAGAACCTGGCTGGAGGACTCTGTTCATGAACTAAAATGTATTTTCTCTTGGTTGGATTAACACCAAGTAACATTTTTTTTAAATTGACAAGACGTGCATACAAAGCCAATTTATAATTAAGACTTGGGAAAGTTACTAGCTAGCTTGCTTGCAGTTGCTATGCCTTGAGTTCCTTGTGTCCTGTACTTGAACCTCCTTCTGCTTTCATCATTTGTCTTGTTCGTAGCAACACTCCTAACAAAGTGACTTAAGGAAGGGTTATTTTGGCTCACAGTTTGGGGATGCCGCCTAGCAAGGTGGAGGAGAGGCAGTGCCTACTCTTGGCAGCTAGCCTCGTTGTGCTCACAGGAAACAGAACATGAACAGGAAGTGAGGCCAAGCTATAAATATAACCTGAGCCCACCCTTGATCAATGCAAAACAAAGCTGATAAAGTAATAAACACAATGCTGCTCTTCCCTCCTCTTCCTCCTCCTCACTCCTGTTCCTCCCTCTTCATTTTCCTCCTCTTCTTTCCTTTCCTAGATTTTGTCCTCCACAACAACTCCATAGAATATTCTTATCAGTGTAATACAGGTGACTTATAACAATAGTGAAATTAATGACTCATCTTTGTATGGTTTCCCTCCCTCAGTTCTTCCTCTGAACTCTTACTCCTATCCCCTAGAATATTCCCAAAAGCCATTTAAGTGAATTCCCTTACTTTCTTCTCTGCTTGAATGGGAAGGGTAAAATTAGATGACTCTAGAATATTTTACCAAGCTGAGTAAAAGACTGATTAAGACATTTTCAAGTAGTCAGTGCTAAAAGAAAGAAAAAGGAGGGAAAGATGGGAGGGAGAAGGAAGGAAGGGAAGAAGGAATGGAAAAGGAAAGAAGAAGAGAGGGAATGAAAAAAGAAGAGGGGGAAGGAAGAAGGAGCAAAGAAAGCGGGAACAAGGGATGAAATTACAAAATTGAGGGAAAGTAAAACTAAATCCAACAGGCCTTGACCAAGGTGAGCTCCAGGGTCATGGTTATGCACCATGTCAGAGGCCAAGCATAGTGCAGTGAACTTTCAGGAGAAAGAGTGAGCTCTTGGGGACCACAGGCTCAGCCCTTTAAAGATCTCACCTGCGTGAGCTTTGCGAGAGAAAATTAGCATCCACAGGAAACCAACAGGTCTCGTGGTAAGACTTGATATGTGTGTAGCAAAGAACACAAGTGAGACAGAAGCTAATTACTTCCCTGCCTGGTTTTCCAAGCAAGGAAATACCAGCATAATAAAAGTGTGTCCCACTAGTGTGCCATATTTAGACGGCCACCAGGACATACATTTTCATGACTGATTTTTTTTTTTTTACACATAGCTGTGTTGGTGAAGTCAGGGAGGGAAAGTTGATGTATAAGGAGGAATCCTGAAGATGAGCAAGTTCATCATTTAACACACACAATACACACACGCATGCAAGTACACACAAAGACGATAGATATTTAGGCTGGTAAATCAAGAGCCAAGCCCCACAGCTAGGCAGCCGGGTATTAGGATGCTCCTGAGAGCGTTTCTTCTCTCAGCCTAAGACATGGGCTCTAAACATCACATCACTCTATTTTCTCCTTCTGCAGTGATACATTGAATTCCATTTCCCCTCCTCATGCAGTGAAAATTTCGGTTGTTTGGGTTTTATTGTTGTTGTTGTTTCTTTTTCAAGACAGGGTTTCTCTGTGTAGTCTTGACTGTCCTGGACTGGATTTGTAGACCAGGCTGGCCTCGAACTCAGAGATGTACCTGCCTCTGCCTCCCTGAATGCTGGGATTATAGGCATGTGCCATCATTCCGGGCTGAATTTTGGTTTCTTTAAAAACCCAGTTATACTATGTGAATATGTTTTTGTTTTAATCCCAGGTGTGGGATGTGGGGCTGCTTAAGTTTTTTGACAGCCATTAACTATGATTGATTTGTATTCTGGTAAGTGTGTGATTTTTGCCAGCTACAGAGAGTTTAATTTTGGGGATCCTGGAGAGGGTATAAATGGGAGAGCTGCAAGAGGGCCTTTGCTGCAGTTTGCCAAGTGGTCATGAAAAAAGAGATGAGAAGAAGAAATTGGAGATATCCTAAGGTTGAAGTTTGGACTTGCCCCACAAAACCCGATGCCCCTAATCAGTAGGAAGTAGTCTAAAGAAGTTTATGCCCCCATTCTCCTCTAACTTTCATTGTCTCCAACCTAGTATTGGGGGATGGGAAGGGATTAGGTTGGAAGTGGTAGGTATAAGAACCAAATAAAATAGCTTTAAAAAGTAAGCCTACATCCTACCTTAATGACCTTTCTGTCAGAACCCATAGCATTTTAAGAAAGGTTTGCTGTGACCAGCCCACCTTTCTTTGTTTTAAAAAACTTCAACTGTAGATCTCAGTGAATGGCCATTTCCTTCCCCGTCTCCAGCTGTACCTCAGCCAAGGCTCTCAGAGCAGGGATGAAATTGGATGTTTCCTATTTCACCAGCCACCCACTTTTGCATAAATATCTTTATGATGTTGTGCTGCCCTACATGTTAATTATATGATTACATTCTCCCTCCCCCCTCTTTGCTTCTCTCTTCCTCCCTCTCTCTCCCCCATTCCTTCTCCGTGTCCCCTCTCTCCCTTAATTTTCCCTCTCTTTTTCTTCCTTTCTTCCTTCCTTCCTTCATTTGAGACAGAATCTTATATAGCCTGAAACTCATGATCCCTCCAGTTTAGCTGCCCAAGCCCTTGATTTCGAGACACTCACCATTATACCATCTCTTGTAATGCTCACAAGGCACTCATGAGAGTTGTTTCTTTTGCTTGATTGTTTATTTGCTATTTGTTGAGGCAGGATCTCATGTAGCTCAAGATAGACTCAAACTTTTTTGTGTAGCTGAGAATGACCTTGAACCCTTCATGTTCTTTCCTCTAACTCCAAATGCTGAGATTTAAAACACACACCACCATACCAGGTTTAGATGATTCTGGGATGTAACCCAGTACTTTGTGTATGCCAGGCAAGCACTCTACTAACTGAACTACATTCCCAGTCCCAGAAACAAATGTCTTTATGCTGTTGGCTGGCCTTAAACAGTTGACTGTGACTCAGCATCCACCTCATTGGATCACTGTGATAGTTAAAGGATAATAAACTTGTGATCTTTATACTAGAACCTGTAACATAGTGGATACCACATAAACATTATCTTACTCTTGTTATTTCCGCCATATGTTTGGAAGGTCTTGGGAAATGAGTCTCATTATCTTGTCAATTCTCTCCAGGCTATTGGAGTTCTTAGCACCTATTATTTTCAGCTTTGAGGCTATAGCAACAATTCAGAGACCAAAGTAAAAATCCATTTAATGTCTTATGACACATATTATTGAGAAATGAGGAGATAAACACTGGAAGAAAAAGCTGAAATAGTAGAAGATGGTTTCCTCTGGAGAGCATGCTAGGGGGTGGGGTGAGCAGCCCAGAGGCCTGCTGCAGCTCCTCATTACAAGTCCATTAGTGCTGTTTGATTTGTAAAAACTAGATCCATGCATCGCTTTGATAAAAGTTAATTCTTAATTTTTAAAAGAAGAAAACATTCTGAGACTTGAAACAGAATTCTGTATGTTAATTGGCATCTATTTTGCTTTAATCATATGTTCCGGATGGCATGGCCACTCTGGGGGAATGATACCGATCTCCCGAGGATAACACAAGACTAAGACTGTGAGCTTTACATGTAGGGACGGGGGAAGGGGCTTCCTGGGGAAACTGCTCGCCAAGCAAGCATAAGGACTCGGGTTTGGATCACCAGCATCCATGTAAGATAAGCCAGGCAATGAAACACAGCCCTACAACATCAGTTCTGGGGAGATAAAGACAGGAGAATCTCTTGAGTTTACTGGACAACCAGCCTATCCAATGAGTGAGCTCCGGTTTCAATGAGAGACGCTGTTTCAAAAAACAAGTGACGAGCAATCGAAAAAGATACTCAACATTGTCTTCTGGCTTCCACATGCACACCCAAGTGCAGATGTACACACACACTCACATACACACACATGTGTGTGTGCCCATGCTCACAAGCACACACACACACACACACACACACATACACACACATACACACACACACACATACACACAAATTAAGTGCAGACAATGAAAAACCCTTTAACTAGTTCTTTTGTTCATCTATTCTTTTTCTTTCCTAGGCGAAAGGAAAATATGTCATTTTTCTCTTAAAGAAATGTCACTAATGCTTATGCTCAGAAGACTGATACTGTACTTCTTGGTTGGCTTTCAAATGTCATCAGGCTTAGGGCACATGTACAGCGGCAATGTTTTGTCAGGCTGTCTACTGTTTCATAAGTCACCTGCCAATTTCACAATGGCAATTTTCCTACATGCAGCTGTTTCTACATTCTGCACACTTGGGGTGCAGCTTTTGGTGAACAAATCTCAAACGGAACACCTCTGTACCTTTCAGGAAGAAATGGCTGGATCACTAATATTAAGTGTACATGTACAAATAAGTGAGTTATTAATGAAAATACAAGCCAGGGCATATGCAGCTTTTATCGTCAACCTTTTCCTGGACAGTTAGTGGAATGCTCCAAGCTGGTGGAGACAACATTACCACAGCAGCCCCTTCAACATGGATCGGGAACCAGTCCCCTTGTCCAGACATCACACCACCTTCCCTCTGAGCTGATGGTGGAGTCTGATTATTACGATTATCTGTTAAATGCACGTGGACATTTCACTGTGTGTACGTCTGTTTATCACCTGTGTGCCTGGTGCTCAGGGCAGCAAGAGAAGGGTGTTGGAATGCCTGGGACTAAAGCTACAGAGAGCTATGACCCACCAATAGGTGCATGAAAGCAAACCTGGGTCCTCCAGACCAGCAGCCAGTGCTCTTAAACACTGAGCCATCTCTTCAGCCCTGAGTCTCATTATTGAGACAGATTCATGTATGCTCTTTATCTTTCCAGTACTGGAATTAGAAGCATGAACCACCAAATCCAGTTTTCTACATGGATTCTGGGGATCAAACTCAGGTCTTCAAGCTTGCAAGACCAGGACTCTACCAACTGAACTATCTCTCCAGTCCTAGATCCCTCTTATAAAATTCAGTGCAGATTCAAAACAAATGCATCATATAAATCCCACCTCCTCTACCTAACGTTATGATACCGCTGTGATGTGACTTGACCTTGATTTTCTAATCTGAACCCTAATGCTGGCCTGCTTGACCTCCTGCAACCTTCAGTTTCTCCAAGTAGTGGCATCCTGCTTCCTAGATTTACCCTCATCCTGTACCAGGACCCTTCTTTCCTCATCTGCATATACAAAATTATCCTCATTCTTAGTCCAGCTCAGCTAATATCTCAGTTCCTCCATTGAAATCTTCCTTGATGACTTCTGTGCAAGGAAATCTTTTCTTTGTCTCAGAAGTTTTGAGCATAAGCGTTTTGATGCATGGGGTGTGAAGTAGGGCGCGTGTATGTGTGAGATGGTATGCATGAGACAAAATGTTTATCATGGTTGTCAAGTTAACTGTATTGAGCAATGCCTAGGAGATTAGTAAATCTCAGTTCTGCAGTGTCTGTGTGAGCTTCTATCTGAGATGATTGACTAAGGCATGAGGAGTCACCTGAATGAGGGTAGCACCAACCCGTAGGTTGTAGAACTGGACCAAGTAAAAGGGGAAAGAAAAGAAGAGGGGAAAGTTAATAAGAAGTAGAGATCAACTCCCCCCACATCTCATCTCCTCTCTATTTACTTCCTGGCCACTATATTTAAGCTTCTCTGCTTCACCACCATACCTTTCCCACTGTCTTAGAGTTTTATTGCTGTGAAGATACAGTATGACCACTGCAATTCTTATTGAACACACACACATACAGATTTCATTGGGGTTGGCTTACAGTTGAGAGGTTTTAGTTCATTTTCCTCATGGTGAGAAACATGGAGGCATGGAGGCAGACATGGTGCTGGAGAAGGAGCTGAGAGTTCTATATCCAGATTGGCAGACAACAGAAGAGAGAATTAGCCACTGGGCTTGGCTTGAGCACCTGAAACCTCAAAGCCCCACCCCTTGTGCACACTTCCTCCAACAAGACCACACCTATTCCAAAAAGGCCACACCTTTAATTATGCCACTTTCTATGAATCTAAATGGGAAAAATGGGGCCCATTTTCACCCACCATAATGGCTGAAACCTCCGAAACTGTGGGCCAAAATGAATCGTTCTGTCTCTAAGCTGTTAAGTTGACTTTGTCATGTCAACTAAAAGTCTAACACAGGTGACATGCCTGTTCTGTACCGTAGAGGCTCTTTGTAACTTGTTTTGTAGTCTGTTCCAGCCTCCAGCTCCCTCCTTCCCACCCTGCTCTGGAGGGATTGGAACATCGCTGACGGTTCAGTATGATCTCCCCATGTCCCTGTTTTGTTAGTCAGTTTCACACTGCAGTTGTCTTCTCCTCAACTCGACAGGTGTCTGTATGAGGAAGAAGATATCTAGACACAATGTCTATAACCTCAGCATGTGGTGTGTGGAGGCAAAGGGATCACAAGTTCAAGGTCAGCCTTGACTGCACAAGGAGCTGAGGCAAGTGTGGACAACATGATCTTCCAAGGTAAATCAATGGGTAAGGACTGAAGTGAGGCCCAGAGTTAAGAGCACATGCAGACCTTACAAAGAACCAGAGTTTGGTCCCCAGCGCTTATGTCAGGCAGCCTATAACTCCAGTTCCAGAGGATCTGATGACCTCTTCTGGCCTTCAAGGTCACCTGTACTCATATGCCGGCACACACATATAATTATAAAATAAATATTTTAAAATTCAATTAATAAAATAAAATAATAACAATAATAATAAATAGAGTGACCTGACTCCTGACCCATCTTCTTCCTTTTGGCCAATGGATACTGAGCCTCATGAGACAAGGCTTGAGATTCAGACTAAAAGATCTGTATATAAACAAAAGAAGTAAGGGACATGCATATGGTATGGTATATAATGTTCAATATTCATTTTGATCCAATTAAGACAATCTATTCCAATCAGTTCTACAACTGATGAGCTCAGTCAAATGTCTAAACTCATTAGCCATTTCTCTTAAAGAATATTTCATTTTCTAATTCTGTTTTATCTGTCTGTTGCATTTGTTTTACCTAGACAAATAACACCTGATGGTTATATTAGCAATGGTCATTATCACATTCTCTGCAAAGCCAGGGAAAAAATGGCCATTTTGGAGACTAGTCAGAGCATGTAATTAGGTGAAAACTACACTGACTGTGATGACACCACATGCCTAGGGGCTGAAGAAATATCTCAATATGTAAAGCACTTGTGGTAGAATCATGAGGGTCTGAGTTTAGAGATACAGAACCTACGTAAAATCTGAGTGTTGTGGCACCTGTAACCCTACCTCTGGGTGGATAGAGACAGTCAGATTTCCAGGACTTGTTAGCCAGCCAGCCTCACTCAAGCTATGAGTTCCACATTCCATGAGAGACCCTGTTGCTGCAATTCCAGTCTTCCTGGAAAGTGTGCACACTAATGCAATAGTGACGTGACAGTTTTATGGGTAACCAACTGCTTTCCAATTGGATATAGGACTTGCTGCGCAGTAGAGATACCATGACTGATACCTTGAGCCTGGTCAAATCCCATGACTAGGATTTTCAGAGGCCCTAAAGAGGAGCATACTACTCTTATGGTGAAAACTAAGGCTGTTAAGCAGCCTTCTAAATATTCATGTTTCTATGCATATAAACATATGCTCTCAACTTTGGTCAGTAGATAGCAGCTAATGTCCAGACTCTTGTCTGGTCACAGTGCCAAGTATAATTAATCATGGACACTCATCTGTGGATGAGTCACTCATATTAAGTCTGCTCTCAGCCAGGCCTCAGGGAACATATCATAAAAAGAGGTCAGAAAAATATAAGAGCTGGCAGATGGGAGGAGTGCTGTGAGATGCGATGGGGCATCATTTGGCTGTCCCAAACTCACAGAACTTGTGGTTGCCTACCCAGATCCAACAAAAACAGCAAAGCAGTCCGACCTCCGGCATGGATGAGTGAGGGGCCCCAGAGGACCCTTGACAACTACTGGCAGTTGCTGGCTGCTGAGAGAGGGAGAGTCACTCTCCTTAAGCAATGTGGCACCTATTAGGCTGCCCATGCCCCAGTGGATGATTACACACCCATGAGCCTATAGGCAGCACTAACTGAGCTCAGAGGGTTATCACCACCAACAAAAGACAGAAAGTTGAAATGAAGACGAAGTAGAAGACACTGGGGGTGAGTGGAAGGAGACAGTTGCAGATAGATATGATTAAAATACGTTGTGTTGATTGCATGAAAATTTCAAAAATAAATTAAAACCACCAGCATTTTTTTTTTAAATTAAGGTGAAGAGTGATACAGGAAGATAAGTGAAAGTAACTTCTCACCTCCATGCACAAATGCACAGGTGCATGCATCTACATGCCCACATGCACACGCACACACACACACACACCCCAGATCACCTGCACAGATCAATTAACACCTTTGGAAATAACATCACTGCCTTCTTTAATCCCAAGCCTGGAGCTGAGGCAGACTTAGCAAACTCTACTGGGAAAGGGACATATTTCTTGGAACACTCTCTCCGGTCTATCACTGACATTTGCTCTTCATCCGGTGGTAAAGTTAAAAAATTTAGTGGCAGCAGAAGGGTGTTCAGGATGCATTAAATATTGAATGTCTCCCAGGGAGGCACCAGAGCATTGAACATGCCATACTCTCCCCAACGATTAGTTCTTAAATCATTCTGAGCACTTGTGTTCAGAAGGGCTTTCTGGAGCTTTTCTAAAGAGAATACTTATTGGGAAGCTAGTCTGTGCTTCCCTTCACCCATGATGGGATTATCAATAATGCCTGGGTGAAAGGAAGGAGGAGTGAGGGAGACATCAATCGGGTCTTGCACAAGGCATTGCCAAAGGAACCAGACAAAATGCCAGGAACGCAGAAGAAAAATATTTGAAGAGTCTTAACCTCAGGAATCAGAGAGAACTGACTTGAGACTAGTAGCACAGTCCTGTGCTCCCAGTTGCTTTGGAGGCAGGAGCAATAAGGTCACAAGTTCAAGAACCTCCTACAGAGTAGGTTCTAAACTAATCTGGACATCTTAGTGGGATGCTATTTAAAAATAAAAGGGGGCTGTGTCTGTAGCCCAATAGTAAAGCTCTTTCTAAAATTCCTCAGTATGGACCTAGGAGGATGGATGAATAATAGAGCACCTTCCTGGAACCTTTCAGCGAGGGGCTAGGGTACAGCTCAGTGGTACAGCCCCTGGCTGGGATGTGGCTCAGTGATAGAGCACCTGCCTAGAATCCCCCAGTGAGGGGCTGGAGTGTGGCTCAGTGGTAGAGCACCTGCCTAGAATCCTGCAGTAAGGGGCTAGAAGCATGGATGAGGAGTAGAGCACCTGACTAAAACCTCTCAGTAAGGGGCCTGGGGCATGGTTGAGCAGTAAAGCATTTTTCCAGCATGTGATACTTGAACCACTACGATGCATTGTTTTGTGTAAATCATATTGTAAGGCTTCAAGGCAGGGAGTAGAATTCTTGTTTAGAGATGGACAAATTAAGACTCAATAGAATAACATATACAATTGGTGACATGCTCGCTATCAGTCAGCACATGAATGCAGCATCATAGGCTTTAGTTTAACTCTTGCAAGGTCACTTGGAGGTGAATATTGCTATTCAAATTTCACAGATATGGAAGAAATGAGATAAAATAAAATAAATAAACATATTTTTAAAAAAATAATAAAATTAATCCATTTTCCCCAAAAATTCTCAAATTCCCCCAAATTAAAATATTTGTCATTTAAGCCAATTTTACATAAAGAAGAGCTTTAGTCCCTGGGGTTAGGGAAGCTTAAAGAGCCTGTGCAATGCTCCTCCTGCTAGGCAGGCCGGTGAGGTTCATTCTATTTCACATGTGTTAAGTCTGGCTTCTTACAAACTTCAGTGGTGCCTTTTTTCTGGGGTTTGAATCCCAAGTCTCCCAAACTACAGAGTCTACTTGTCTCAGCTGGTTCCACTGTTTTAGGACTGAGAGGAAACTGAACATTACGGCAGTAGGAGGGTGTACCAGAGAAGGGTGCTCGCCTCATGTATGCCAGGGAGGAGAGAGACACAGATTGGCTTATTTACTTTTATTTCCTTCATGAGCGTGCTCTCATGGACCAACTCCTTCTGGCCACCCCACCCCCCAAGGTTTCCATACACTCCTACAATAGCACCTAAATCTCTGAACCCATCAATTAATGAAGCCATTCGTGCTATCAAGACCCTGGTAATCAAATCACTTCTAAAAGGCTCCACTTTTAAGCACTGAGCATTGAGGCTGAGGCCCTTCCCACACGAGATTTAGGCTAGATTTCAAAGTGGAAATCATAACTTCAAGCCAACTAGTTTTTAATATTTCTTCACCCCTCCTCCATAGCCCTAGGGATTTCACTGATCTTATCCAATTCCTTTCCTCTAACCATTCCACCAGCATGAGCTAATAACATCCCCAGTGAAGCTTCCCTTGGGCAGTAAGGGCAAGGCTCAGGGTGGACATGTGAGTTAGTCACATGGCATATGACTAAGAGGGGTGCTATTGGTCACCTAGAAGACTGTGGAGCTCATTCCCTGGCACTAGCAAAGAACTGAACCTCTGGGAAACACAGATGATGTAGCCCCATAGAGAAAGCAGAAATGATAGCTAAACCTCTGGAGATAGGAAGGACCCTAAGGCCGAGAGTGTGCTCTGACTGGGTATTTATATAGGGTCCTCATGTCCTCCCCCAGTTCCCCTATTGGTCCTGTTTAGATGCCCACCTCTGTTTCTTCCTCCTTGCAATGTCCTTCTGGAACAAGAAGCCACCATCTCAGGATGCCTGCCTTTGTTTTCCTTGTCTATGTAACACCTCTGACTCTTTCTTCATGAATCTTAGAAGATACAGTATAATCCAAAGCACCCTGGACTGGCTGGGTTTGTGTGTCAACTTAACACAAGTTAGAGTCATCAGAGAGGAAGGAGCCTCCGTTGAGGAAATGCCTCCATGAGATACAGAGCGGAAAGGCACTTATCTTCTCAATTAGTGATGGACGGGGGAGAGCCCGGCCTATTGTGGGTGGGGCCATCCCTGGGCTGGTGGTCCTAGGTTCTATAAGAAAACAGGCTGAATAAGTCATGAGAAGCAAGCCAAGCAGCACCCTCCATGGCCTCTGCATCAGCTTTTGCCTCAGGTTCCAGCCCTGCCTGAGTTCCTGTCCTGACTCCTCCAATGATGAGCAGCAATGTGAAAGTGTAAACCAAACAAACCCTTTTCTCTAAAACATGCTTTTTGGCCATGGTGTTTCATCACAGCAACAGAAACCTTAACTAAGACACAGAAACCTTAACTAAGACACAACTGCAGCCTCCACCGTCCCCCCACCCCAAAGTAAATAAGCAAAGGCTCTTGGACTATTGACTGCACAGAAAATCTCAAAGGGCTTTTGTATCTGTTCCTTTCCCTTTTAACAGTCTTCATCTGCCTTCCAGGGACAAATGGGTCTATAATGTTCCTGTGCTCTTGAGATCTGTCATCTGTCCCCTTCTGTGGTTTTACCAGGTCACTCTGGCTTCCTTCTCCATGAAATCCTCAATCTCAGAAATTTCTTGATAAAGAGCTTGTATTTATTTCACATACTAGCATTTTACCTCTGAAAGTTCTCGCCTGGTCAGAATGCCCATGACAGCCTGCCTGCTCAAGCCCAGAACCTTTGTATCTGTGCCAATTCTTATTTTTCAGTAATGCTATAAGTGGAAATAAGTGCCTTGCATATGCAAGGTGAGGGCACTACCACTGAGCCATATTCATGTCCCCTCCCTGGGGGATTCTACGCAAATGCTCTAACACAGCCCCGTCTACCTCACTGGTGGACTATAGAGAAGTGAGCTATGTATTCCCAGCCCCTCATTGGGGAATTCTATGCAAGTGCTCTATCATAGCCTCACCCTGTGTCCCTCACTATAGGTGAGAGAGCTACACACCCCCAGCCCCTCACTGGGGGATTCTAGCCAAGCTCTCTACCACTCAGCCTCACCTCCAGCCCTTCACTGAATGTATAATAAATGTTAAGCCATGCTGAGACATCTGGGACCTCAGTTTACCCATTTGTCATAAAAGGTACGTTTTTCATTCATTCTACGTATTTTACAATCACTCCAGATCTCGAAGACAACACAGAAATGAAGAAGTGATTCCTATTAATTTGTTTAGCCCCAGATTAGCTGTCCAACAAGAAGTTCATTCTAGGGTGAACCCCCTCAGGGAGGGATGTTTTCTGAGTTCTCCTTGCCTTTGCTAACCTCATCCAAACAATTTCTCTTGCTTCTGTGAGAGAAAGCCCAATGTTTCATTTAGCAAATTAACCTCAGACAATTGAAATGATTTCTTCCTAGCCACGGGGAGGCTGCCTGGGTGACGCCAAAGTACTGTTCGGCAGGGGAGGCCAAGAGTCAGTCTGTCTGAAAAGCAATCCGGATTTATCTAAAAGGAGATTTATCCCTCAGAAAGCGGAGGGCAGCATAAGGGACCATCCAGAGCCCACAGATCAATCCTCCTTCACCCTCCAAACCTGCCAGCCTGAGCTCCGTCACTCAGGGTTCAGCGGAGCCTCCACCTATTCCAAACAAAACAATAATCATCTCAGCCCCAGTAAAACGGATGAAGTGGAAGGAATGCATTAACCAGCTCTGTAATGGGCAATTGCCTGTGTTCACAAGACGTCCAGGCCTCGTCTCCGCACTGTTCGGAATATGCTACATTAACTTCAGCCTCCGAGTAAGATTGCTACTCAGACGTGAAGCGATTGTTCTTTTAACAACATGTGACAACAGGGAAGTGCTCGGCATTAATACTGACACATCCAAATCCATCCTAATGTGTACTACGAGCGATTTCCCTAAGCAATGTAGCAAGTCTGGAAGGTGAGATCTCTCCCGCCCCGCGACTCCCAGTCTGAAGCCAAATTTAATCGATGTTACAAATTAACACTCTGGTGCCGGAAGAATAATCGACGCTTTCCTGCACGGAGGGGCTCTGAGCACTTCCAATTATATTTATTATGCTGACTAAAGAAAAGGGGGCGTGCTCGGAGGGAGTGCTGGGGAGGAAGAGGGGTTGTTCTGGTTTCTCCAACTGCTCCTTAGAGCTCGCTCCTGAAGCCTCGCCATCTGACTGGAAGGGAAAACATCTCGCACTCTTATTTTCTGAAAGAGAGCTGCAGGTGCAAGATTTTGGCGATACCATTTATAGCCCTGTCCAGATTGGGGGATGTGATTCATACGAGCCCAGGAGGCATGAATGCATCTTCTAGTACACAGAGTTTCTAGAAGGCGTACAGCAAATGAGATGTGGAGGCGCATGCCCGGAGTGCCAGCACTCGGAGGCTGAGGCAGGCAGTTGGTGATTCTGAAGTCATGCTGCGTACATAATGAGTTTGCCAAGGCCAGCTGGTGACACAAGGGCTGGTCTCCAAAACATATATGCACACAAAAGAAACATAAAGAAAGGAGGAGAATACGGGCAAGAAGGACAGGAAAGAGGAGAAGAGGAAAAGGAATGAGAGATACAGGAAGAGGAAGGAAGGAGAGAAGTGTAAAAGGAGCTTTTATTTGTCTGAGGTAACTGTTGTCTCATAGGCTTCCCTATGCTAGTCCTGGAAGCTGCTAGCCTCCATACAATCTAACCCAGGCCCAGAGTGTTTTTCAGCCTCTGAGACTTACTGCTGAATAAGCTCACCCTTTCTTGTTCTTACTGAGCTCTGGACTAGCTGGTTCAGCTCAGCTGTTTTGGCTCAAACGCCTCTCCCAGCTGACTTACTCAGTCTGGTTTTTCTATCGGCCTCTGAGTTGCTCTGCTTGGCCTCAAACTAACTCAAGCAATCTGCTCTAATTTCTGGCTCCTTCTCATCTCTGGCTGGTTGCATCTTCACGTGAGTTCTCTCTCTCTGCAACCTGTCTCTCTATTACTGTCTAAAATTGCCTCCTCCTCCCCCCCCCCTGCATTGCCCATGAAGCAGCTTCCCTTTCCTCTATTTTCTCATGAGAGTTGGGCATATCCTATTCTGTCAAGTCTTTCTCCGATTCGTCACTTTTCTGCCACTCAATTAGACATCTTCACCTTCATTGTTAGGGATTAAAGGCATGTACCACTACACCTGGACCTAAGCTTTTCTTTACCTGAAACTTGCTGTATACCAGACTGGACTTGAACTCAGATTTGTTTGCCTTTGTCTACTGGATTAAAGTCATGTTTGTATTATTCCAGCTGGATCACATAGCCCTAGAAGATCTTTGGATGTGATCTCTCGTCAGATCAGCCATGTTCTGAATTAAAATTCCTCTACAAAGGAGAAAAGGGATGGGGTGGGAAAAAAGGAGAAGAAAGAGGAAGAAGCAAGAAGACAAGAAGAGGAAGGAGGAAGAAGGCAAGAGAGGGGAGGGGCTGCAAGGCGCATCCCACACCATTCTTGACTCAAGCAACCTAAGAGCCCTGTGAAATCAGGCTCCTCAGACCAAAGCTGGCATCAGGATCTCTGCAGAGCTGGTTCATGTGCCCTTTGAGTCCTGGCCTCTAATTTCTCAGTTCTTTGAGTCTTCAGCATCTCCATACCTCTGGGAGCTTTTCTTTGCCTTGAGTTCTTCAGCAATAAAACAGTCCAAGGACCAAGTGGTGAGGATTTGCCTGATATCTCCATTTGCTGCTGGAAAGACTAAGCCAAAAAAAAATGGTAGGAGGTTCTTCCAGGATGACACTAAGAAAGTGTGGCCCTGTGCACCTGAACTTGACCCCTCAGCCTCTGAGTCACACATGTCACTGAAGTCTTGATGATATGTCACTGCCTTGCTGGAGGATCGACCTCACTTGCTGGCACATGCAACCTGCCATCTGCCTTCGCCTGTTCTATAGGCTGGGCTTGTACTTACGATTTGGTTGGAAGTGAAGGTTTAGTACAATCCCATTTTTTTCTTTGCATTTATTTAGTTACTATTGTGTGTGTATATGTGTCTCAGCACATGTGTGCTGAGGTTACAGGACAACCTACAGGAGTTGGTTCTCTCCTTCCACTAGGGGGGTTTCGGGAATTGAACTCATGTCATCAGGCTTAGAAGCAGTCACTTTCACCCACTGAGCCATCTTGCAGGCCCCAACTCCATTATTTTGTACTATCAATGCCAATGTAGAAAGCAGGCACTCAGGAATTATTTACAAAAACCAAATGTGTTGGCACATGCCTATAATCCCAGCAGGGGGCTTAAAGGGGGGATTCTGAGGAAAGAGAGTCATGAGTTCAAAGCCAGTCTGAACTACCTAGCAAGATACTATTTCAGAAAAGCAAGGGCTGTAGATGCAGCTCAGCGGCAGCGTGCTTGACTGCAGCCCTCCAGTGAAGGGCAGGCAGTGCGGCTCAGCAAATACTGCAGAGACGGTCTTGGGAAGACTCATCAATAGAAAGCCCAACCCTGACCTCCCACTGTGGGGGCCGGGAGCAATCCAAGCTCAATTGTGACACGTTTTAATAAAGCTTGCTAAATTATATGCTGGTGGCATTAATAGCAATCAGGCTGGTAGAACATGGACTCTAATGGCTCATAAATGAGATGCTCATTTTTGCAAACCGTCCATAATCAACTCATTACTCTGCAGCTCTCAGACATACAGTTCTCAAAAAGCTGAATTGTGTTAAAACCACGCTGTGACTTACAGATCTTGTCTTTGGGGCAAGAGGGACATACATCTCTTTCATGAGTGGCCAGAAAGGAAGAGCGAGGAAGGAAGACACAGAGACAAGAGTCACTGGCAATAAGGACCAAGCCAGCTGCCAAAGGACACACGAAGCTGACGAAGACAAAGAGCTGTCAGTTTCCCCATCAATTACAGCTGATCTCTAACCCACAAGAGACGGGACTGTCGCAGCCATCAGAGATGGCTCTGTTAGAATTATGGAGTTGGGGATCTCTCCTGATTTATTCAGTGCCTGGAGGACAGGCGGGTGTCTGTTGTTTGGGCATTACATCTTCTCTGCTCAAAGCCATCCAAAGTTCAGGAATAACCCATCGCTGTCAGAAACGCTCGGCTGTGCGCCCTTCGGTAGGAGTCGACTTCTGACAGGTCTGTCAAACAAGCCAGAGAGTGCTGACAGGCCCACTGGAGGCCTGGGGTGATGCTGCAGGGAGGGTGGGGGAGGGGCTTATACGCCACAATCCCTAGCAGGTAATTAAATGTAGAGACTGGCCATGGCTTAGACATTTCCAGGTGTTCCTGACTACCCCACCCCCACCCCCATTGCCTGTGTACCCAGACAGGTCCAATTCCAGGCTTCAGGGATCACCTCCCAGCAGGCAATCACACGTATTGCTTAACCTGGCTGGAGAAATGTTCTGTATCACTACCTCTAGGGAGACATTAATAAACATCTACTTACCTCATATAGAAAGAGACCAAAATAAGGACACCACCTAAGTCCAACTTGGTAAAACAATGCATTTAGTGAGGTTACTTACAAGAGGAGGAATGGCTCAAGAAGATGCATGACCCAAAGCCCACTCCGGCATGGGCGGCAGCTCACAGAAGCTAGAACCCTGGATCTCACTGTACGGCTTGCAGGCAGCTCAAGAGGTCAGAGAGTGTTTCTCCTAGGCAGCTCAGCTGGTTTCTCTATCTGCTCCAGGCAGCTCAGCTGATCTCTTGTCTCCTTAGTAGTCCTTATTGCTCAGATAACGTTGTGGGGAGAAAGAGGCCTTGTGCATCTGGTCAGTTTCAGGGACTTCCTGAGGCCCCTGAGTTCTTTAATTCCTGAGACTTAGCAGCCTCTCTGTAGGATTTCCTGAGTCTCAACAAAGTACTTTTAGAACTTGTTGGCTTTTCAGATGCTTCACAGGATATCACTGCACAGCAATAGAGCACTTATCCGTCCTTTCCGGTCTTGGGAAAGAATGAACGAAAGGTTTTACAAACATGAAATGCAAAAGGTTGGGCTCCTTGCTTTTCTTTTCTTTCTTTTGTGTGTGTGGAGTGTGTATGTGTGTGTTGGGTATGTGATGTGGGTTGTGGTATGTGTGTGTGTGTGTGTGGTATACATGTGAGGTGTGTGTGTTTCTGTGTGGTGTTCATGTGAGATGTATGTATGGTACATGTGTGTCTCTGTGTGTGGTGGTCATGTGAGGTGTGTGTGTGGTATATGTGTGTCTGTGTGGGTATGTGTGCATGGTGTGTATGATGTGTGTGTATGTGGTGTGTATGTGAGAGTTCCGTGTGTGTGTGAAACAGAGACGTATGTGAGGAGTGCATGTATGGTGAATGTGTGTCTATAGGCAGGCACGTGTCCTGCCTATAGAGTCCGCACACCACTGCTCTGACAGGCACCCATGCCTGTAGGTACTTCAAGAGGGTAGCCAAAGAGGACTATAACCAACATCTATCTTTAATCCCTAAGGACTCAGCCCCAGCGGAGTCAGAGCTGCTGGGTTCATCACATGAACCATCACGGTGACAGATTAAACTCTCCTTCACCTGTGTTCTCTCCCAAGACCACAGGATAAAGCCGCTTTAGGGAACCAGAAAGCTCTCACTGAAGGAGAACCTTAGTGGCCACGAGAGGTACAGACGATTGGCTGACAGCTCTCATATCGAAATCATCTCTGGTGTCAGGATGCATGCACCCACCTCCTTCTTTGCTGTCCCTAAATAAAAATGTACTTTAAAAAAAAAAAGATGCTTAAAACTATTATGTGTATACCTGTGATTAGAGGGGTACGTACATGCTTGTGTGGTACCCTGAGAGGCCAGAAGAGGCCATCAGATTTGCTGCAGATGAACTCTCAGGCACTTTTCAGCTTTCTCCTAGGGATGCTGGGAGCTGAACTTGGATCCTCCACAAGAGTGACAAGTGACTGAGCCATCTCTTCAGCCCTGGGTTGCTGTCGATCACGTCAAAGTGAAAGCATGAAGTGTTCAGCAGGTGTCTTACCTTAATTACTTATTTCTTCACTGTTGGATCTTCAGACTCTTTTTCGGGAGACTACATACTCAGTGACTTGTTTGCTTGTTTGTTTGTTTGTTTGCTTGTTTGTTTGTTTGTGTTTGTGGTCTTAGCAAGTGCTTTACACTAGACATTGTGTCCAGGCCTTGCCTTTCATTTTAACTCTTTTTAAGTGTTGATCACATGCTCACTGATGAGCAACACCCAGCCTTCAGGATTCTTACACAAACTTTCATCTTCATCTGTCAATTTTTTTTCTTTCACCTAAGTTCCTGGAATTCTCACATTACATAGCCATTTAAAATAGTCTGGGGAAATATTGCCAAAATACTGTCCAAAGACCTATTATTTATTTATAAGAACACGGCACTACTTATTTCTCTACAACTGTGCTACCTTTGGGTGGTATTGTCTAAATAATAATAATAATAAATTGATAAACTAAGCCTGTTGATTCAGACCTGGGACCCCAGCCAACCAGGAGGCAGAGGTAGGAGGATTTCAAGTTCAAGGTCAGGCTGGGTAGCTTAGCTCGGCTCTGTCTGGAAATGAATAGTGATGACAGTGGTGGTAATAATCATAGAGGCTGGACGCAGAGCTCACTGGTAGAGGGATTGTCAGCTCAAGCACAGCTCTTATCTCAAAGGAAATAGAAGGTAGTTTCCCCTGGGGCCAACTGTGAGTGACCATGGTAACAGATTCAGGTTACCTCAAATCCCATGTTCTCATGGCTGACAGTTTTATAAAGGTTTCGTAGCAGCAGAACAAAGTTGTGAACCGAGGCACCGGTGGAAGCACCAGGTAGGCAGATGACAGAGAAGCAGAGCAGTCACTGTTGCAGATCCTGTACCATCTGACGGCCTTCAGCCTTTGGGTTGGTGGGGCCCTGCAGCATGTTTATACATTCCAGAAGGACAGTCCAGGAATCCTGGGTCAGTGGCCAGTACGTGACTGCTTAGGGGCCTGAGATAGGCCAAGATAATTCGGCTGGAGTTCTGCATTCCAGCACTCCACACTCAGAGGTGTTTTAACTAATTAATCAGCCAATTTAATACAGATGTAGCTTTTTTTTTTTCATTCTGCTGGCAACGTCAGCTCACATTAGCATGTGCTCTGTGTCTGTCTCCAGAACTGAAGAGAAAGAATGCTTTGCTGATAACAGCATAAAGCTACCTTAATTCAGGGGCTAGGGAGAAGGTGTTGGTGCAGGCCTTTAATCCCAGCACTTGGGAGGCAGAGGCAGGAGGATCTCTGTGAGCTGGAGGCCAGCCTGGTCTACAGAGAGAGTTCTGGGACAGCCAGGGCTACACAGAGAAATTGTGTCTCCAAAACCAACCAACCAAACAAAAAGGTTCAGCTGTTAAAAATGTGTACCGTTCTTGCAGAGGACACAAGGTCATTTCCTGATACCCACATCAGTACACAAACACACACACACTTAAAAATAACAAAAATAAATTTTCCCCAACATAATAGATACTTCAATTATAACCAGCAAGACAGAGGATTATTACACTGATTATTACATTGTTATTATTATAACAAACTTTTATAAGTTGGCATTTCATGCGCCTTGTCCACTTATGCCTGAAGCCTTCTATTTTAATGTATATTATTTATTTACATGTATATGTAGAGGATGGTATGTGCCTGTGAATGCAGTATCTATGAAGCCTGGAAGAGGATGCTGGGTCCCCTGGAGCTGAAATGACAGGCAGTTGTGTGTTGCCATTGTGGGTGCTGAGAGCCAGTCCCCTGCAAGAGCAGCAAGTGCTCTTAATAGCTGAGTTATCACCCACCCCGCCTACTCCTTTTCCTATTACTATGTAGGAAGATGTGTCCAGAAGCACCTCACCTACCCCAATCAGGCAGAAACAAGGACGATGGATTCATCCCCTGGCACTCTATTTAAACCTTTGTCTCTCTCAGGACCCTGGGAATGGACTGGGTGGTGTCTCTGAAGCTCTGTCCCTCTCTCCAGTGCACCCATGCTGATAAATATCCCTCTTTTATTTTTTAATGTCAATATGGCTATTTTATGCACATGTAGGCATATCCAGTCAGGGGTGATCCTGCCTAACACTGGACTGACGCCTGGCCTTCCATCTCACCCTGTAAGATGATCTGATGAGTCCTAAACCTCCTTCTAGGAGACAACCTCCCCCCACCCCACCCCCTTCTACTGGCACCTTTCATTCTCCCAGCGTGAGCTCCCCAGGAAAATTCCCATTTCTTGATTCATTACTTCAGTGGACCAGATCGATCAAGGGACACAAGGTCTCTTTAAAACACCTTCAGTGCTGCCCAGACACTCTACACCAGCCTCCCAAGTGACTGGAGTGACACATCTCCCCACCAGGCTCAGTGAGTTGCCTTCTATTCTTTTGCCACTCTTTGTGGTTCACCACTAACATTTATTTCTCATGGTTTTTGTATTGTCGTTCGTTGCTCTTTGTGTGGTTGAGACAGGATCTCGTGTAGTCCATACTGGTCTTAAACTCCCCATCCCCCTGACAGGCCCTGCCAAGTGCTAAAATTGCACCACCACGCATAGCTTTTTAAAGAATTCTCTGTCCCTAACCCCCACCATGGGTGTGTGTGTGCACGTGCGTGCGCACACACACGCACACACGCATGATGGGTGCAAGCATGCTAGCAAATGAGAAGGCCAAAGATAAACCACGTGTGTCATTACTCCGATTCTGTCCTCCTTGTTTTTAGAGACAGGGCCTCTCATTGGCTTGAGACTCACCAATTAATCTAGACGGCCTGGCCTGCCTCTCTCATGTCCTACTGATTGCCTGCCTCACAGCCCCAGTTTGGAGATTACGAGCACGGGCCACCATACCTGGCTTCCTGACATGATTCTGGAGATCACACTCAGGTGCCCACGCTCACAGCGCAAGCACTTGACAACCTGAGCCCTCTCTGCAGCCTATTCTTCATGTTCTTAATGGGAAGCAAGCAGCCGGAGGGACCAAGGAGCTCTGCTTGGAGCCGAGGGCTGAAGTAAACAGTCCCTTTCACCAACGAGGGCACCTGCGGAAGAAGCTTGGGGCATCACATGCTTCTCTATGGCATTGCCAGCTGGCTTTCCAGACAAGTATAATTTTTAACAGCAGGCTGAGCTGCCTCTGCCAAGAGGGAGGCTATAAACGCCCGCTCCTCTCAGTGAGGGGCTTTCCACTAAACCAGTTCTTCTGCCTCCCCTGTCTGAGATGCAGCCTAAGCAGGGTCTTTATTTACAAAGGTTAAACAGAACTTTAATTGGATTGCTGGCATTTTAGCCCCAGCTCTCCTCATCCCTTTGCTTTGTTCACCCCCCCCCCCCTGCCCCCATGTATACCTGGAGATGTGCCTGAGAGAAATGCCAGGGGGAGATTTGGTTTTAATAAAGCCGAGATGAGGCCCGGTCCCTTTAGAGACTTATGTTACAGCTCTGAGACACCACAAACTAATGAATTGCATCACAAAAGGTCCCCAGCTGCAGGCTTGTTGAACAGAGCAAAGGGAAGAACTCTCTAGCCTGGGGTGGGGAAGGGGTGGAGCGGGATCAGACGGCATCTGCTTGGCCCGTTCTACACAACTGAGGGCAGTGTCAGCCGCACTGGGATGTACAGTCACATCTGCACCTCTGCCAGGAGGCAGGAGAAGAGCGGCAGGACCCAACAGCCTCTCACCTCCCCAAGCTTCAGTCCACAAGGACCACGTCACACGCTCACCAGGCCTCACGTCCTCGCCCATCAGTCACTCCTTAGTTCCCTCCTGTCTCACCCACAGCCCTGCGCCTGCTCTCCTTCCAGGTCAAGAGTGCAGGCTGTGTAAGTGAGGTAGAAGAATAAAACAAACAGGGTGACAAGGGCTGGAGACATAGCTCAGTCAATAAAGGGTGTGCCTTGCAAGCCTGAGGACCTGAGTTCAGATCCCCAGGACCAACCTAAGTAAGCCGGATGAGTGGCACGTGACTCTAATCCCAGAAAGAGCAATACTGAACGTGGAGACAGAGGGCTACCTGGGAGCTCAGGGTGCCAGAGAGCCTGGTCTACATACGTGTTCCAGGCCAATCGGTAAAAAGGTAGAAAACAGCAGGGGCCAAGACCTAAAGTTTTTCTCTGATCTCCACACATGCCCTATGAATAAGTAAAGCTGCACTCACACACACACCCTTACACAAACACACACACACACACACACACACACAAGCACTAATAAAGAAAGATTAAGATAAGAAACTGTTAACACAGCCGGCCATGGGAGCACACACCTTTAATCTCAGCACTCAGGAGGCAGAGGCAGGCGAATCTCTATGAGTTCAGGCCAGCCTGGTCTATAGAGCGAGTCTCACAATAGCCAAGGCTACACAGAGAAACCTTGTCTTGAAAATTGGGGAAAAAATTAGTTAAAGGAAAAGAAAATGTCAACACAACACACAGTTCTCATCTCAAAGAGGAAAGAAATAGTTTACTCTGGAGCCAAATACATGTCTCATGGCGTAGGAACATAGTCAGGTGGCACCAAATCACATACTCCAACATGATGACAGTTCTGTGGAGGCTTTATTGTAACTAAACAAATAAGTTAAAAGTCAAATTCTTAATTTTAATTTGCAAATGCATTGTTGGCAGCATCAGGTAGGTGGACTCAGAAGGAGAGAAGTCTCAGCCTTCTCAGCCTTTTGGCTTGTGGACTCAGGATGTACCTGATAATCACAAAGATGTTAGCTCACACACCAAGGGGGACATACATGGTGGTTAAAGGGGCTAAGAGAATTTACTCGCAACATTCCAACCTCCCCATAATCATTGAAGTTTTAATCAGTAATCAGCCTCTTGGAAAGGTCTATGTAAGGTGAGTGCCTTTCTACTACTTTCGCTCACCAAAGAACCTAGTAGCAGAGGAAGAACGGAACCCCACCAGCCGCATCTACACCTGACAGAACAGAGCATGCGTGAGAGAAGCCCACTCTATCTGAACGCCACAGAAAGCAGGTGCTATGGAAATAGCCCCTGGAAGGTCCTGACCAGCAGCCATTGCGGTTCCTAACCTGCCCTCTCTCGGTCCCCTTCCCCTCTCAGGAGTGGCTCTCTTTCTCAACACACTGCCTCTGTCGCTACCCCTCTCTGTTTGTCCAGATCCTACTCCGTTCCCAGCCGCAGAAGGGTGATGCTGAACCCTGAACCTGCTGCACCGGGAGAACCGTGAAGACACAGAATGGAAGAGCTTGAGTCCAGAGCTGGGTTTGCTTGGCCACTCCCCCCCGGGACACAGCTAGAAAGTCCGAAGCTGAAACACCAGTCCGGAGTGGCAGTGCACACCCGGAAGTCCTGCACTCAGGAGGCTGAACTGGACGGATGGAATGTTTGAAGCAAATGCAGGCTAGGATGTGAGTTCCAGACCAGCCTGAATTCTAAGCATCCCAGCAAAAGTGAAGTTAGTCTAAGTGTCTAATTGTATTATTATTAATTATTATTATTATTTTATTATTTACGCTGCTGTGTGCCTTGTGTATGATGTGTGTGTAATGTGTGTGAGGTGTGTGATGTTTGTGTCTGACTATGAAGTGTGTATGATGTGTGTGTGTGTGTGTGTGTATGTGTATGTGTGTGTGTGTGTGTGTGTGTGTGCTTGCGAGGGTACATGCATGCCACAGTGCTCAAGTGAAGGTAAGAGGTTGACGTCCAGGAGTTGGTGTCTCCTAGCATGGGTTCTGGGAAGCTAATTCAGATGACAGGCTTGTTCCAAAAGTTCCTCTGGCCCTAAGCACCCCCACCCATGAAGCTATTCTAAAGAAAGATTTGTGTGCGCCCTTTTGGGCTGTCACACTATTGCAGCCATGTGCCCCAAGTGAATGGGATTTCTTCAGATGGATGAGACTCCTGAGGAAGGAGGGGATGATGTCTGGTGCTGACCAGAGGAGAAAGCTGTCAGCAGGAAGAGATGTCACGCGCTCTGACACCTTGTCAGTCACCGAAGGAGAGGTTGGAGCTGAAGAAAATGCAGTGTCGTGACATGCCATTCCTCGCCGAGGGCTCCGTACCTCTGCACACCTCTTGCCCTCTATTTAAACTTGAACATCATAGCCGAAACCTAAGGATGGTTTATCTCTTCCCAGGATGGCCACACTGAATACATCTCCTTTCTCTGCTTTGCCGAGTACGTGCCTGTTCAATCAGCCCACTGAGTGTGGGTGGCCTAGCCTAACTCACTAGAGCTGCCAGGACCCAGGCTCTTATTCAGACAGTTCCATGTTTTCCATGTCAGGATAGCAGAGAAATCCTGTCACACACACACACACACACTCCTCAGATTCATCCTCAAACGCTTTCTAATTTGACTCAGCTGTTCATCCTATATAGTAGAGAAGGAGGAATAAAGCATGAAAAGCTATTCTTCAGTGGAAATCAAAACAGAGTAGAACAAGCAACAGGAAGCTGTACCAGGGAAGCATGGTGGGTCTCTCGAAACTGGGTTATAGACAGTTGTTACCCACCATGCGGGTGCTGGGACTCGAACCCAGGTCCTCTGGAAGAGCAGCCAGTGCTCTTAACTGCTGGGCCACCTCTCCAGCCCCTAATTTTAAAATTCCAGTGTGTGACACAGACACAGGCATATGCTCATGATAATGGGATTGGGGAGGGGTGGCTCAGAGGTGGGGAAATGTTGTGGCTTTGTTTCTCTCGTCCTGCCGTTAGCGGGTTTCAGGGACCGAACTGAGGTTGTCAGGCTTGCCCGGTGCTGTTGCCAGCTGAACTGTCTCACTGGCTGCCGTGTGTTCTCTGCACATGCACACAGAACCGTCTGCACTGTCCACATAGAAACCTACTGTTCTTTGTTCCTCACCTAATCTAAGGTCAAGGTTCCATCTTCTAAGACCTTGATGTTTTAGGGGCTTTTCTATTTAGTAACTCTGATCCATTCGGTTTATGTTTTTGTAGATGGTGCTAAGTTGTTTTGGTGCTGGTTGTTTTGTGTTTGTTGTGTTGTGTTGTGTTGTGCTGAAACAGAATTTCACATCGTGGAACTGGTTATTGTAGCCAGTGTGACCTTGAACTCCTGATACTCCTGCCTTTACCCCTGAGTGCTAAGATGAGAACTGTACACTACCCTGTCTGAGACAAATGGTACTGGGGTGGAAGCCAATGTTTCCCTTGTGCCAAGAAACCACTCTACAGTCTGGCCCACCCCTTTCTTTAAGACAGAGACTTGGTATGTAGCTCAGGCTGGCCTCAAACTCATACTCCTCCTGCCTCAGCCTCTTAAATACTGAACTTACAGGCACTCCTCACTCATGATCAACAGTAAAGTTGGGTAAAGATAATGCTGCTGCCTATTATTTATCGATTTATTTTCTTAGTTTTTTATATGGTTCTGGGGATAAAACCCAGAGTTTTGGGTATATATTACAAAAGTATTACCTTTAAGAAAATGCAGTCCTACGGGCACAGGGCTTAGCTAAGAACGCCAGTGCCTTAGCGTGTAGCCCCAGTGCTATTTTTCTGCAGGTGATGGTTGGGCATAGCTGGGGTGTCAGCTTCCCCGCAGCCCTTGGCAAAGTTCTCTTACCTGAGGTGTTCATACTCGTGTTGTGTGGCACTAGTCCTGAGGACACATAAACAAACACCTACTCACCCCATCTAGGGAACCAATGACAGAGACTGGCTTAAGTAGGGTTCCTATTGCTGCGATGAAACACTGTGACCAAAAGCAGGTTGGGGAGGAAGGGATTTATTTGCCTTAAATTTTTGCATTGCGGTCCATCATAGAAGAAAGTCAGGACAGGAGCTCAAACAGGAAAGGAACCCGGAAAAGGAGCTAAGCAGAGCCACGGAGGATGGCTTGCTCAGCCTGCTTTCTTACAGAACCCCAGACCACCAGCCCAGGGGGGCACCACCCACCAGAGGATGAGATTCTGTTATCAACCACTGATTAAGAAAATGCCTTACATCTGGATCTTATGAAGGCATTTTCTCAATTGAGGTTCTCTCTTCTCAGATGAATCTAGCTTATGTCAAGTTGATAGAAAACTAGCCAGGACAGAGACCAAAATAAGAATGCCACCAAAGTCTAATTTGGTGAACCAGTGAGGCTTCTTACAGGAGTAAGAGTTAGGGGAGCAGAGTCAGGAGCAGAGTCAGATGCATCTGCAAATTCCTGCCCAGTATGATGATAACTTACAAAGTCTAGAGCCATGGACCTTTCTGAACAACCTGCAGGCAGTTCCACAGGGCTGAGACTTGTCCATTCTCAGCAGTACCTACTTCAGAAAATGTTATAGTTTGCTTCTCTGTTTCTGCAATAAAATATTGACCAAAAACAACTTAGGGAAGAAAACATCCTCTCTTTTTATGGGTTGTAGTCCATCATTGAAAGAAAGCAAAAACCATGAAAGAGTGCTGCTTACTGACTTGCTACTCTTCTTAGCTAGTTCAGACCCACAGGCCTAGGGATGGTACCACTCATGATGGGCTTGGCCCTGCTATATCAATCATTAATCAAGAAAATGCCTCACAGTCATGTCATGCACACAACCCAATCCAATGGAATAAAGTCCCCACTTGAGATTCTTCTTTTCCCAGGAATGTCAAGTTGACACCTAACGCTAACTGACAGGGAAAAAATGGCCTTGTACCTCTGATAAGTTTCAGGGATTTCCTGAAACTTGTGAGCTGTTTACTTCCTGAGTGTTAATGAACATCCTTTAGAAATTCCTGGTCTTATTGAGCTTCCCTCGATTATGGAATGCTTCAGTTCAGAGGAAATTACTCCAAAGCAAAGGTACAAGCTACATATCTGCATATGACAACTGGTTAGTATACACATGGATAAGAATGTTGTAATGTATACCACCTATGAGCCATATTTTCTGTCATGATGGCTTCAGCAGCAGGGCATACACCATCTTGTAAACTCACACTGGCTGTCGGTATTAGCCTGGACATAAATGTTAGAAAGCACGTCTAGGATGCTCTCCTGTGAGGTGTGCTGGATCACTCAGATCATAGAGGAGCCCCATCTTCATGTGTAGAGATAAAAGCGGTTTGTGGGAAATATTTCTGTATTATATAGCACCATAATTTTACAGAAAATAGAGGTTTTCCATTCTCTCTATTTTCTCTAAATTGTTTCTCATTATACTAGAATTTATCATTTCAAGATATTTTGAATTTTTTTTAATTATGTGTATGTACATGTGTTTGTGTGTAGGTATGTCCATACGAATGTGGGTATCTTCGGAGGTCAGAGCCCCAGGAGCTGGAGCTACAGGTGGATGTGAGCTACCTGACGTGGGTGCTGGGAGCCAAACGGGAAAGAACAATGTGCTCTTAACCATTGAGTCATCTTTCCAACTTCTCAAGTTTGATGAAAAGTTTTATCTTGTGAGAGAAGAATCCATGCAGGACTTGGCAGATACTCATGTGCATGACAGATGTTTCAACGCCCAAGGGTGTATTCATCTTATCCTGGTTAGCAAAGAATCACTGTGTATTCATTTACTTATTTTATTTATTTACTTGCATTTGTGTGCATTATGATGTGTCTACATGTGTATGCATGTACATTGTAATGTGCATTTATATGCACTGCACATGTTTGTGCACAGGCCTGCAGGTGCCAGGGTATGCTTGCATTGTCAGGATATTAAGCTTGAGAGTGTCAGGGGATTCTCCCATCTCTTCCCTCCATGTCACTCTAGGAGCACTGGTATCACAAATGTGTGCAACACCATGTCCAGGTTTGCATGAGTTCTGGTGCTCTGAACTCAGGTCGTCACACTTGCATGGTAAATGCTTTATACACTGAGCCCAAGCTTGCCCAAGCCCAAGAATCTTTCTTTAATAAATCAAGCTTCTTTGTCCTTCAACTCGCAGCAAAGCTTATGAGGTTCTACCTCTGGGTATGAAAGAAGAGGGAGTAGGCGATTTTAATAAGCAGCTGAAAGACCAACACATAATTCAAAGTTCCTCCTGTATTTGATTATAGTGATCTAAACAGAAGATTATTTTAGGGACGTTATAATCAGCCAATCAGAAGATAAAGTGTCCAGCTGAAAGTGTAGCAAGCACCTATTCATTATGCACTGATCTAATTGCAGAGCAAGCAACCCAGAGATTTATGAAATCACTCTATCAATTTTCTTCTTCCATAGTTTTGAACTTTCTTTTCTAAGAGAAGATGAAATGGTCGAGTTAATAATTTACTCATAGGAAGGCTGTCACTCATGGCAGCGCCCTTGCCTAGCATGTATGAGGCTTGGGTTCTAGCCCCATTACTGCAAGAAAAGAAAAAGAGGGGGGAAGTAATAGAAAAGAATGAGGAGATAGAAAAGAAAAGAAAAAGAGGCCAAAAGAAAAAAGATGAGAAATGAGAGGGAAAGACATCTCCTCACGGTCATTTTTAATAGCACAGCCTATTGCCTGATTGCGAAATTTATTTTAATTATTTTCTAGTTGTTGGTGACCTTATTACTGTCATGATAATTAAATGTGTTTTCATGAGGCAATTTTATTTTTACTTCTGTTACTTTGATTAATTCCAATTTCTATGTTTTTATTCTTTGAGAATTTCATACAATAAAATATGATCATATCCCTTTACCATTTTTCTCTCCAGTCTCCACCAAACATGCCCCCTTCCAACCTCATGTCTTGTTTTATGTATGTGTGTGTTTATAATAAACCACTAAGACCAATTAGCGTTGTTCATAGTGCATGGATATAGGACCATTCAATTAAGCATACGTATCCTCTCATTGACCACAGTCTCGAAGAAGAATGATTCGCCCTTTCCCAGTGGCTATTAACGGGGTCTGGAGAGCACACCATCAATGAGTCTGTTAAGCTGAGGCACATTTCAAATGCCTTTGTTGCTCAGCATTTCGTAGTCCTACCTTGCAACTCTACAACACTGGTATGAGACAGTATGTGGATTCTATGACTCTGTCAGCCTTTATCCCTGAAGGAACAGTCACTCTGGCTGCAGAGGCAAGCATTTGACATCCCTCAGCCTAAGATACTAATTTATCTAAGAATAAAAGCTTTTCAAAAACTAGACAGAAACAGCAGTTCGATAAATAGAGATGTTGTCTTTTCACAATGGCCACCTTCAGATCTTGCTATGTGAACTGCCCATTGCCCAGAAAAGTGCTTAGAAGGATTTTGAAGGGTGAGCTATTCTTCCTTTAATGAAACAATTTCTTCACAGAAAGCATTTGGTCAAATTTCAGTGAATTGAATATTTCTCACTCAAATACAGTGTTAAATAGTCTCTATTCTTATCAACAATACTTAGTTCTCTCAAATGTGGAACCGAAGCATGCCTGTTAGGGAAAGGTCAGGGAAGTGATTGGTAGAGAAAACCAAAGGAAAAGTTTATGGTTTTATGAAGCTACCCTGCCTACATAATCAGTTCCAGGACAGCCAGAGTGAGGCACTGACTTGAAAAAAAAAAACACATTTTTACAATCAGCCACCATCCCATTATACCAAAGTAACTACTAACTACTTTGCAGATATCTTTCATATATATATGGTTTTTCTAGACAGGATTTCTTTGTGTGGCCTTGTCTGTCCTGGACTAGCTTTGTAGTCCAGGCTGTCCTTGAACTCACAGAGATCTGCCTGCCTCTGTCTCCCTGAGTGCTGGGATTAAAGGCGTGAGCCACCACACCTGGCCAGATACCTATTTTTTTTAATTTATCACTCCTCTAAAATGTGTTTTGATATATTTGATAAAATACCTGAATCAAACAATTTAAAGACAACAGATTTATTTTGGATCGTGGTTTCAGTCCATCATAGTAGAGAGGGTTGGTGCAGCGGTCATTTACATCAGCCAGGAAGTAAGGAGATGTCTGTGCTGCTGGCTTTCTTCTTTCACCCTTTTATCTGTTTAGATCTTGAGCCTATGTGGTACTCCCCCTACTGAGGTATGAGTTTCCCTCTTTAGACAATCCACCCCGAAAATGCAAGCAACCCAGCAGAAATGAAGACGTTCTAACAAGACACTTGTATCTCTCAATCTAGCAATCAGACTATTAAAACAATGGCTCCGAAAGAAATGGGGAATTTACCAGAATCTTGTGCTGTGAGAAGGCACCAGCTGGAATAGGAAATTACTCTCAGAAAGAAATTTCACACAATTCTAACAACTTATCAGACTACGTTACAGGGTGAGACTGAAGCCCCAGACAATGATAGTCGAGACCACCCCTTGGCCAAGACCAATTAGACGTGCATTCCTCTGCTTTCTACCAAAACTTTCCCCTTTATTCAGGACCACAGAGGTGAACTTGAAGGGGTGAAAATTTTCTTAGACCTCTTTCCAATGTCCTCACAACAAACAAATTTCCTTTTTCTGCCTTTTTCCTATTAATTTGGTTGTTTTAGCTGATCTCTGGAGGATGGGTGGCCAAAATTACTCATTGGGATACAGACCAGGACCCCCAAATTCAGTGACAGTAATGCTTCCTCAGACACATCCATAGCATGCTTTATAAATCTCCTAGGAGTCTCTTAGTCCAACCAAGTTAAATGTTGGGATGAGCCATCACACATTATTAACGCGAATATCTAAGAACTCTGTAGAAGAAAAAGGCAGATAGCCCCACTCCATTCTTCATTCCTTTGATCACAAAGTAAAGTCAATCATTTGTGTTTATTTTAGAGCTTGTCTGTTGAAGGAAGTCTCATCACTTTTATTCTCTATTTTGCATTCTTATTTTTAATCAACAGATCTATTCCCCCAGCAGTCATAAAACACCTTCCCTCTTTTTTTATTCCATTGTGAAATGTTTGACTTTCATATATTTAATTAAGGAAGAGAGCTCAGTGCAACACATAAATCAGTTTGGGCCTCAAAAGCAAGCTAAACTCAGGACGTATCTTTCAGCTCAGTGAGTGCTGTGCAGTGAGTAGCTATGGTGGCTTCAGGAGGAAGGCTAGCCCTAAGGGTAACTGGCAGGCAACCGCAGCTTTTGCATTCTCCCCAGAACCTCTGCTATGAGTCCCCAGGGACCTCCTAATTGTTCAGTTCCTCATCTTCCACTCTGGCGTCCTTCATGCCTCCACAGAAATGGAAGGATCAGCCAGATTTGCTTGATGACAATTTATTGTTACTGGTTTTGATTTGCTATTGCTTTACTTACTTCTCATCTGCTCCTCGGAGCCCCTGCCTGCCACTCTACAAACGATGGCTGATCTTCATTATCACTTTAACTGGATTTGGAACCACCTAAGAGACACAAACAACTCTGGGTGTGTCCAGGAGAATGGTTACAGAGAACCTTTGCTTAGGGGGGTAGGCTCTCCCAGAACGTGGGAGCCACTGTCCCTGGGCTGAGATCTCACAATGGATCAAAGGGGTGAAAGCAGAAAATGAGCTGGGCTCCAGCATTCTCCTTTCTGTGTCCTGACTGTGGACATGGTGTGACCAGCTGCCTCAAGCCCCTGCTGCCAGGCTTTCTCCTCAAGGACAGACTGTAGCCTCCAACTGTGATTAACCATAAACGCTTCTTTCCTTATGTTGCTCTGAGGGGAGGGGGGAAGGGGCATTTTATAATGAGAATTCTTGAATTTTGGTTTCTTAAAAAAATACAGAAATATTATAAGAATGTGTTTTTGTTTTAATCCCAGGTTTGGGGATATAGGGCTGCTTCAGACTGTCTGCAGCAGCCGTGACTTGCCTCGTGCTCTGGCAGAGGCGTGGTTTTGTCCTCTGCAGATAGTTTCTGTGATTGTGTGACATACGGGAATTTTTCAGAGGGTATATAAATGCTAGGGCCATGAGAGGGGGGTTGGTTGTAGTTTAGTGACTGTGCTCAAAAAGAAACATGAAGAAATTAGGTTGAAGAGTCTCTATCTCTTCCTCCTTACTCTTCTTTCTCTCCTAAGTAGTGGTAGGAGGTGAAACTAGGGGTATAAAGAGTGGGGGGAAAAAACTCACAAGTAGTAAAAGTCCAGCTCCACACGACAGTTCTAGCCACTTGGAGTGACATCTTTGTTGGTTTCCCAGAGATGTAGCGAATTTGCCAACCAGGTGACTTTAAAGCAGCAAAAGAATGTTGTCTTGCAGTCATAAAGGCTTGGGAGCACAACACTCCCTCTGATGACCCTGGGGGGAACCATCTCATTAACTTTTCTAACTTCTAGTGTTGGGCAGTCATAATGAACTTCCCTTGGCTTAGAGCCTGAAGTCTTCTCTTTCTGCCTTCTCAGCATTGTCCCTTCTCCATGGGGACACAGTTCTACTGGAAGAAAGCTAAATGCTCACCTCCACAAAGCTCTCAGATTAACAGCAATTGACCCAAATGTTTTCAAGGTCAAGTCATGTAGGCACTAAGACTAGTTTACATTGTTGGTTTAATGAAACAGCTGTGTCTTCAGAGTTGTCATGTATTCTGGTTGACCACAAATGGAACAAGCTTTCTGAGTAGACTTCGCAACAGGAAGTATGTTTTAGGGACTAGGAAGACGACTTGGGGGTTAAGAGCACCAGCTACTCTTCCAGAGGACTCAACTTAGGATCCCAGCTCCCACATCCAGTGACCCACGACCACCTGGAGCTCCAGCTCCAGGGGATGTAGTACCCCTCTTCTGGCTTCCATGCACACACACACACAGACACTCCTGCAGGGTGGAAAAGGGAGGAAGGGAAGGCAGGTAGAAAGGGAGAGTGAAGAATGCTTTGGTTTACCTTCCTAAAAGCAGTTCCCATAATCTTTGTGGAAATCTTGAAACTCTGGAGAATATAGAAAGCTTTAAAAGGCCTGCAGAAAATCCTCACAACGCACACACACACACACATACACACACACTCACCTGCTCCTGCCACTTCCTCACCCTCTGGAAGATTCTTATAGAGAACTTTCATTTACTTTTCCTTTTTAAATAACTGTACAAAATAATGGGTTTCATTATGACATCTTCATATATACATACCATGCTCTTGGTTCATTTCCCTCCCCACGCTATTTCTTCATGCTCACCCTCCCCCCCTTCTTTTCTCTCCCTGATAATCTTTTGGTTGTTCTTGAACACATGTCGTGTGTGTGTGTGTGTGTGTGTGTGTGTGTGTGTGTGTGTTTAAGAGAGAATTGTAGCACATGCAGTCAAAGCTATGGAAAACTAGATGGGTTCATTTTTATTTTCAGTGGGCTTTAATATCAATACTGATACAGAACTCGATTTGGATTTTTTTTTCTTTGTTAGAAATGACAGCTTCCTTTCCTAACTAACTTCCTTTCTTAACAGGGCCGACAGAGTTTCTTGTAACCTTTTGATGGATCTGCCTAAAAGACAAAACTGCTATGACTTGTTAGACGATTTTCCATGCTTAGTGTTGAACTTACTTAGCATGTCCTTGACTGAGAGAAGTGAGTCTTCTGAAGGAATGGAGGTTCTAGGCACTGGAAGGATGGCTCAGTGGTTAACAGCAGTTGCATTCTTTTCAGAGGACCCAGGTTCAGTTCCCACTCCCCATGGTGGCTCACAACCACCTGTCACACCAGCTCTAGCTTGTCCAGTGCCCTCTCCGGGCCAGTCACACACAACATACACAGACATATGCAACCAAACACTCAGATTAAAAAATGTGGGATAGGGAGTGAAGGTTTTTCACAATCAGGTTACCTACTATAGTTACTTTTGAAATCTTTCCTTGTAGCTTTGGTTAAATAAATATCTAAGTAACATTTCACAATTACTTATGATCCTATTTAGTCATATTCTCTCTCTCTCTCTCTTTCTCTCTGTGTGTGTTGTCTGTGTATATGTTTGTGCTTGTGTGTGTGCATATGAATACAGACCCTCATGCATGTGTAGCAAACACTTCAACAGCTGAGCCATCTCTACAGTCCCCCCAGTATCTTGTTAAAGCAACAGAAATGGACAAGATATGAGTCTTAAAGGTAATTAGAGGGTGGTTGAGTCCTGGAACCTGGACTAAGGACAATAAGGAAATGAAAAAAGGACAGACACACAGACATACATGAGACAAAGCTGAGGTCATGGTGTCTTCTATTTCTGCACCCCAGAAAGGTACAATATAGGGGAAGGAATTAGCTAGCCTTCGTAGGCTTCTGTAGGTTATCAGTCTCAGACTGTAAACAGGGGGAGAAAGGTAAGTTGTTAGTCTTTGAATACCCTGGTTAATCATTCATAAACTCTCCCACTTAGACTCTCAAGGAAAGCTTTGCCATTGCTGTTGAGCCTGGGTCATATGGGTGGTGACTTTTCCAATTTTCCAGGGATCCAAGGCCTTGGCATCTTTGGCATGGCATGGCCCATGTCGACAATACACATTCAGTCCTCAGGACTGCAGTCATTCAGGGCTTCCTCTGCTCTGTACACCAAATGAATCACAAAGCCAAATTGTATTAGTTGCTTTTCTCATTGCTATGACAAAACACCTGACAAAAAGTTACTGGGGAAAGGAATGAAGGGTTTATTTCACCTTAAAGTTCTAGGAGACATAGTTCATCATGGTGAAGAGTCACAGAAGGAGAGGTGGGAGGCAGCTGGTGATGTTGTGACCCCAGCCAGTATTCTAGTGCCATTCTGTTGGTGTGACAATTCTCATGACCAAAAGCAACTTGGGGGAAAAAGAGATTAATTTCATTTTATAGGTTATAATCCATTATTGAGGGAAGCCAGGGAATGAATTCAAATAGGAACTTTGATGCAGAACTAACTTCATACTTCTCCACACAATATTATCTCCAATAAAGAACTCACTTCACAGGGAAGTAGCACATCAAAAAGCATGGAGGAAAATTCTTACTGGCTCACCCACAGGTTCATATTTAGTTAACTGTCTTATACAGCCTAAGGAATGGTGCTGCCCACAGTTGTCTGGGCCCTCTTTCATCAATGAACAGTCAAGACAATCTTCCCAAAAACATGTCCATGGGCCAGTCTGATTTACGAAATCTCTCAACCGAGACCTCCTTGAGTTGCATCAAACTGACATTCAAATCTCAAACAGCCAGCAGGGAGCAGACAGGAAGAGAGTTGAAGCTATAAAACTTAAGACCTTCAGTGAATCACTTCCCCTAGTGTGGGTCTACAACCTTTCCAAACAGTGCCACCAGCTGAGGACCAAGTATTCAAATATAGTAGCCTGTGGGAGATATTTCTCATTCAAAGGAAAACACAGCCCAGTGGAGGAGGAGTAGCCAGGTTATAAAATCTGATAAACCAACATTTCTGTAATTGCATGATCCACTTTTCCTCCCTATGAATCAGTTATAATGGCTTTGGTAACACAAACATAATAAATAGAACTGATTTAAACTGCTTTAATAAATAAGGAAATTTATCATCACACTCAAAAATAAATCTAAAAGTATGATTAGTGGCTTAATCACGAAACGAACGGCTTGAGTTCCTTCCATCCCTCCTCCCTGAGAGTGTCCATGCCAGAAAGGACACAATGGGAACAGAACAGATGGGAAGGATATAAATACCACTAAGGGGGGTTATTAGGTTGACTTACACGATACAGCTGGATAGCACAACAGTGGTTGTCGTCACACTGGAGAAGCTGAGAATCTGGTAGCCATTTGGTCCATGAGGATGGTTGACTCAGCTATCACAGAATGATGCTGAAGACCTGGAGGATTTCTAAAAAGCCTCTGGTCTTCAGTCCATATAGGAAAGCCAGAGAAGCTGCATTCTGGTGGCAGCAAAAGATGGTGCAATAATAATGGTGAGATTATTACTTGGAGGACACTGAGACAAAGGTGTTTGGGTCCAAAATGGGAGACATCTCCAAATCTGGCTTCTCAGTGGCCCCAAACAATGACAGTTTATAAAATGTTCATTATACCACATCACTATTTTTCCTCCTTTTTTATTTTGTTTTGTTTTTTTTTTTTTTTTTTTTTTGCTTTGTTTTTTGGTGTGTGTGTGTGTACATGTGCTGTGCTTGTGTGTGTGTGATTCTGTGTTGGTCTGCATATGAGTTCAGGTGCTTATATATGCATGCCTGTGAAATGGTTACTCTGACTGGCAAACAGACATGCCTTTAATCCCAGAAGACAGAAGCTAGCAGATCTCTGAGTTCAAGGCCAGCCTGGTTTAGAGCAAGTTTTGGGTAAAGAAAAGCTTGGTATGTGTCTTTAATCCAGCACTTAGGAGACAGAGGCATGCACAGTTGAGTCAGTGGGTTGAGAGGCAGTGCAGTGGAACTGAGCTCATGGCTGTTTAGTTCCTGGAATTCATATGCACTTTTATTGGAGAGTTTTACAGAGACAGGTTGAGGAGAGACACAGGTGAAGACAGAACAAGCCAGAGAATAAGAAGAAACCAGAACATTGGAAGAGATTGCTTGAGGCCAAGCAGAACAATACAGTCAGAAGTGAGAGAAGCCAGACGGAGTCAGTCAGTTTGGAGAGGAGTTTGAGTCAGCAAAGCTGAGCTGAGCCAGCCAGCCCAGCATTCAGAAAGAGCTAGAAAGGGCTAGTTTATTCAGCAGTAAGTCTCAGAGGCTGAAAACAATCTAGGCCTAGATTAGATTGTACAGAAGCTAGAAGCTTCTAGGACTAGGCCTATATTAGTAGACGAAGGCAGTAAGCCTCCGAGATAACAATTACATCAGGCAAATAAAAGTTATTTTTAACAGGCCAGAGGTCAGAGATCAAGGTCAAGTGTCTTCCTCAATTGCTCTCCACCTTCTATTTTAAGAGAGTCTCTAACTGAAGCTGGAGATGCCCTGGCTGGCAGATGAACCTCAGGGATCTTCCTCTCTCCACCTTTCTAATGCCATATTCACAGGCACCTGCCGCCACACTCGGGTTTTTTTTTTTTTTTTCTGTTGTTTTGTTACACCCTCTCACCATCTCCCTCCTTTTCTTTCCTTTATTTACTCTGTTCCTAAGTTCCAGGTGTCTGCCCTCGTACGCGCACACTGGTCTTCAGACACGATGAGCTTGACAGCTTTTTAACTGCTCAAACATGCAGAATGGGGAATGGAAACAGCACAGTCTGTTACTTTTGTTGTGTTGTGGCTTTGAGACAGAATCTCGGTATGTAGCCAAAAACCGTCTCTGTTCCACAATCCCCTTGATTATTTCTTCTGACTGTGACTTTTTTTTTAAAGATTTCATTATTTTTACATATGTGTATGTATGCATGTAATTATGTGTAGCTGCATATGAGTGCCTTCAGAGGTCATAAGAGGGAATCAGATTCCCCAGATTTGGCATCACAGGCTGCTAGTTGTAGGTACCTAGAAGCAAATTTCGATCCTCTGCAAGAATCTGCTTCTAGGCGCCTACCACAAGTATTAACCACTGAGCCATCTCTCCACCCTCCTGACATCTCTACTAAAAATAATTAAAATTTACTAAGATAGTCCAGATTGGACAAAGAAATAGATCTGTGAACATTGCGTCTCTTAGGTGACATTTAGCAGAGATGATGCGAGTGTCTGACTCACTGGGTTGTCGTGTAGACTCACCGAGATGACACACACTTCTTTGTCAGTGCTGTGGTCCCTCCTGAAAATAGATACTGGCTTTGGAAATGTCCCAAAGTCCTTCTTCTTGGACACAACTCCATATCCTAGAGTTCCCACCTGCTTTCTTTTAAGTATTTGTTCTAATTTTACATGAATGTGTGTGAGCGTCTATAAGTGTATTTGTGGGGGGCATAAAAGAAAGTGTCAGATCCCCTGAAACTTGCTGGGAACCCAAGTAGGATCCTCTGCAAGAGCAGTAAGTGTACTTAACCATTGAGCCATCATTTTAGCTCATCCTATTGGCCTTCTTCAGCAATTATCCTTAGCTCCTACTATTATATAAACAAAGGTTATAACATTGAACTCTTGGGTGTGGAAGATTTAATATTTTAGGGATGTGTTTCATATATATTCTGCTGTTGTTAATTCTGGGAGTTAAACCCAGGTTATCTTGTATGGTAAATCACTCTACCACTGAGCTACATCCACAGTCTTTTTAAATATGACAAAGTTGTACTCCATTCCCTAAGTTAGACTTGAAACTACTCTGAAGCCCATGAACTGGCCTTGAACTCATAACTGGCCAGACTTATAAAGACAAATGTTGCATTTCTATCTCATGTACACAACCTAAACTATCAAAAAAATGACTTGAATACAAAAGTGATGGTCAATTTTGGAAGAGAGTGGGGACTAAAAAGTAGTAGTTGATGTACATGAGATTAAGATGAATGACACATAAACATGGAGGTATCAGAATGAAACCCATAATTCTTAACAATGAATACATGCTAAGAAGCAAAAACAAAAACAAAAAAGAGCCTTAACAATCAAAAGAGTCCCTCATTGTCCCTCATCATATTGTTTTTAATGGAGCAATAGGTTTCATCAGGTTTGGGACTCATTAATGGATCCCCAATTCATGAAAATAAAGGCATCAAATTAAATAGTTGAAGTCCTGGGTGACAGGCCTAAGAATCCACCACTGGGAAGGATTACATCCAAGTCATGGAATGATTCACTGTTGAAAATATTCTTGACACTTGCTAAAATGATAAGGAAAACTATTTAAGATGCTGTGTGACCAGAGCATTTCTTCCTGGAGAGGGATAGGCTCCTAAGATTTGCTTGGGAAGTTTATAAAGCTAAGGGGGTTCAGAAAATGACAAGCTGTACAAGGCCCCTCCCCCAGGCTACATAAGCAGTAAAAAGTTTGTAGGGAACTCTAGGGATACAGCTCTCATGAGTTGCCATTGATGCTGTACAAAGATGCTCAGTGATGCAGCTGCCTTTGAATCATCCATGTTCCTATACGTTACTTTCTACCCTACTTCTATAAATAATCCCAATGAACTCATTCGTTCAGTGAACTAGACTTGGGAGGAATAATTTCTTTAGTTTGACTAGACTCAGCTAGGATCATCTGGGAGTGAATAATTTTTTAGTTCATGTATCCTCAGGAGAAGTCACACAACACAGAACTATTCCAAAATAGGATACAGAGGCACACTCAAATATAAATAGGACCTCTCTACCACACTCATACCCGAAGGCTTAGAGAACACTATGGAAGAGGGAGCAGAAAGATTGTGAGAGCCAGAGATTAGGTAGGACTGTACACGAAACAGTATCTTCTAGATATGACAAGACTGATGGAATAATTCACCCTCAGGACTTGTGGTTTACCGCACAAGACCTGTATCATGTTAAACCAGTCATCATTCAAAAATAGACGAGAAGGGTCCACAAGGCTCTACACCATGAGGAACCATTGGCGGCTGATAGCTGCTAGGGGAGGGAGAATTAGTTTTCAACAGTAGGACAGCCTGAAGTAGACTGTCCATGCTTCAGTGGATGATCCCACACCTGCCTGTGCTATGTTTAGGTGGCACTAATTAGATCCAGTGGATTAGAATAAAAATAATGGTAGGTAATGGAGGCAGATACAGGAAGAGTCAGAGAAGGCAAATATAATCAAAATTCATTGTATGCAGGTACAACATTCCCAAAGAATAAATAAAAATAGTATATTTTAAAAAGAAGATGCAGAAATTAGGCTCAACACTAAATATAAGAACATGTGGGGACTAATAGACAAAGAACAGGGTTTTATAGCCTATGAGTGAATAGTTACTAAAAGGTGATCAAGGATTTGAGATGCCCAGTAAGCTTTAGGACTCTCCTTAAAGGCAAGCCAAACACTGTACATCCAGTTTAACAAATGAAGCACTTGACCACCAATCAGGGGAGATCAGACCCTAAGTATTGGTGGGACAGATTCACCAATTTAGCAAGAGTCTTGGTGCTGTCCTCCACCATGTCAGGATGCCACTGAATCCCTCAGCAGATACTGGCTTCATGTTCTTGGACCTCTTTACCTCCAGAACTATGATCCTAACAAACTTCAATTGTTTGTAAATTACTTGGTCCTGGATATTTAGTTATAGCTGTAGAAACAGACTGGACAGCACAGGCCCACCAGAGTTGGATGCTTATGAGAAGCCAAGAAAATCAAATCACATAATCCTGGGTAAATCCTGCTTTTCATAATTGAGGGACAGGAAGCACCAGGCAGTCCAATGATGACTAGAGCTGTAGGCCACATCATAGGCACTGGCAAAGGTTAGTGCTATTTTAATGCCTCTGAATGTGTAGCATGTTGTAAAGTTAAATTCACATGTTAACGACACTCAGAGGCAAGATATTTGGAAAGTAATTAAAATTTGATAAGGTCGAGAAGGTATTCTTATCCCAGGGTTGTTTTCACAGCTTTCTGAGAAAAGGAAGAGACCCAAACTAATATACTTGCCTGTCTCTTCATGTGACACCATGTTATAATACCACAAGAAGACCCTCCTGAGATACCACATCATGCTTTTTGGTCTTCCCAACCTCCAGAACAGTGAACCAAACCAACTTCCCTTGTTTATAAATTATCTAGCCACAGATACTTTATTACAGTTATGAAAACAGACTGAAACACCTTCGCACGCATTTCCTGTAAGCCAGTTGCTAAAATGACCCTAAAATCACATGACCTGGTAGAATCAGTACAGGCTTTGGTTCCAAGAACTATACTAGGAATTCTGAGTTTATGAAAACCCTTGGAGCCTGCTTCCCATTCTCTCCAGGCTAAAGGAGGCTGGTAAAGATACAGGCCGTGTTGTCAGAGTGTTGCTTTGGGAGCTGACTGGAAAGGCATGGGAGGCTCCATTTTCCTTTCAGAAAACATTCCCGTATCTGTTTTGGCTCTGGTTCAATGCCTTGGAAGTTTGTCTCTCCTGTTCTTATTGCTGTTTTTATAATGTCTCAAATTACACTGTACTAGATTCAGTCAATGGCTTACCAGATTCCCTTAAAAGTATATAACATTGTTAAAGCCATTGTTTTTAAAAAGCCCCTTTAAACCATGACATTTATTAGCTATTATATTAAGATAAACTACAAAGTTATCCCCAATATAGACGTTACCCTTTGATTTAAATTCCAACTTGAGTAAACCAGGCAAGGCACATTAAAAGCAGAACGGTTTTTAGGGCCCACTGGGCAGTGATAGAATTTGTGGTGTGCTAAACACCAGTGCAGTCTATGTGAATGAGTCTCGGTTAATCACGTCTGGGACCCAATTAAACTTTTCTCCCTCCCTCCCACTTTTACTTGGGCTCCAACAAAGGGAGTGCAGCAGGTGACACTGCTATGGGAAGAAAGAAATACCAGCTCAGAGAGGTAAAAACAAGCTGGATGCTCCCTGAGTGAGCTCATTCTGGATTCTGAAAGTCAGACATATTTGCTACTTTTGCAAAGCTGTGAGAAAATACTTGAGAGAAAGAAGGGAGTGAAGATATGTTTTGTTTTATGGTTTCAGAGAGTTCATTTCGTGGTCACTTGGCCTCATGCATTTGGATGGAAACCTTACAGTGACAAGGACCTGTGGCAATGGATGTAAATAGCAAGGAGAGGGAAAGGAAGAAAGAGGAGAGGAGAGAGGGAGAGAAGGAGAATGAGGCAAGTGTAAGGTATACTCCCAAGGACATATTTCCAGTGACCTACTCCCTCCAACTGGGCTATACCCCCCAACCTTTTGCCACCTCCCAATAATCCCATCAAGGGATTAACCCATTGGTTATGCCAGAGTCCCCAAGAGCTAATTGCCTCCAGACATGCTATGAGAGATACCCCCCAAAAATATGCTTCACTGATTTTCTAGCTGTATTGCAGCCTCATTAAGTTAGTAGTCAAGAAGAAGTACTGCAACAAATAAGTAAAAGTCAAGGAAAGGCAGTAACTCTGTATGAGTTGGGGTTCCTGAGAACTATAGAGTAATAGAACTTAGAGAATGAATCTCCCTGTGGTCCAGCTAATCCAACAATAGCTGCCTATGAACAGAAGGCCTAAGAATACAGTAGTTGTTCAGTCCACAAGGCTGATACCTCAACTTTCTCTATTATGCACCAGAATCCTGAAGAAGTGGGCTCAAATGTCAGTGATGGAATGGACTTGCTATAGAGGTAAAGAGCAAAACCTTCCTTCTTCCACATACTTATATAGGCTTCAAGCAGGAAGTGTGGCCCAGATTCCAGATGGGTCTCCCCACCTCAAAGGATCTGAATTAAAAGGTGTCTTCCCACCTCAAAACTCAGGATTAGAAGTGGATCTTCCCACTTCAAATTAAGCAAAAATCTCTTGCAAGGGCTCTCCTCCATTTTGGGGTTTTAGTTAATTCCAGATGTAGTCAGGTCAACAAACAAGAATAGCAATCACAGACTCAATCTGCCCCTACTCCTATAACCCATCACTTTACCTCACAAATACCTGTAAATGAGTGCCCAGGATGCTGTCCCATGGTGTCCTGGTTAGCTCTGACTGTTAACCTGATGCAGCCTAGAGTCATCTGCGAGGAAAAGCCTGAAGAGAATTACCTACATCTGGTTTTTCTGTGGACATGTCTGTAAGAGATTATCTTGATTAGTAATTGATGTTGGAGAACCCATCCCATGTGGGCAGATTAACCCAGGCTATTAAGAGCTCTCCCTGAACTTGAGCCTGAGAACCTCCTCTGTGGATTCCACGTTAGTTCCTGCCCTCACTTTTCCCAATGATGCACTGTGGCCTGGAAAGCTGACAATATTTTCTAGACAGATTCACTGTGACAAAGAACGCTGTGGGCTCTACTGAGTTATCATATTATTCTTATAAGACCTGTGTTAAAGCAAATCACCACTACACCTCATATGTTCATGTGGAGTACATTTTATGTTATCATATTTAGTGAGAACACCTATAACTTTGGCTTTAATCTCCAAAAGTCCAGTGTTACAGGTTTTAATACATAAACAACATAGATATGAACTGCTTCATACTTCTTTTGGGAGATCTCTTTGGCCAGGTTAAAAAAAAATTTAATTCATTGCTGAGGGTTGAAATCAGGTTTTCACATATGCTAATCAAGCACTCCACTGTTTAGCCATACTTCCAAGCCCACATTGATTTTAGGCAATCAGTCTACTTCCCCTAACTCTTCAAGGTGGAATTCTAGGTAAGCTCTGTGATGCTGAGCTATACTCTTGGCCCTCATTTTAATTTTATTTTGGGATAGTCTCACTAACTTCCTCATGCCTGTCCTGAACTTGTGATCCTCTTGCCTTAGCCTCCTTAGAAGCTGGTATAACAACTTTTAGACATCAGGCTGGATTTAGAAATTAGAAATTCAAGGCCTCAGATAAGTTCTTGCTTATGTGTACTATAATCGTATACTACATTATAGATTAAGGCATAAACATTTTAAAGATATCTACTTCCAGGCATGGTGGTACACACCTTTAACCTCAGCACTCTGGAAGCTAAGCCGAATGGATCTCTGTAAGTTCCAGACGAGCCTGGTTTATATATCAAGTTCTAGCCCATCCAGGACTAAATAGTGGTACTCTGTCTCGAAAGGGGGGAAATATAACTATATTATTAACTTAATTACAATGTTCCCATCACACGATAAGATACATTTTATATTTTCCAAAAGGAAGTTTAGTGAGAGACACAGCATTGTTCTCCCCCCTTTTCCCCCAAATCTCTAGTCTAGTGTCTGGGTTTGTGGAAGACAACTGCATTCTGATCTCCAATATTTCTTAAATCTGATGCAAAGTGAGGCTTTACATAAAAAGTTTGGCCTACATAAAAAGTCCAGCCTCACACAGAAATATGGGTAGAAAAGTAAGTCTCGCAGGCCACCCTGGTGGTTAGACATTACCAAGCCTCAAAAGTTACCTAGAAACTACATTGATAGAAGACTTAGAAATAAGAATATTTTATAATTGACATTATTTAGAATCATTAGTGAATGGTGATATTAAGAGTCAATTTTACTGTTGCTTGTAAACTCTTTACAATGAATTCCCATATTGCTTTCTTCTAAAGTGTGTCTTCCCACTGCAGAACTCTTGTGATGTCACTAATTGCTCTGCAGCTATTTCCTCTACATAGATGGTGTTCCTTAAAAGTCTGAAAGCAAACAAAACTTACCACACCCAGGAAGAAAACAATTAGCAAGTCTCAGGAAGTTCCTGAAACAAGAGTCACAAGGTCCCTCTCCAAAGTTATTCAAGCAGAAACAACCCCTGGGGTAAAGACTCTCTGATCAGCCAAGCTGCCTGCAAATCTTTTGTAAACCCATGGATGCAGCTTTCATGAATCACTGCCCATGCTAAAGGAGACTCTCTGGGGATGCAGAGAGTCTTTGAATCACCTATCCACCTGTAGACAACCTGTCGTCCACAGTCTGTAGGTACACTCCTTAAACTCACTGGTCTACCAGGTTGGAATTCAATGAACTTATTGTCTAGTATCAACTGGGTCTAGGCTGACACAGTTTGTGTCAGCCTGTCATGGGCAATCTATCTGAAAACTCATTTGTTCACATCTCCCTCAGAAAAGCCTCACAACACTGTCTTCCTAACCATGTACAAAACCCCATGGACACTTACTCTTCTCAAGTGTAAGTGAAGATCTGCCGGCGTCCCCAGGGCAATCACGAAGGCGTGTTCCTTGATGCAGGTCATGATGTAAGGGATGGCGTCTCTTTTATGTGGCCTGCCACGTGCAGAAGGCTTAAGAAGCACTGGTGCACTGGAGACAACATGTAGGAACAAGAGCGGAGGGAACACACCGTGTATTCCATATCTTCCGTTCAGACCTGTGAATGAACGCCTGTGCCACGTGCAAGCAGAAAGGAACTGACGACCGAAGCCCGAGAGGTTATTTTAAGAATGACTCGGCGCAACGGTGTTCAATTCCGCTGCTAATGATGTCTCAGAACACAAAGTGAGACACAGAGATGCAGAACACTTGCTGCTGGCAGTTCAAGGAAGTGTTGGCAGAGCCCCAAACAGTATCCTTGGCACAGAAATGAGTCATCTCCTGGAGAACACCAGTCTCTGTAGAAACATGACTCCTTCTACAGATGTAGTGGTTGGAGGAAGTTCTTGAAAATCCTTTTTCTAGGCTCCCGGCAGACACTTCTGCTCAAAAATATGTAAAGACTTGCATACTTATTGTTGAGAATTGAGTTTGGCTCATTTCAGAAGCAAGTATACTTTTATAAATAATTTATTTATTTTACATCCTGATTGTAGGCCCCTCCCTCATCTCCTCTTGGTCCCACCCTCCCTCCCTCTTCCTCCTCATCCCCTTCCCTTAGTCTTCAGAAAGGAGGAACCCTCCTCCCTTGCCAACTGAACCCAGACTATCAGGTCTCTTCATGACTGCCTGCCTCTTCCTCTGTGGCCTGGCAAGGCTGCCTCACCTGGAAGAAGTGATCAAAGAACAAGCAACAGAGTTTGTGTCAGAAAACCCCCTGGTCCCCTTAGTAAGTGACCTAAATGGAGACTGAGCTGCCTATTGGCTACATCTGATCAGGGGCCTGGGTCCTCTCCATGAATGGGCCTTAGTTGGTGCATCAGTCTACGCAGGTTCCATCTGGGCCCAGATTTGTTGGCTCTGTTGGTCTCCTTGTGGAACTCCTTTCCTCTCCGGGTCCTTCTATCCCCCAACTCTTCCATAAGACTCTCTGCACTCTGCCCAAAGTCCTTAGTCATGGGGGAATGGCTAATCCAAACGACTCTAAAATTCAGTCTTACACCTATCAGGATTGCTAAGATCAAAAACTCAAGTGACAACACATGCTGGAGAGGATGTGGAGAAAGAGGAACCCTCTTCCATTGCTGGTGGAAGTGCAAACTTGTACAACCACTTTAGAAATCAATCTGGAGCTTTCTCAGAAAATTGGGAACAGCTCTGCCTCAAGACCCAGCTATACCACTCCTGGGAATACACTCAAAATATGTTCCACCATGTAACAAGGACATTTGCTCAACTATGTTCACAGCAGCTTTATTCGAAACTGGAAACAATGCAGATGTCTCTCAGCAGAAGATTGGGTCAAAAAACTGTGGTACATCTACACAATGGAATGCTATTCAGCTATAAAAACAAGGAAATCATGAACTTTGAAGGCAAATGGATGGATCTGGAAAACATCATCCTGAGTAAGGTAACCCAGACCCAGAAAGACATGCATGGTATATACTCACTTATAAGTGGATATTAGCCATACAACACAAGATAGCAATACTACAATCCACAGACCTAAAGAGACTAAGTAACAAGAAGGATCCTAGGGAGGATGCTTAATTCTCATTCAGAAGGGCAAATAGAATAGACACTGAAAGTGGTTGAAGAGAGGGAACAGGACAGGACCCTTCCATAGATGTCCTCTGAAAAACTTCACCCAGCAGGAGATCGAAGCAGATGCTGAGACCCACAGCAAATATACTTCTGTGCTTCTCCCAGAGACAGTTGTAAAGGTTTCCCTTGACTATGGATGCTCAGTTGGGGCACAAGGAGAGGAGCATGTCTTAGCTGTAAGCTAAATGCATCATCATTGGTTCCACATCCCAGAAGTTCCCCCAGAATATCCACATCCAGTCCTGTGCCTTTCCATATGTCCTCCCCTGAGAGAAGCAGTCTCCCACATTCCGAAGCCCAGACTGCCAGCATCGAATCAACCCTCACCATGCTTTCTAGCTTTGCTACAGTCCCAACACTAAACTCATCCTCAGATCACTTCCACCCGACCTTGGTTCAGTGGTTCCTCATAGGAATTAACACACCTGCTTGTCTTCACTCTGTTCTCTCTCTCTCTCTCTCTCTCTCTCTGTGTGTGTGTGTGTGTGTGTGTGTGTGTGTGTGTGTGTGTGTGTTTATGCACACATTTTCTTTGGCATCATTCATCATGATGTCATTGATTTTGTTTTTGAGGCAGTCTTTCACTGGCCTAGAACTAATTATTTGGCTAAGCACTGGCCAATAAGCTCCCTATCTCAGCCTTCCCAGGTCTGGGTTTACAGGCACACACTGTCATGGCTGGCTTTAGAGATTGAATTCAGACCCTCCTGCTTGTGCACCAAGCATTGCCCTGACCCAGCCCTATGCTCAGCCACCACCATCCACTCTAATCCTGACTACAAACTAGCCCTTCAGATCACAAACGCCTGAGTCTGTTCCTGTGTATGGTGGGGATGTGTGCATTCAGGGAGAATTCCCCATCAGCTATGGCCCTCAGATGAAGGCCTCATGGAGGGTTGAACCAAGCTCTAACTTCTCCAAAACAAACTTGTGAAGGTTTCCTAGTCTTGGCAAGATACTGCCTTTTTCTTTTATACAGTAGCAATAAGAACACAACCTTGTCCAATAACAATGGAAGTCAGTATGCAGATGTTAAGAAATATGCAGGCTTAAGAAATAAGAACAAAGGTCTGTTGTTTGCAGGAAAATGGGTATATTCAGAGATGATCACACTGAATGAATTAAGCCAGTCACAGAAAGACAAATGTATGTCTGTCTTCATAGCTATGATTCCTTGATTTTATGTAGATGCACTTTTTAGTTAAGATTTATATTGCTACAATATAACATCATAACCAAAAGCAGCTCTGAGAGGAAAGGGTTTATTTCAGCTTACAACTCTCAGGTCACACTCCATCACTGAGGTGTCAGGGCAGGAACTCAAGGCACACAAGGAAGTGGGACCTGAAGCAGAGGCCATGGAGGATCACTGCCTCCTGGTTTCTTTCCATTGCTTGCTCAGCCTGCTCTCTCATAGGATCCAGGACCACTGGAGTTGGAGTGGCATCGTGCAAAGTGGGCTGGGCCCTCCTACATAAATCACTAACCAAGAAAATGCTCTAGACATTAATTTATAGACCAATCTAATGTAGGCATTTTCCTCAGCTTAGCTTCCCTCTTCCCAGATAATTCAAACATCTGTCAAGTTGACAAAAACTAGCCAGAACAGTACATAAAGTCCAAGCTAAGAAGAGAAAGAACAGGGGCTAAGAGGGAGAATACATACATACAATGTACACTTATAACATGGAACATACACTTGAAAAATACAAAACACAAATTAACAATACATATACCTGACAGAACAATTTCTCCTACGATAAAAACAAGACACCTAAGCTTATCTGAAAAGCCATGTGTCTTAGTTAGGGTTTCCATTGCTGTGAAAATGTAAAGAGACACCATGACCACAACTACTCTTACTTTAAAATTTTTTATTTTAACTGGGGCTGGCTCACAGTTCAGAGATTTAGTCCATTATCATCATGGCAGAAAGCATGGAGGCAGGCAGGCAGACATGGTGCTAGAGAAGGAGCCAAGAGTTCTACATCTGGATCCACCAGCAGCAGGAAGAATGAGCCACTAGGCCTGGCTTGAGCTTCTGAAACGTCAAAACCTGCCCTGAACTCCCCACCAGCCAGCCAGTCCTCCAGCCCATGGTACACGTCCTCCAAAAGGCCACGCCCACTCCAACAAGGCCCCACCTCCAATACTGGCACTCCTCGTGAGTCTATAGGAACGGTTTTCCTTTGGACCCTCACCATGCTCGGTTTCTGCTTCTTCAGGGCCAGCTCACCCTGTTCGCTCCCTCTCTGCCCTCAGAGGACAGGATGCTCTCAGAGCCTTTATCCGCCCATCAAGTGCATTTCCCACATGCTTCCCTCTGCGGCAGCTCAGGGCTGCACACTCAGAGCAGACTGCTCTGAAGGCAATGGGCTCCGCCTAAGCATCTCCATTACATTAGCTCCCAAAGCATTCCACTGTGGCTGAGTAAAAGTAGGGAGGAGGTTAGCGGAATAAAATCACCTCTAATAGGTGATTACAGATTCCCAGGGCTTCTTAACTGCAGCTTTAACATGCCAGGGAACATAAAGGGAAGACTCCATGCCTCTGAGGGGCTCAAATATCCATATCCCTGCTGAGCACAGGAAGCAAAGGGACACTTGGTGTTCTAAAACAACCTGGCCCTTTGAATGAGAACTGGCCCAGCATGCAAGGATGCCCAAGAAAGAGACTGATGAAACCTGGATTGCAGAGTACAACTGGTGGGAGCTCACAGGTGGAAACAAGGCCCTGAATGACTAAACACCAGCTGGACCCCTGAGATTTGAGTCAGAAAGACAGAGGCACATGACAGTGAAATATATATGTCACCTACATATATATGTAGATGATCTAGACAAATATAAATGATGATATAAATAATGCAGCTGAAATTAATGTATAAACTTATACAGATGATGTAAATATAAATGATGTAAAGATATAAATAAATGATGCGGGTATAAATGATATAGATGCATATATATATAGATAATATGGATACATATATCTAGAGATAGAGATATGTATATTGATATACACAATATAGTAAATATAGATAATATTACTGATATAGATCATCAATACAGATGAAATAGGTTATAGAGATATACATGCTCTATATAAATAAGAAAGAAATATGGGTGCTTCTAACTATAGACACAGATTATCTAAACATATAGATGAAATGGATGTATAAACACAGATACAGATTCTGTAGCTATAGATGATATAAGTAGATACAGAATACACAAATGTGCTATAGAGATGCATATAGATAGATATGGATTATGTAAACATGAAGATATGAATGCACATAGATGACACAGACAGTTGAGGAACTGATTATATAAATAACAATATGGGCAGGTGAGTTAGCCCCATTATTTCTACCCTGACTCTGTCCAGTACACCATGAGTTTGTATCGAAGAATCAGGCACATCATAGAAGCCAGTGGTCCAGTTGTGAAGGTCCACACATGCTCTTCTCTCCAAACTGAACCATTTTCATTAAGATTCCAAAAGCTAACACAACATACAAGTCTCAGGAAGTAGGCTCATGAAACCTACAGTATTTGCAGGGCCCTTTCCCAAGGTTCTATAAGCATTAATTGTGCAGGGGGGTGGGTCAGGTAAGACTTTCTCCAGTGGGACTGACTTCAAGTTCCACGGGGATCTCCAGGTTGCAGATTCTGTAAGTCATTTTCCAGGCTGGGGTACATCTGTCCTTGAATCACCCATGCTCCTGTAAACAACACCCAATAAACTCACTGGTCTACCAAACTAGTCTTGGTTAGATTGGTTTCTTTGGTCTGTCATCCAGGCTCAACTTGGGGTGAATAGGCATTTATTCACATCTCCCTGGGAGATGTCACACAATACACCATTCCATCTCTACAGTTTGCTGGGGAGTTATGTGGGGAGAACAGTTATGTGGGCAATGCTAGACTAGTCACAGCGGTTACTACTTGTTATTAATGTCATCTTGCCACTAATTAGAATCACCTGAATCGGGAGCCTCCATTGAGGAATTGTCTTGAGTCCCTCAAGGAATGTAGTAAGACCAATCCTGTATGTGCAGCACCTTCTGATAGCAGGCCAGATTTAAAGGGGGCATGCATGGCACTGGGGAGAGTATTTAATTGCCTCTGCAGATTTGGCCTTCCTTCTCACTGCAGAGTTGATTTATCCCATTGCTGCTGATGATAATTTCTCTGTTGACATCACAACCGCCATTTCCAGGCTTCTGTCACAGATAGACACTGGCTCTCCAGGAATCTTCTGGGTTTGGATGTGAGATTGGGATTGTTGCAGCACCCAGACTTATGGACTGAGCCACTAATGTTGTCAGCCTTCCCAGTGTGAGTTGGCCGCTGTGAAACTTACTCCTACTGCAAAGGCACCCAGCCTCAAGGGCAGCCCAACTTCCAGATTCTCCACCTCTCGGATGTGATGCACCTGTTGTTGCTATTTTAACATCAGATGACCTCACAAATTATATATGTGCATGTACATATTTGTGTGTGTGTGTGTGTTCATCCTATCTATTCTGTTCCTTTAGAGAACCCCAACTAATATACTATTCAAGATGGCTGCATCTATGCCAAGCTGAAATTCACTCGATCAGAGGTAGGTTGTAAATAAAAATGGGCATACGATACTTCATGATCTATATTGCAGGCTAAGAAATGGAGCTTCTTGGGTCAAATTTCACTAAAAAGCATCTCTAAAATGTAATGTTACTACTAGCTGTTTCCAGACTCCCTTATTCTTTACCTTGAATGCCCGTGGCTCAGAAGGAGGCAGGAGATTCTTGTCATGGGGTGAGAGCTAACCCATTGACAGCTCTGGGATAGCACATCAAACTCCACCTTACCTATAGTCAAGCCTCTGCCCAACCATGGGATATTCTCAACCCCACACAGAGGTGGGCACCTCCACAAGGGTCACATATCAGATATCCTGCATATCAGACACTTATATTACACTTCATAACAGTAACAAAGTTACAGCTATGAAGTAATAACAAAGATAATTTTATGGCTGGGGAGTCACTACAAGATGAGGAACTGTATTAGAGGGTCGCAGCAGTGGGAAGGCTGGAAAACTCTGATCTGATACGTCATTCCTGGGAGTCTCACATACGGTCAGATCCATCTGAAAGAGAAGGTATCCCCTCTACTCATCAGGGACCCCAAACTCTCCCCTGATAGAGTTATATGACACTGCTTGAGTGTGTCCTAAGATACTCAAATATGTTTATTAATTAGCTATTATTATTGATTTGACATCCTACAGTCATTTAAATAAACTTGGAGAAATTAATGAGGCCTTTAATAATATGCATGCTCCTTGTGCTAATTATTTTTGGTGAACAAATTCATTGTTAATATGAATAGCAATATAAATCATGCCAAGAATCAATATTTGTGTGGGAGGTACGCTCCAAAGACCAAGAGAAAGGACAAACTAACATTGATAGAAGTCAGAAGCTCTGAGCCCCAGTTAAAGAGGAAGTGGGTTCTCCTGAGCAGAGAGTTTAATATGAGCTTTATTGATGATGGGGCAGGAGGAGGAAGGTCCTCAAATGCAAACAGAGCGTGTGTGAAAGAACTTGCTATTGTCACATATCATGCCAACTGGATCTCCCTATGAGGCAACCATTGACATAAGCTGAGATGTTACACTAAAGATTATGCTTTTGTCGTCACACAACACACATACAACACACACATACACACACACTCCACTTATGTCTATGCTTTTTTTTATCCAACATCAGTCAATATATTTCTTCAATGCTTTTCCCTCTATGCTAATAAAAAGCTTATTCTTTGATTTTTTCCATTATTAGTAGACTGTTGATCTAGATCAAGATATAGCCCTCCCATATAATTTGAATATACTTTACACACACACACACACACACTCACACACACACACACATCTAACTGGAAGTTTATCTCCCAGTGTGGCATTGTGAACTTTAAAGAGTGAGGTCTAATGGGAAGTAACTGGTTCATGGGTGTTCCACCCTCATGAACTGGCTAATTCACAGACAGAGTTGGGTTTCCCAAGAGTGGACATGTTCCCTCAAGAGTGGGTTATTATCATTTAAAAATGGAACATGCTCTCATGCCCTCTTGTTTCCCATCCTGCCATGTGAGCCCTTCTGTACATGACCAATTTTCTTTTCACTTCACTATGTGGTGACATGAGCAGAGGTCCTCATTGGAACCCTGGCACCATGGTCTCTGGATTCTCCAGCCAAGAGAATCAGGGTGCTTTCTTTACAAAGTATTCAGTCTTGGGTATTTTGTTACATATAACAACATACACAGACTAAGATACCCCTCAATCAGATCCACAGACAAATATCAAAGACCACAGAGGAAAATATTTCTTTGGCTAAGGAGTTTTCTAGAGGTTTCCACTGTCCAGAATTCTTTTCTACAGTGCCAGCTCTTCACAATCTCCAAATCTCTTTTCAGATATCCGAATCTGAACTCTCCTGTCCTTCCCTTACAGCTCATCTAAATGAAACCCTTAAGGAAATCGCCCCTCCCCCCATGACTTCAGCTAATTAACCTTATGCACTTCGACCCTTTGAATTTCACAGTTGTTAAAGAGACTGTTCCTAAAACCCCAGTCTTACCCTTTCCTCAGCACATACAAACTGCTAAGTTTCCTGATTTTACGGCACTTGCCACATGGACCCGAACTTTCAGCGTATGTATCTTTTCTTCTTGACTTTGAACCTCTTCAGGAGACAATATCCATCTAATTCAACTCAGACTCCACAAAATCCAGTTGTCCATAAATGTTTGATGAATAAACCAGTTACTATATCCTTATGAGAGAGAAAGAATTGTGGGAAACAGACAGAAGGATGGGAATTGAGTAAGGCATGTGAAGTCCTGAGTTAGTGGAGACTCTTAGAGCTTTCCGCAAGGGCTTAGAGGTGGCTGATATTTTCCTGTAAGTAGATTTGGCACAGATTAAGGATGTTTATAAAGAACCGGTGTAGAGAAATAATCCACAGTGCAGACTCCTGCATCAGGGTCCAGCAATTACTACCGCAGCCAGCAGAGCACACAGCCTGAGAGAACATGAAACTGGCAGGAACAAAATATGCCTTAATGTTCGCCCAGAGGCTAAGACCTGAAATGGGTGATCTCTCCCCAGTGGTCTCACCAGGAAAGGAGCAGCTTACCGGTGACAGACAGAGAAGCAGGTTCCTTCAGCCCCGCTCCCTGACCCTCTCAGGGACTTTTTTGATAGGGCTGTACCTCCTGCACTGAGAAACTCTAACTCAGGGATGCATTTTCTTGCTGAGCGAACACAGGCCCATGAATAATGAAGGCTGAGGCAAGCCAGCATAGCACTAGCTTAATGACTCAGGACTGTGGCTTGAGCTGCTCACACACCTTCCTGACAAAGCACCTAGAAACCTGGGACCCCACACAGACACACACCTGCCCTGAGCTGTATACACAGCCTTCTCCGACCAAAGCCAACAGGCCATTCTCTCTCCTACAGCTCACCAGAAACGCTTAGGGGCACTCCTTTTGTGCTCAATCATTCTCTAAAATGTACCCAGGAACAGCCTGATCCAGCCTGGGACTGGGTTTGGGATACCTGTATAGCAGACATACTCAGTCTTCTGAATGAACTTTCAAGGAAAATGCCACACTGGCCATCTTATAACTGTACTTGGATATCGTTACTTTGATCTGTCATGGGTTTCCTATCTGGGGTGAGTAGGTGTGTGTGTGTGTGTGTGTGTGTGTGTGTGTGTGTGTGTGTGTTTTATCTCCCAAGAAAAGTCACACAACACACCCTTTGCAAACTTTTCCTCCTCTCCCAAACGAATTCAGAGACTCTGAACTCTACCCATGACAAAACACAGGAAGACTCCAAGAGGTTTCCTTGAGGTGCAAAGAGCCAGGGGATTCCATCGTGCAGCTCTGAGGAAGCTCTCAAGTCACGGAGGTATTCCAGGAAGGCACCCAGACTGACGGCTGTGGATGTAACTCCCCAGAGATCCAAGAAGAGATTTACTGAAACCCTGACACATAGCAGCCACTGTGCTTAATCTCAAAAAGCCTTTCCTGCTCTGATGAGTTTCTAAAATGTATTAGTTGGCCTTAGATGAAATCTCACAAAACATGACCTGGGGGTGTCGGGAAATGAAGAGCTGTTGCGCTGGCCCAGAATTTTTATCATAAGATTGTTTGCTGGTTGCCCTCCTCCTTGAGAAAGAGTGCAACTGTGTTGGGTAGGAATTCTCTCTCACTGCGCAAAAGGAAAGTTACATATGCAAGCTAAGCTTTCTTGGAGTCCAAGAATCCAAAAAGCTCTGTCTACCGACTAGAGAGTCCACTCTGTCAGAAGGTTTCATTCCCTTGGGCGGAACAAGCTGCATTAATATTCAAAGATGCTACCATCTTTCTACAAGTTTCACAACTGATACTAAATTAAGCCATAAAGTGCAACCACGCTAATTGGCAAAAGACACATGACAGACAATGATGGGGTAAAAGTTCACTTCTTCCTCCAATTAATTACAAGAAAGGGATTTTTTTCCTAATGAAGGCATGAGCTCCCACGCACACCATATGGATCCTGAGCACCTAGCTAGATTGACGGGCACAGCTCCCTGGCAGTACGCCACTGGGATCCCACACTCTAGTGTATAGACCTAGTGTGAGGTGATATATCTGTGTGTATTTGCATGTTGAGAAATGGATTTGGGGCCAGGTGTGGGGCACTGGCAGCATATAATAAATTCTCTAAATATGAGTCAGGGACACACCTAGATACAGCTATCCCGCATACAATATGGTAGCCCTGCCTCCTTAATGCAAGTCCTACTTCAGTCAGGGAGCCAAACATGCATCTCCACAGGAGTAAACCCTTGAGATCATATATAACAAGTATGATCCAATGTTCGAAGTTCCCTTTTTCCTAAAGTCACCAGTGATGTTGAATCATGTCCTACCCTAATGACCTTTCTTTTAACTTAATTCTGTGAGGACTCTGTCTCAAGATTAAATCACAGTCAGCACCCCTGGTGGGTTAAGACTCCAATAAATCTGTGGTGGGTTGAATACGAATGGCCTTCATAGGTTCCTGTACCTGAAATGGTTAGTTACCAGTGGGGTAGACGTCTTTGATAGTTTAGAAGGGTTAGGAGATATGACCTTGTTGGAGTGGGTGTGACCTTGTTGTAAGAAGTATATCACTGAGGGTGGGCTTTGGGGTTTCTAAAGCCCATGATGAATGTATTATTCTCCCCCATCCCAGCCTGTGGATCAAAATTTAGTTCTCAATCAACTACTTTTCCAGTACCACACCTGCACACGGCCAAGATCCTCTTAATGGTGAGAATGAACTAAACCTCTGAAACTGTGTAAGCAAGCCTCTAACTAAATGCTTTCTTTCATAAGAGTTGCCCTGGTCATGGTGTCTCTTCACAGCAAGAGAACACTGAATAAGACAATATCTTATAAGAAGGGGTAACACAGGTCAGCACACAGCGCAACATGGGCTGGAATTCTCTGAACATATTCTAGGAGTCATCAGTCAATTCTTCTTTTTTTTAAGTAATTTAGTTTTTTTTTGTTTTGTTTTATTTTTATAAATTACAGTTTATTCACTTTGGATCCCAGTTGTAGCCCCCTCCTTCATTCCCTCCCAATTCCAACCTCCCTCCCTCATCTTCTCCCATTCCCCTCCCCAAGTCCACTGATAAGGGAGGTCCTCCTACCCTTCCATCTGACCCTAGCCTATCAGGTCTCATCAGGACTGGCTGCATTGTCTTCCTCTGTGGCCTGATAAGGCTGCTCTCCATCACGGGGAGATAATCAAAGAGCCAGCTACTGAGTTCATGCCAGAGATAGCTCCTGTTCCCCTTACTAGGAAACCCACTTGGAGACAGAGCTGCCATCTACATCTGTGCAGAGGTTCTAGGTTATTTCCATTCATGGTCCTTGATTGGAGTATCAGTTTCACAAAAGACCTCTGTGCCCAGATTTTTTGGTTCTGTTGCTCTCCTAGTGGAGCTGTTCCCTCCAGGTCTTTCTGTCTCCCCCTTCTTTCATAAAATTCCCTGCACTCTGCCCAAAGTTTGGCTCTGAGTCTCAGCATCTGCTTTAATACCCTGATGAGTAGAGTCTTTCAGAGGCCTTCTGTGGGTAGGTTCCTGTCTTGTTCCCTGTTTTCTCCCTCTTCCAATATCCATCCCATTTGCCTTTCTGAGTGAGGATTGATCATTTCACCCAGGGTCCTCCTTCTTGCTTAGCTTCTTTAGTTGTACAGATTTTCATATGTTTATCCTATATTAGATGTCTAATATCCACCTATAAGTAGTATATACCATATATACCATGTGTGTCTTTCTACTCCTGGGATACCTCACTCAGGATGATCTTTCTTTTCTTCCTTCCTTCCTTTCTTTCTTTCTTTCTTTTTTCATTTTTGTCTTTACAAAGTATGCCTATCCACCTTTTATTCTTCCCATCCAATTCTTCCCAGAAATGCTCACTACTTCCTCTTAAGAAACTCATGTCTTCTTCTTCTCCTGTACTTAAATAACCTACAGAGTCCAATTAATGCTACCTATACATTCATGAGAGTAGGATTTTATCCACTGGAGCATGGAAACCCTACTGGGGGTCACAGCACTGAGAAAAGCAGAGTTTCACTTGCACAGAAGTCATCCATTGCCAGTGGTTTCTCATCCAGAGGCAAAGCCCCCTGAGTACCTTCCTGTTCCATGATGCTCTGTTTACTGGACTGATCTTTTGCAGCAACCCCAGCTGCTGCGAGTCAGTGGGTTCGACAGCCCTCCTGTGACCAAACAACATTCTTCCTCAACCATCTTTCCACCCCTTCTTCCATGATGTGCCCCCTCAGCCTTAGGGGAGGAGTATGATCTAGAAGTCCCATTTAGAGCTGAGCTATTCTCTGCACCTTGACCAGCTAACGGCCACTATCTACATCATAAGTCAGTCATGTTGGGAAGACAGAAAAATCTAGATATTGACCTCACAGTCTCCAGGATTTAGAACTCTAAATAAGAAGCAAGGGTGATTCAAGGCATCCTCTGACTTCTGGGAATTGAGGCCAGATTTGTGTGTTCCTGGTTCAGAACCATTTCCATGGCAGGATCTGCTGGGTTTCCAGTGAGATGGAGAGTGGTGACATATTGATCTGCAGTGAAAGCCCCCCAGGTCAGAAATTCTCATTGTTTCTGAAGTCAAAAATAAAGATCAAGCCCTAATTGTAAAGAAAATAATAATATTCACCCACCCCCTCTTAAGCTCCCCCCCCAATTTTCTTGGACAGGGTTATCTACACCAGATTTGCCCTTAACTCCCAGTTTATGCACTGCTGAGGATAGAATCCAAGGCCTCCTGCAGGCTAGGCAAGCACTCTACCACCTAAAACCACATCCCCAGCGCACATTTCCTTCTGGCTTGTATTTTGCACAGAGTTTTCTGCAATTAGAGAGCTGTAGCTGTGTTTTATTTCCTTTCCCATTCATCTTTCATATGCTGTGAAATTAACAAGGCTCCCACGACCCACCTGTGAATCTGCCATCTCTCATGGCTGCTCACTGGTCTTTGCTGAGAGATGCCCATAGCGATAGCACTCGTGCAATTTGATGAATGTTTTTCTCCTTCTCATTACAAGAATGCTAATCTTCTGACATCTCTCCCACTATGTACATTCATTAAAGGACTCCGGGCTCCCGCACTCCGTTGCAGACAATACCCAGCACTATTTGCTGACATTACAGTGGTCGGCTCGCATGGAATTATCTGATGATGGGGTATTAAAGAATTAGGTCAAATAATCTGGATAAACCTCTCAGATTAAAGGATCTGTGCTTGTCTCACTGACCAATATTTTGACAATCTAGTCGGACTCAAGCATTCACCGTGTCCTCCTTGTTCACTCCTTCCACAGATGGTGACAGGTACCACGTGTAAAGAGCTCTTCTAGAGACGGAAGAATGGGCTCTCCACTTTCCAGAAATTTGCAATACAGGAAAGAAAACTGTGAACAAATACACACTCTCCAGACAGGGCCTTGTAAATGGGTTTGTGGCCGAAAGCAGGGAGTCCTGAATTTGATCCCCAGAAACCACCTTAGAAAGCAACCTTAGTGGAGCATGGAAGTACATGTTTGCAATCCTGATGCTGAAGAAGGAGACCTGAAGACCCCTGTGGTTCTCAGGCAAGCCAGTTTAGCCCACCAGGACAAGTTGCAGGCCAGTGAGTCAGCCTGTCTCAAAAAAAAAAAAAAAAAGTATACAATATGTGAGGCATGACACCTGTGGATAGCCCATGGCATAGGGAAGGGAATGATGTTTGTGTCACACCCGCCCCACAGAGAATGCACAAAAGATGAATGTGCGGGAGACTAGGAATATTCTAGTGTCCTTTCTGTTGCTGTGCTAAAACATTCTGGCCAACAACAGCTTGGGGAGGGAAGGGTTTATCTCATCTTACATCTCCAGGAACTCGAGGCAGGAACCAGAAACAGAAACCATGGAGGAAGACTATGTTCTGGGTTACTCTCTAGCTTAATAACAGCTCATGCTCACCTAGCTTTCCCATCTAGCTCAGTACACCTGCCTAGGGGTACTGCTACTCACAGTGGGCTTTGCCCTTATACATCAGTTATAATCAAGACAGCCCCCCACAGACATGTCCCCACTCACTCCACTTTAGGCAGTTCCTCAGTCAAGGCTCTCCTTCCAGATGACTGTGGGCTGTGTTAAATTAACAGAACTACCTAGGACGGGGGTTAAATCCAGCTTGACTTGAATACTAGGCTGCAGAGTTCATCTTCCCAACTGCTTCAGAAACCAAAGGGTGTTAGGGATAGCATCAGATGATGCCATCAGACAACCATAGGTGATGGTCGTAGGGGAAAAGGTACAGATTCAAGAATCACTGACAATCAGTCACGGTGGCACATGTCCTTAATCCCTGTTCTCAGGAGGTTGAGAAGGGAAGAATGCATATGCAGGGAAAGCCTGGACTACACAGTGAAACCCTGTATCAAAAAAAAATAATAATGAGAGAGACAGATACGCAGATTTTATTAACTTTCTCTCTGCTGCTGTGATAAATTAGCCTTATCATAACAACCTAAGGGAGAAAGGGCTTATTTTGGCTTACCTTTCCTGAGGGGTAACATCCATCAAGGCAGTGAAGACACAGCAACAGGCAAGCTGTGCAGCATGTTTCAGGTTTCCAGCGTTGGCAAACTGGGTGGGCTTGGGTGAGGCTGTTGTTTCTCTTAGTGACCTCTCGATAATACCCCTGCCCAATATATGGGCAGCCACGTCACCAAAGAGTCACTCATCCTCTGGCAACTGCGTACCGCTTAGATAAAGGAGGGCCCTCGTGAGTCTTGCAAGTTTCTTGAGTGTTCCCTGAGCCTCTCTGCTCCCTTTGGGATGGAATGATTAGAACCAGATGGAAAAGATAAACAAACAAAATGCCCAGTATTGACTGTCGGCTTCATCTACACTCACTGAAGACACAAGCCTCCAGGTATATCTGTTAGGAGGTTTCTAGATTCCATAACTTAGGTCAGAAGACCTAACTCTAAGTAGAACCATTCTGTTGGTTGGGGTCCTAGATTCAGCTGAGGGGTGGGGGGAGCTGAACATACATGCATTCATTCAGTTCTCTCTGCTTCCTAACTGCGAACATAATGGGATCCACTGCCTAGCTGGCACCATGCCTTCCACCTCCCCTGCTGTAATGGACCATGTCCTCTCAACTTCCTCCATTATGTTGCTTTTTCCAGCATTTGGTCAAATTAAGAAAAGTAATTAGTTCAGTAACAGGTCCTATCTTTCCTGACAAGCTTATAGGACGGAGCATTCTGCCCAGCTCTCCCAAGCAAATATACTGATCTGCCTCCTACTAAAGATTTTGGTCTTCTTTTTTTTTTCTCTCTATAAGACAATTCTTTGTATCTATCATATTTTCAAATGTTTTGAAAGCAAACAGTCTTCCAATATAGGACCCTAATTCAAAGTCTTTCCATTCTACATCATCCCCAGAATCTCAGGAGTTCCAGATGATGTTCAGAAAGCTATCCCAGCCCCCTGAGCCCTGCTACTTTCAAAGCCATGCAACAATTCCATCCTCCTTCACCAAGGTCTCTCAGTCCAGTAGAGGGCAGGGGTGTAGGCAAGATGGAGTTGGATATGTAAACAAGGGCTGTTGGGAAGTCCCTCACTCCAAACAGCTCATTTGCTATTTCAGTGCATGGCTTTCTGGGTTCTAGCCTCTCTGTGTACAGCGGGCATATCTCTGTGGTTTGGATCCCTGAAACAATAACACCAAACGTTCCCCCTAGGTAGCTAACAGCTCCTTATCCTGCTGTTCTGCACATAATTTACTGAGGATGAAATCTGGTGCTCATAATTCCATACTGTGCCATTTTCTTTCTCTTGCCTCACGGTGAATTTGCTCAGCCAGCAACTGCCCTGTAAGATGTACAGATGGCCTTCCCTTAACCTTCTGGTTCTTGAGTGTGGGTCTGAAGAATTTCTGGATGGATTGTTTCCGTCTGGCACCTAGAAGCAATTGCAGCAATAGGACATCTGCTAGGACCACTTGAAGGGTTGCCATTCTTTCCGACCCAGAGCACTGGGCTGACAAGACAGCTCAGAGAGCCTGGTGGGTGACACCACAGAATGAGAACCTGAGCTAGGGCCCCAGAGCCCACATGAAAAGCAGATGGTGGAGATGCTCACTTAGCCCCAGTGCTGGAGAGGAGGAGACAGCCAGTCTAGTCTATTGAATGAGCCCCAGATCCCACCCTGTCTCAAAAGCAGAGGCTGGATCCATCCCAACATTGACCTTTGACCTCTGCATGCCGACGAACATATGCACGTACGTACAAATATTCTCACACGCACATACATGCTCACACCTGTGCACACGCACACCCATTCTACAATGAGGTATATGGAGAATATAATTGGAATCAAACAACACTTGGCTATTTTACCCACTCAGCAAGTATCTATTGTTGGTTGTGAGTTCAGTTCTATTTCTGTCTGCTAAAATCATGTTAATGAGTGAACAAAATGAGCAGCATTCTTGCTGCATTCTCAGAATGAGAAAGAACGTTTGTGTCCTTGAGTTGCTCAGTCTTGGGCCATCCTAAGAAAACACTCTACCACCTAAGCTACATCTTCAACTCTTTTTTTTTTTCCACTTTTTTATTTTGGGATAGTGTCTTACTAAGGTTCCCAGGCTGGCACTGAGTTCATTCTGTAACCTAGGTTGGCCTTGAACTCATGGGCCTCTTGCTTCAGCCTCCCAAGTAACTTGACCCACTGCAACGTTAAACTGAGCGATAGCTGTGTCCACCGGTGCTGAAGCGACTGATAGCATTCCAGGCACTCCAAACCATTAGCTGACACATGTAAAGACTTTCTGTCTTGACCCAGAATTCCCAGGAACACCCTCAAGTTTATGGTAACCACCGGATGGCACCATCAAATTTAAATTGGGGGTTTGTGAGCCAATCGGAAATAGTCAGGGCATAAAAATTCACCGACTATGGCAGAAAAGCAAATATAAACCTCTTTATGTGGTTCCCTGCTTAATTTATTCCCAACTTTGTCTTAAGTGATACTTCTCACCGATATATAGGAGATGGGGAGAGGAAAAGAAAGCCTGTCTAGAGTTAAAATTTCCGGTGAATGCTCTCTTTCACGTCTGTGATACTCTACTGCCCCCGTGTGTACCAAGCTCGGCTAGCAAGGATCTAGGAGCCATGCTGACATTAGCACATTTTATTTTTTTTTTCTTATTTTTTTGAACAAGAACACTTAAGAAGAAGAAAATAGACTCTCAAAAATCCTCTTTATCCAAGATCAAATAGAATAAAACCCAATTAAGTCAGAGCAGCTGTTGGTGTTTAACCAACTCAAGCAGAGCACCCTTTCCCTTCCCTTGGTGATGTGCATTGGACATCGGCTCCATTTACAGGAAATGGATGCATTAACCCCAGAGATAAGAAGAAATCCCTTAATAGAGTAGAAGGCTCACGATACTCCCACATGGCAGCCTCTGGTTCCTGATGTGGGCACATGTCTCTGCTCAGGCTGATTTCTAGCACCATTGGTCCGTCAGCATGAGCTTTGTTCTCTGCTCACACGGAACTTTTACACTCCTCTGCCTCAGGCTAGTAAAATGAGTGAAGTTGTTAGGCGTGCGCTGTTAGAAGACCCCACCCCCACACACACAGCGAGGGCTCCCCTTCGGACCCCGGATTAGGCACAAGCCACACTCAAACATCTGTTTTCACAGAGAGATCTTTTATTAAGCGGAAAAGTTAAAGTGGCTGCTTTCTGACACAGGCAGAAAAAAAAGACACCCAAAAAGGTTGTCTGTTACAGGTTGCACACGCCTGTAATCCCAGCAGAGGCAAGCAGATCTCTGTGAATTAGACACTAGCCTATTCTACAAAGTGAGTCCAAGACAGCCAAGGCTACACAGAGAAACCCTATCTCCAAGAAAAGAACAAGAAGAGGAAAGGGGAGGTCTGTGTTGGAATGGGCTAGGATGAAGTGGTATATTAATTGGGTAGGTTAATTAGGTAAACTAAAGGGGGATTTTGATTGATGGGCCTCAGGAAGTCAGCCTCAGGAGGAGGAAGTGGCCTAATAAGGGAAAAGACCTTGGTGGCAAGCTTCAGGGATGTAATCTAACATTCCTCAGCAAGGCAGAGGGAACGAGGGAGAAGGGTAAGGCCTGCCAGAGCCATGCTCACCACATTCACAATGGCCAGAGTCCCTCCATGAGTCAAGGTCAAGTAATCTTTTGACTCTGTTAGGATTCTTAGGTACTGCACAGTTCAGAGGGTGCAGCTCACTGACGCCTAAACTGACTGTGGTGGTTAATAGTGACCGTGAACTGGACCTAAAATCATCCAGGAGATAAGTATCCAGGGGTGTCTGTGATGGGTACCTAGGTTAGGTTCATGGAGATGGGAAGACCCACCAGGAACGTGGGCGGCACCATTTTACAGGCTAGAGACATAGACAGAGTAAACAGAAAGCCAACTGAGCATCTGCAGTCATCTCTGCTTCCTGACTACATCTGCAATGTGACCCGCTGCCTCACACTTCTTCCACTGTGAGTGCACCCTCAGACTGTGAGCCAAGAGAATTCCTTCCTTCCTTAAGTTGCTTTCCTCAAGTATTTTGTCCTAGCAGCATGACAAGTGACTAATATGAGTCTAGAGGACACCTGCTGAAACCTCCAGATTCCTGTGTCCTGGAACAAAGAATTTGACTGGGGACTTATAGAATGGGATAGAAAGACAGTGTCAAGAATGAAACTGAGCCAGGGAGCTATGGCAGGTCTCAGGCCTATACTAGGAGCTGTTGTACGACACTTTCCCTGGAGAGACATTAATAAAAATCTTCATCCAGTTAAAGGTTCAATGTCAGACTAAAGCAGGCATTGCACCAAAGTCCAACTTGGTGATGCAATGAGTTTATCTGGGGCTATACACAGGAGTATGGGTGAGAGATGACCTATAGGATCAGAGAGGACTCAAAGACAGCTGCATCATTGACAACCCGCCCCCAGCATGAGCTCATGAAAGCTGATAACCCTGGAGCTCACTACATGACTTACAGGCAGCTCCACTGCCTGGAGAGTGTGTCTTCTGGGCATCTCAGCTTCTCTGTGCCTCCTCAGCAGCCTTTACTGCTTATATAGCCTTTGTGCATCTTGTCAGTTTCATGGACTTCCTAAGACTTCTGAGTTGTTTACTTCCTGAGTCTTAAAGGGCCTACCTTTAGAACATCTTGAGTCTTAATAAACTTCCATCCATGGTAGAACTTATCAGCTCTGAGGAAATAACTACACAGGGACAGAGACACAGGAATGTTAAGAATGTTTCAGAGAATGTTACTTGAAAGTGAGTTTTGAAGAGATAGAGTATAGTCCAGTGTAGACAGAATAGAAAGCATGAAAAGGAGGGCATTGTCAAACTGAGATGCCACCAAGGTGACCAGGAAAGGATTGGGTTATAAACTAAAGATGTGAACTGAAAGAATGGACCATAGAATGTTACAAAGGAGAACAGGAAGATCTGATTTTCACCAGGACCATAAGAGGCAGTTAAATTGTGGGAAAGATCTAAAACAGAAAGCCTAGAAGACAGTTATAACATTCTAGGTAGAAGACTTCAAGTATGTATTAAACAACTAGATAATTATTGCAGCAACTATTTGTCTTTAGGATTGTGTAGGTTACCCTAAACTCTCCCCTGATTTCTTCTGACTGATGGTAAAAGAATTAACAAGCATGGTGGCCTGAGAGATAGTCCAGTCATTAAATGGCTTGCCTTGTAAATAACCAGACCTGAGTTCAAGCCCTAGAACACATGCTTTAAAAAATCATTAAAAAGCAAGGTATGGTGACATACATTTGTAATTTTAATTCTAGGGAGGTTCAGAAGACAGGAAAATCCCTGTCTTCTTGGCCAGACAGCTTACCTGGTGAGTTCTAGGCCAGAAAAATAGCCTGTCTCAAGAGTAAAAATGGTGCCTTGTCCTTCTTCTGCTTCATCCTATTCCATATCTCTAAGGACAGCTTCTCAAGCCTTCTGTCCTTTATCTGCTCATCTTAGCTTCCACACATGCCAGAGGTTTCAGACTTGTATACCATATGGTGTGGTGATTTTGCAGCTCAAGGTCTTTCTGGCATAAACTAACTTACCTTGGCTTTGGTCCCAGATGCCTACCTATGCCTTGAATATTATCTGCTGACTGTTCTATGGGATACTCAGTCATCCAACTCAGAGTTCAGTGGAGGTTTGCTTAGAGGTAGCATCTCAGGGAAGACAATCTGAGAAAGAGCCAAAGTCTAAGGCTAAGTGTACAATCTGATACACCACTTGTGGGACTTTTCCTGGGGATATATGAGAAGACAGGACACTGATGACAGTTTAAAGAGACAATTCCACTCAAGTCTAGCTTCACATACACTGAATTCATTGAGGCTACTTGCAGGAGCATAGGTGATGGGTTACTGACAGGAACATGGAAGTCACAAAGCCAACCGCATCACCAACCATTCACATGGGCGTGAGTGACACCTCACAAAAAATACTTTCCTTGTACTTTCTTAGCCTGAAGTCTGTCTGGCAGATTGGAGGTCCCCTTTCCACGGCAGTTGTTACTGTTTATATAACCATAGGGAGGGGGCCATATGAATCTTGTAAGTTTTAGGAACTTCCTGAGAACTTTTGGAGCCTCATAAGTATTATTTCCTTCCTGAATCTTAGTGAGCTTCCCTCCCAAATGAAAGTCTCAATCCCTAAAACATAGTTATGCAGTACCCTTTGGTCTTTCCATATATCTTTTGAGATGATTGATGGCTTCCTCCTGGGGCAGCTGTGAGGAAGGAACTAGGCCTTGCAAACAAAAGTTGTTCCTAAGCACAAATTACTAAACAAGTATTTGTGATTGTGGACCCTTGTGGGGACCAAGACTCTGGAGCCCTGACTAACTGTTAATAATTGCACTGTATAGTACTACATGCAAGAGGGGTGAGTCTAGTTGAAATTCTCCAACTTAGTGTCATGACTTTTTCCTGGTACACTTGAACCAGTAAGCAATGATTGAAAACACTCAAAAGTGTTTCCTAACAACAGATTCTTGCAACCAAGATAATGATAGCTCTCAAATATTCAAGAGCATCTGTGCATGAAGAATATTTTCCACTAAGTGTCCATGAAAAAGAAGAGGACTGTGCCTAAATGATTTTTTAAAAATAGGTTATTTGTAATTATTCTCAACACCATGGATGGATCTCACAGGCCTAATGTTGAATGAAAGGAGAGAAAGAAAGACAGAATGCATGCTGTATGGTTCTGTTTACGTAAAACATCAATACAGGGAAAAGGAATCAATACTGATAGAAATTAGGTTTGTACTTATCCTGTTAGTAGAATAATGACTACAATATAGGGTGAAAATGGTTCTCCGAAGAGCCGTGCACACTGTTGTTTTCCTGACCTGTTTTTTTAATCAATAAGCACATTTTGTTTGTAGAAATATATATAGCCATAAAATTATAGTTAGGTATACTTTGTGTATATTTCAAGAAAGAGAGTGTTGTGTGAGTATTTTAATCTCATCCATACCTACTATAAGAAAACAAATCTGGAGCTAGAGAGATGGCTCGGTGGGTAAAACATTTAGCACACAAGTATGATTACCTGAGTTCAAATCTACAGAATTCACAAAAACTCAGGTGTGGTATCACAGATCTGTAACTCCAGGACTCCTGTGGTGAGATGGGAGACAGAAATAGGAGAATCCCTAGAAACTCTTGAGCAGCTACCCTGATATACGCAGCAGAGAGCAACAAGAGACGCTGTTTGAAACAACATGAAAGGGAAGGGAGCCTGAAATTGAGCTCTGACTTTCACGCATGTGCTGTGGCATACACTTACTTTCACACAGAGACTTTCTTTAAGAAAACAAATCTCTGCCTGTGACCAGCATCCTAAGTTTATTCCAAGGCTCTACAGATAATGGTGCTATCTTGGTAAGGGATCTTATTGCTGCAAAGAAACTCTGTGACCAAGGCAACTCTTGTAAGGAAAGCATTTAATTGTGGCTGGTGTATAGTCATCATGCAGGAGGCATGGCAGCAAAGCTAAGAGTTTTCTATCTGTATCAGTAGGCAGCAGGAAAAGTAAAACACTGGACCTGGCGTGCGCATCTGAGACTTCAAAGCCAGCCCCTAGTAATACACTTCCTCCAACAAGCTCACTTCCTAACAGTGCCACTCCCTACGGGTCTATGGGACCTATTTCCATTCAAACCACCACAGACAATGACAGCTTTATGTATCACTTTGTTTTTATCAACACCCCTTGTTTAGCCACTAATAGAGCACAACCCTTAGATTGCAGATTGGGTCAAAGATATCATTAAAAAGTCAAAGTGAACATCAAATTATTTAGCAGAAAGACCCCGCTGTGGTTGAGGTCATGGCCAGCATCAAACACAACCTTGAAACATGTTTTTGAGTCAAGGTTCTTAATGGATATTTTTACTTGGTTAAATCTGCTTTGACAGGTACTTAGAAAAATAATGAATACCTTTAAAATGTATTCTTAATATTCAGCTCATGCTACCGGGTTAGCCCAGTGATGGAGCTATCCATGTGACAGGGCTAAGCAAAATATAAGGGGCAGAAGGTGCTGGACCTAGCTTGAGGAAATAAAAGTTGTACTTTGACTACACTGAGATATTCAGGGAGAGGAACTGTCGCTTAGCTTCTGTTCAGGGGCTTAGGGCATAGTCATGCAATTGGAACTGAGCGCAAAGCCCTAAGAAAAACATTTTTAATAGGAAAATAAATTTCAAAATCAGGTCAGAAGGAGAGAAGAGTGGGTATAGTGGAAGGTGTAGGATATGGTGTGTTTCTGTGAACATCATACCTGGTTGAAAACAACAACAACAAAAAAATGTTTTTAAAGATGAAAAATTTCTCTTAAGTTTCCATCTATCGTAACAGAAAAAGCATAGCAGAGCAGCTCTGGTTGCAGCAGTGAAATCCTGTGACCAAAGTGGTGACATCACTGTCAACCAGGAAACAGAAAATGTAGCCGCAAACCTGAGCTTAATCATCTGTTGCCTCTAGCTGGGTTCTACAACCTCCCAAAACAGGGCGACCAATGTGGTCCGAATGAGAGATGGCCCTCAAGGGCTCATGTATTTTAAACCCTTGGTCTCCAGCTGGTAGTGCTGACTGAGGAGGTTATAAAACCATTACAAAGAAGAGTACTTTGAGGGTTTATAGCCTGGCTCAACCTCCTGTTCTCTCTTTCTGCTTCCTGTTCGTGGATAAATGTGATCTCTCTGCTTCCTGTTTCAGCTGCCATGCCTTCCTACTGTTATGAATTCTATACCTCTGGAACCATAAGCTAAAATAAAGTCTTGCTTCTTTAAGTTATTTTTGTCATGGTATTTTAATCATAACAACAGAATAGTAGCTAATACCACCATGAATTGGAGACCAAGGGTTCAGCACACGGACCTATGGGAGGCTTTTCATTGTAGCAAAAAGCAATGTAAACAATGAAGAATGCAGTTTAAAATCATTACAAAGTCTATTATGAAAAATACGAGTTTACTCTTAATTGATGCTTTCTTTTTTGGAAGATAAATTTCAGTAAAACAGTGGACTCGGAGAGACCATGCAATCTAGATGGACAGGAAAATCTGAAAGTATCTTCCTTCTGAGTTGTTTTGCTCTGCTCCTCTAAAGCAAGTCAACTGCCAAGTAATTAGGAGGCACTGTGCTTTTGTGGACTATGGGAATCCACAGTGGGCCTACAATCAAAGAAGAGCATCCTGGGAAACTTCACATATTCAGGTGGAGGGTACCTACTGAGCTATTGAGTTTAGGAACAGTGCCAAAAAAAACTGTGAAACTTATATCATCCATGAACTTGGAGACAATCATGATCCCACCAAGACAGGACCAACATCATTCATAAACACACACCCGTGAGGATCCAGCGAGGATCTCATACTGATGCTACCTCCGTCATGTAGATCTCCCCAAAATTCTGGAATGGATTATCAGAGGCCCTCCATGTATTTTTGCAAGATGGCATCTCTTGGCCAACATATGCAAGGGTAATATCTAAAACAATAATTTACTAGAAAGACTAGAATTTAGCCCTAGGAAAATGTCTTTTATTCAAGTGTGGCCTGAGTTCAAATCCCAAAAAATTCTACGTTAAAATGTCAGGCATGGTTGGACATGCCTACAACCTCAGAAAAGAGACAAAAGACTCCCCAGAGCTCCCTGGACCCACGATAGCAGAATCAGTCAGTCTCTGGTTCACAGAAAGACCCTGTGTCAGGATGTCACAGTGGAGAATGATAAAGGAAGAATCCTGGGTTCTCTTCCTCTGGCCTCCACATGAATATGCTTGGGCACACATAGGGATGCACACCCACACACTCACATGCATGCATCACACACAAGCACACAGCATGCCACACACACACACACACACACACACACACACAATTCATTGAAGTTTTAATTCTAAAAAAACATAGTTATTAGTAATATTATCCATCAGACAAGAATAAACACTGATCCCCTCAGAATGCATATCATGCAAGAGTAGTAGACAGCTACTCTATGGGGCAGCTACAGGAACATCCATGAGGGGGACAGGAAGAATGTAAGAGGCTTCTGGATATGACATGGCCATTGAATCATAAGCTGATTGCAGCTATAGCCACCTTCATAAGACCAAGCCAGCAAGGCAGGCAGCACTTATCAGGCAGCGATAACCGGACTCAGTGGGTGACAGCAACAATGACACAACAACAACAACAAAGAACATGAACATGAGAATATATCATTATGTTTGTGTTTATATTTATATTTATAATGAATGACAGCCTTCCAGGATATCAAAGCATGAAATTATTTATATCGCTCTTCCCTTTCTACCTCCAGATCCTTAGAGGGAGTCTTATTTTTCTTAGATTTATCCATTTCACACATTATGCTTGCCATAGATTTGGCTTACTGTGTTTCCTTTGGTGGGGGGATAAAGGGAGGGAGGGAAGGTGAGAGGGAGAGAGAGAGAGAGAGAGAGGCCTGAAGGTAGTGACTTAATTCTATTAGGAATCATAATTACACAGCACTATGATCTAAAATCTATTTATTGGAAACAAGTTCATCTGAGTCTCCTTCTCAGAACAAAGTGTGACGTCAGGTCACAGCGTTCAGGACAGCACTCCTGGAGGGGGAGCTGGCCCAGGGAGCTGACCCATGGAAGGTAAGGCAATGCTCAAAACAACGATGGCTCCCCAAATCATGAGCACCTAATTACTTAACCTGGACAGAAAAAAAAAAAATCAGGACCTGATAAAGCACAAGGCAAGACAGGAGTGAATTCGAGACTTGTAGAAATACCCAAGAAGCAGAGAGATGTGTGTTGGTGCTCAGCTCACTTCCTCCTTTTTATTCCATCTAGAAGACAGGAAGGGGATTCCCAGAGATTTGTCTCCAAGGTGATTCTGTATCATTTACAATTGGCAATCAATATAAACTCTTATAAGGTCATCCCTTCCTTGTCAATTTTCTGCTCAAACATAACACTTTCAAGATATAACTTTCCACCCCTTGTCCACACAAGCTCATGAACACAAAATGCATTCATTCCAATTTCCATTAACCAATATAGTCATTATCCCGGGAACTAGCAAGAACTGAAATACAGGGAAGGAACAGCAACTAAAAACACATCCCAAGTCCTCATCACAAACCACATAGCTCTTGTTTCAAACATTCAAATCTAAAGGCTCAAAAAATGGGGTCCTGGACCACAGATATGGGAACAAAACCATCAGTGAAGTCCAGAAAGCAAGTTTGGGTGACAATGTCTTGCTATGGTAGGTCAAGACTCTGTCTTCTTTCATTCATTATTTATTGGTGGTAGCCAAGTCTCCTAATAGATCAGATGACACACAAGATGAAGATTTGGTCCTGCTGAAACTGCAGATGCACCACTTAACTGTAAGAGCTGAAGACAGACAGCTGTCCCCATTCCGGAGCATGGCCAGAAAAAGAAAATGCTAGCCATGGAGATCCAGATCACAGTGCCAGGATGTGGAAAAGTGAACAATGGATTGCCTTACGAAACTTTATTTTTGCAATGAAACTCTATTGTACAGTTCGTAGGCATAAACTTTGTAGATGACAATATCCTGTTCCAATGGCAAAAGGTTGGACACGCCTGATAGATACATGAAATTTAGTTATAGGAGTCTGCTAACAGAAATGCCCCCAAAGCATGCCTACGATATATGTAGATAAACACGGAATTGATTTCTCAACATGGACTGAGAAAAGGCCCTTCCTCTCGCAAGATACCTGGAAATGGGACTCCAGTGAATGGCTCATTTGAAGTCCATAGACAAAGGGGTACTCCGGGAGCTGAGTGATGGCTCATTCTACAAAGCGCTTGTCTCATAGCATGAGGAGCTTGCTTCTGAGACCCAAATAAAATATCCAGGCATGGTGAAACACATTCATAATTCAGAACTGAGGACGAGGATCCCTGGGACTTACTGACCAGCTACACTGGTGAGCTACCGACCAGCGAAAGGCCCTGTCTCAAACAACAACAACAACAAAACAAGATGAAGAGTGTCTGAGAATTTGACCACTGGCCTCCCCGTGCACATGCATTGTATGTGCACACATACTTATGTATACATGAACACACGTAAATAAATATAAGTTAAAAATTAAATGTATAGAAAAAAAGAAACAGGGGGAAGAAAAGAGAAAGGAAGAATAGAAAAGGAGAGGAGGAGGGAGGGGGCACCTCCAGAAACAATGGACTCCAGAAACAATGTCATGCTCAGGAAGAGACAGATCATGGATGGAAGCTAGAAGAAAGTCAGGAGGGACAAGTATGAGGCAAGGAAGGTAAGGGGATACAGCCCATCCATTGCAGGACACAGAGACAGGTGTGGGAGCAGTAGGAGAGCACCGCTGAGCTACTCTGATGTTAATGTGAAGTTTACAGTGACACTTTGCTAGGGAGGGGCAGGCCTTGTCCATATGCCCTCCAAAGATGCAAGTCAGGAAAGCTTCCTGGTTGCGGATGTAGCTCGGTTGGCAGAGCACACCCAAAGCCCTTGGCTCGGTCCCTAGCACCTCACTAACAGACCCAGCCTGGTGGTGCATACTTACAATCCTAGCAAGGTCCTTGGCACCTAATAGTGAATTCTAGGGTAGCCTAGACTACATGAGACCCCCATCTCAAAAGCAAAAGAAGAGCTACACCATTCTGAAACATGGGAACACATTTGAATCCAAATGTACAAGAACAGTCCGGCTCTCTCTGCAAGCTGCCCATCACATCTGGCTGCGAGCCTGTTTACAACACGGTATAAACTTATGTTCAATTACCCACGGAACTTTATCATTAAAACAGAACTTTAAAATATGCATGTCAAATCGGAAAAAAAAATAGCTCACACTCGCAGAACCAATTTTTAAAAGTCTGCACCGGGGCTGTGCCAGGCTTTCAAAGCCATCTGTTTTCAAAGCCTACCTTCCTCCTTGTTTACTGCAGCCTGTCTGCTGTTTTAACAACCTCCAGTGGGATTTCACACGCCTCATTATGCAAAATCACTGCTTATACATTCACTCTGCCACTTGCCTAACTAATCTCAACTCAGTAACACCTTTCCCAGGCAGCTCCCCAGTCTGGACTTCTCCTACAGGGCTGTAGATCAAGAACCGAAGAGAGTGCTGGAAAGACAAAAGGATCCTCCAGTGTGTTTTCCTTATCAGACAGGCTGGATCTGAGTTGCTCTTAAGGTAAGGAGCCAAAAAGAAAAGAAAAGAAAAAGAAAAGAAAGAAAGAAGGAAAGAAAGAGCAGCAGGATTATAATGTTCCTTCAAAATAGGAAAGGACATTCTTGCTTTGGCTGTTAAGATGGAAAGGCAAGTTCGCAAGTTCGATTTCCTTCTTATTCGCCGTTTCTTCCTGTAATTATCTATTTGGAATGCTGTTTGTGGACATGCATGCACATGTGCCCTGCTGTGCACTTGCACTGCACATATATGAAGGTCAAAGGAAATCCTAACATGTCTGTCCTCAGGTCCTCAGGTCCGCCCACCTTTCAGGTAGACTCTCTCATTAGCCTGGAACTTGTTACCATGTGGGCCAGGTTAGCTGTCCAGACATCATCCTGTCTCCACCTCCCACGTCACAGTGCTGGGATTACAGGTGTGTGACGCCCCGCCCAGATTTTTCCATGGATTCTGGGAGTCTGAACTCAGGCCCTTGTCTGCAAGGCAAGTACTTTATACCAAGTGACCTGTCTCTTCCTCCCATTCAGATATTTTTAAGTTGTACCTATACACAGAGCTGTGGATGACAGAGCCTGGGAAGAGGGCTCAGTGGATCAAAGTGCCTACTGTGTCATATGATGTCCTGAGTTCAAATCCACATAGCCCACAAAAAAGCCAGACACTGTATGTAGCACAGACCTTTCACACCAGCACTGGTCACAACAGGCAGATCCCAGGGACATGCTGGCCAGCCTACCTGGCCAAATTTATACCTGTATTCTTTAGGGGAAATCATTTTAATCCCACTTAATTTTTTTTTTCTGAAATCGTAAGGTTGTATCCTATAACAATTCCCAGTAGATGTATGCTCCCATTTTCTGATTTAGGTCTAAATATCAGTCTTGTCTCTCTAGAGAAACAGAACTAATAGAATGAATGTGTACAAAGATTGACTGTCTTAGGCTGGCTGTCTCACAGCACAGAGGCTGAGAACCCAGAAGCCGTTCATCCCACTATGCTGTATGTCCTGAAAGTCCTAGTTTGTCACTAAGACCCAGAAGATTCTCTGATAGCTGCTGAACTTCACTGAAAGGAAGAGTATCAGCCCAATACTCCCCAAAGCCAAGTTCTCAGCACAAAGGAGATTAGCCCCAGAGGGACAAAGGGCAGAGAATAAGAGACAAAGACAGGAGCTAGAGGAAGAGGAGGAAGGGAACAAGGGAGAGAGGGAGGGGTGGTTGTCCTAGGTTGGGATGAAGGACTGCTTCTGGATAGAGAGGAGACAAATATGGCCCATAGGCAAATGGTGCTTTATAGAGATAAATTGGACGTGTTAATTAGGTGAGCCAAAGGGGGCTTTTGATTGTTGCAAAATAGGACCTGGTAGTTGGTCTCGGGAGGAGGAAGTAGCCAAATGAGGGGATAGACCCTGGTGGCTAGCTTTAGGGGTGTCATCTAACAGTGTTTAACAAGGCAGAGGGAATGGGGGAGAAAAGCAAAGTCTCCAGAGCCAAGCTTGCCTCCAGCTGGCCAGAGTCCCTTCATTAACTCTATAGCAGAAGGCCAAAAGAAGCTAGTTCTAATACCAACAGAGGAATGCGCAGCAGCAAGGACAGTGTAGATGAATCCGTCAGTGAGAGTGAAGGCAACCAGGCAAAAAGTAAAACACTTTGTTCTTCCATCTGCTTGACTGGGGCTGCCCCCAGACAGTGTTCTCCTCATTTACGATGAGCTTTCCCGCCTCAAACAGCCCCATTAGGAAAACCCCTCCTAGGAGTACCCAGTGGCTAACCTTTCAGATGATTCAGGATCCAGTCACATTGACAACCATGATTAGCCACCACACTCTATATCCTAGCTGGAACTGATTTGAGGATTTCCTACGAGGCGTAAATCAAGATTTGGTTTCGAAATCATCAGGTTTACCCTTACCCCCTTATAGCACTGAAATCAATCCTATGAATATTTATGACGGTAGGGATATCTGATTTTTTAAATATTTTTCCAGAGTTGGATTTCATGCTCTTGGTGAATGAAATACAATGAATCTTTGTGTGAGAAGCAGAACCACAATGGGACACGAGTTTCCAAAATGGAAGAAGTGGGAAGATCTTTGAGGATGCATTTGGAATGAACTGCTATGCCATGGCCTGCTCTTGAGTTCTTGTACAATAAATGGAAACATGCTCCCCTCTCACAGGAGATAAAGATGAGGGTCGGGAAAGTTACAGGTCTTGCCTGGAATCACCACCAACCTTGCATGAAACTAGAACCATCACAAGTCATGGGGAAAGAAGAAAGTTCTCAGGACCACCATGCTTCCCGCACAAAGGAGTCCCGTTCTCTTCCCTTTTCCAAGCTCGCTTGGGAAGACTGTACTAATTAATTACTAGTTGCAAACTAGTAAATTGGAGTTAATTATCTGGACAGATCTAATTGCAATTACAGCACGGTTGAAATTAAATAAAACCACCACTTTAAAGTTCACTGATCCTTTCAAGATATTACTTAGAAGTATCTGGACATGTCCAGCCCAGACCATGCAATTTGTGGGGAGGGGGAGATTGTTCTATAGCACTCCACTTCTGGTTGTAGCCACGACCTTCCACCTGCCTCTCAGCAGCCCCTCGATCTGGAGAAGAATAGCTCTGACCTGTGATGCCGGCCTTCTGAGCCACATGCATCTACCTGAAGCTGGAAAGACTGGTGTAGCATGGTGGGCTCTGCAGCATTCGCCTCCCCTTAAAGAGAACCTCACTGGGCCAGGGTGGGGGGCTCACTTAGTGAAGAGCCTGCACATAAGATGAAGACCTAAGCTTGAAGGCCAGAACCCACATAAAAATGCTGGACATGTGACAAGCATTTTAATCCCAACACTGCAGAGACACTGGCTGGAGCTCACTGGCCAGGTTGCCTAGCCAAACTGACAGTTTTCAGGCCAATGAGAGACCCTCGTGTCAAAAAAGAAAAAGTTAAAAAGGGGGGAGGAAGAAGGGAGGGAGAAGACAGAAGGAAGGGGAAGGGGAAGGGGAAAGAAAGGAGAGAAGGGAGAGGAAGGAAGAGGAAGGAGGGAGGGGAGGGGAGGAGACGAGAGGAGAAAGGGAAGGGGCAATAAATAAAAGAGAAGGGATGGGGACAGTGGCTAGGAACAGCACCCCGAATTACGCTCTGGTGGCCACATTGTTGTATAGCCATTTCCTTCACATTGAAACATTCCCTGCAGGACTGGAGTCCAGGCAGGGCTGTGTCTCATGAGACTCGGGAAGCAAACTTCACAGGTCTGAGAAGGCTAAAATGTGTAAGATTCCTCGGGGTCCCTCACAAAGTTGTGGAACAGTAAACAGCTGGTGGGAGAGTCTCCCCTGACCACCCGAGGTGCCAAGGGGAGATTGGCGAGCACGTTGTGCAGAGAGCTTTCTTGAGACATCACCACTGCTGGAGCAGGTAGGCTTTTCAGTGATGCAGCTGTGCCTGAGTCCTCCTCGCTCCCGTAAGGAACCCCAGTAAACTCACTGCTTCAGCAAGCTGGACTTTGGTAGAATCATTACTTCAGGCTGCTGTAGGTCCTCTATGGGGGAGTGAGCAGCTGTGTGTGCACACGTGTGAGTGCCTGCCTGAGCGCCACAGTGCATTGTGTCTCCCAAGGAAACATCTCTCACACTGTACACAGGTACACACGCATACATACACATACAAGAACAAACATGCACCAAAAAAAATTTTTTTTTTTTAGAGAAGAAAAATACCAGCTGGAAGTAAAAATATATGATCATGAAATTCAATATGCTTCAGAGAAAAACTCAAGAGAGGAGAGAAGAAAACCCCTCAAGAAATTGCTTGTGGTTCACGAGACGTCAGAATCTGAATTTACAAGTCCCCTCGGGGCTGTGAAAATAATTGGAATGAACCAAATCCAGTATCAGAGAATGAGCAAGACTGGCAAGAAGAAGCTGGACTAAGAGCAGGAGGAAGAGCTGCTCCCGAGTCCTCGAAGGGGAAGGGGATTGGGAGAGAGCCTTGCCTAGACCAGCGGGTTCCTGGGTTCCTGTGTGCTGCTCCCATGTTAATCTGTAAGTGCCCCAGCAGGGAACACAAGCCTTCCCTCGCCTTTCACAGCTAATGGTCAGCATGGGAGGTCACCAAACCCGGGGTTCCAGCCTGGTTCCTGAGGAGCCAGACTCAGCCACAAAACCTTGGGAAGCCAAATAAAACAGCGTAATATATAATAAAAAGCAACGTGAGGACATTTAATCAATGTGGCCACAGTGGGAAAAAAAAGGGACAAAGAGATCCAAGGATTCATTCAAGTCCATCGTTAGCACCCTGAAGTGAGATCAGAGTTTCAGTTGAGGGCTGGGATTATGCACATCTGAGCAGTTTTGGTCAAGGTGCGGTCCTGTCCACCAGTGGCCCAACCTTGTGTGGGCTCCAGTCTCTACAGCAAGGCGGTCTGGCAACTGTCAGAATCTTCTGGGAGAGGAGCTTCCCCTCCAGCTGGTTCCAGGCTTCAATCTTTCTCCCTCTCCTAGCATGAGAGAAAATTCTTGTCCTTGGGTCCTTTGTTTCAGTAGTTTCATATTCGGATTAAGAGACACAAGTGCAGTGTGTGTGTGTGTGTGTGTGTGTGTGTGTGTGTGTGTGTGTGTCTGTCCACAGATGAGAAAGGAACTTCAGATCCCTTCATCTGGAGTTATAGGCGGTTGTCTGAGAGCGCTGGAATCTGAGCTCCGGGCTCCCGGTGGGGCAGTAGGCACTCTTAGCCACTGAGCTATCCCTGCAGGCCCAAACATCCCTCTAGAACACCCTCATTTCTGCCAGGCTGGCTACAGGGAGTGAGACTCAGCCCCTGCCAAAGAGCAGACACTGATGAGGAAGCAGGGAGAGGGAGCTCTGAGAAAACAGCCTGTCAAGGCTGGAGAGGCTACAGAGGAAGTGCCTCCTGAGTTGATCGTGGGATTTTACAAGGCCACAAAGAAAGAGCGCTGCAAGTAGAGAGGAAAGAAAAAGACTTGCAAAGACGTGGACACAGCATTGCCGGGAGCCGTGCAGGGGATGGACAGCTGCGCTGGGCTGAAGTTTGCCTGTTAGATTCGGAGAGTCGGGGCTGCAAGGCTCAGGTGGCCTGAGAGCTAGTCTGTGTTGTATTGAGATAGGTGGGCGCCCCTGCAGCCTCTCAAGGCCTAAGCAGGACAGCCAGGGTACAGCTGGTGATCCACAGCAGGGCGGGGTCTAGAGTGGAGCAGGGCAGGGAGTCACCGGGGCGGAGTGGGGGACTCTCCTACACTCAAGATACAACTCAAAGCTTCCCAGGTTGCCTCGCGGGCGCAGTGGTGTACAGATAGATTTATAGGCCTGCGCGGCCACCGCAGTCTGGTGCTCCCGACGCAGGCGTGCTGAGGCAGGCATGCTGCGGTCTCCGGGTCCCACCGGCGGCCTGGAGCTGAAGTGCAGGGGGAGGCAGCTGTTCACTCTCCTCCTCCCTCAGCTTGCTACCGTCAAGGCAGTTCCAAATGGCTCTCAGAGATCTGGCAGCTGGCTGCCTAGCAACCTAGCTCCTCCTTCCAGATTCTGCCATGTACACACTCACACGTGCACACACAGACACACATGCACATGCATGCATGCGCACATACACGTTCACACATATATACATTCACACACATACACACTCATAGCACATAAACCTGAACATTCATTCATGCATATGGGCAAGCACAACGCACACTCATTTATGCACACACACACACATGCACACTCTACAGTGAGCAAACACGTGCTGTTGTGTATCCTGAGTGTGCACACACACTCACACTCATCCGTGCATACAGACACAAATAATACAAACTCATTTGTGCAGACACATGTGAACACATGGAAACTCTTGTGTGCACAGCATGTGTTATTGTGTGACACTATTCCCTGGAAAATGTTCATCGAGGTCTATTGACCTCAGATCGGGAATTGACAGACCAAAGAAAGCACCAAAGTCCAGCGTGTGAGACAATGAATTTTTATTGGGGTTACTTACAGGGGCAGGAACCCAAAGAAAGTTGTGTCACTGAAGGCCTCGACCAGCAAAACTGACGTCCTGTGAAAGCTAGAACGTCCACAGAAAAGCAGAGTGTCTTCTAGGCAGCTCAGGCAGTCTCCTCCACAGTGCTGATTGCTGGCGTAACCTTGGGGAGAAAGAGGCCTTGTGCATCTGCTCAGCTCCAGGGACTTCCTGTAACTTTATAGTTGTTTGCTTCTTGAGTCTCAACAAGCCTTTAGAACTTCCTAAGTCCTAACAGCAACTGAGGAAACTGCTATATAACATGCAAACATACAATACATAGTCACGCATGCACATACATGCACTTATACAGCATGAGCAGAAACACATATACACGTGTGCACATGTGCAATGCACACAAACACCCACCCATGAGCACAGACACATGCATACACATGGATGCATGTAGGTACACATGTGGACTCACCCATACACACCCGCACACCCGCTGTACATATTTGTATACACACGCCCACACAGACTCTCACCCTTACACATACACTCCCACATGCACACATACATACACACTCATTGTGCATATTTGCATGCACACATCCACATACAGCCCCAGCACATACAGGGTTCCAAGAAGCAGGGACAGGAGAACTGGCTGATGGAGAGAGGAAAGGAACAGCTGGAAGGAGCCAGGTGGGGAAGGCAGCTGGGAGCACCGAGGGAGTGGGGAGGGCTCATGGGCGGAGCCCGGGTCCACGATGAAGCTAGCAGGACTTGCCAGACACAGGCTCCCAGTGCTGCCGTCGCCCATCATGACCCCCTGGCACAGGACTGAATCCCCAGAATTAATCTGTTCGTGTTCTGACAACTGCCCACGTGCCTGCCACCCACCAGCTTCTGCCTTCCAGAACTGACAAGTTCCATAATGCTGGAGTATCAAGAGCCTGCTGCAAAGCCAAGAGTAATTTCACAGTCTGGCTCCGTGGGTCCTTGATGCTTCCATTCGGAATCCTCCTAAATTAAAAAACACAGCGTCACTCAGTTTGCGCAGCCTGCCTCATCCTGGTCCTGACAACTGCAATCAGTCTGAGCGACCCAGGCGTCCCCATGGACGGTAGGTGTCTGTCTATCAGCCTGCTTCAATGCCCAGACATGCCTTCTGTTGTCTGAGGATCGTTACACTGTTAAAAGCACTCTATTCCGAGAGGAGAAAATGGCGTACAGTCTGGGGTATGGGGCTAGCTCAGTGTCTCCTCATTTGCTATGAAAGGAAAAAAGATAAAAGACTTGAATCCAGTGCAGTGGTGCACACCACCTGTAATCCCACCACTCTGGGAGGCAGAGGCAGGCAGATCTCTGTGAGTTCAAGACCAGCCTGGTCCACAAAGTGAGTCCAGGACAGCCAAGGCTACACAGAGAAACCCTATCTCAAAAAAAATAAAATAAAAGGAAATTAAATGCTGTAGTTTGAGTGCATCTTTTATGATTTAAATCAGATAACCCCGCATAGGCTCCTGCTTTCAGTCTTTGTTCCTGTCAGTGGCACTATCTGGAGAGACTGAATTGCCTTTGGGAGGTGGGGCCAAGAAGCAGAGAAGAGACCCCTGAGGAGGTACTTTGAGGCTGGGAGCCAGCCACTGTTCCTGCCTTGCTTTCCCTGAATACTGCTCCACATGCTGAGAACAGCCCCTGCCGCCACGACCTGAGCGCCCTGCTGTGCCTTCCCTGCTGTGATGGAACCATGAGCCCAAATAAGCCATTTCTCCCTTAAGCTGTCTCTGTCAGACACATTTTCACAACAATACAAAGTGACTCCTGGCCTTCCCTCCCTAAAAGTCCACACATTAGGAACTTCACCCCCAAGTTCATCTGTCACGGGCATTTGGACATGGGATATTTAGAAGGGCCTGAGGTTTGAATGTAAAACCTCCTGCACAGCTTTTGTGCCTGAATACTTGGTGCCTAGCTGGTGACACTATTTGGGAAGGATGTGGGACCTTTAAGAAATGGAGCCTCCTGGAGGAAGTACGTCACTGGGGGTGGGCTCTGAGACTCACTGGCCCCACTTCCTATCTACTCACTGCTTCCTGACTACAGGAGTTCTGTGAGTGGCCAGGCTCCCGCTCATGCCTTCTCTTCATTCTGCCTTGCTTCCACCATCAGGATGGACTTTACCCATTTGGAACCCCAAGCCAAAGTAAAGCTTTCTTCACTTTCATTATTTTTGTCGGGATGTTTTGTCACAGACAGGAAAGAGACTGAGGTGACTGGCATTAATGGAGGTTGGAGCTTCATGATGGTACTAGTGCGTCTTCGAGGAAACCAGAGCCAGCTCATCTGCTCTGTCACCTTGTGGCATGCTCCAGCAGGTTTTAATGAACTAGGTCATCCTCACAAGCTCCTGGTGGCCTGATTTTGAACTTCTACAAGCTTCTGTGCTTCGTGAATTAGACTATCAGTGGTCCCCAACTGTAGCAATAGGACACGGCAACTGTCTAGTCAAGAGTCAGGCAGAGAGAAAGCTCATCTCACCCATGCCATTTCCCACCTGTCTGTCCTTCGGGCTGCATGCTTCCTCTGAACCACTGTTTTCTTGCCTGTCCTATAGGGATGGTAGGATAATGAAGTGCTCGCTAGAGCAGACTTCTTCCCTGAGATGAAGGGAGAGTTCTGTTGGTAAGATGCCTGCTTTACAAGCATGGGATCTGAGAAGGATCCCTACAAACCACATTTTAAAAATTGTGTATGGTGGTATGTGCTTGTAATCCCGGTGCTGGGGAGACAGAAACAGGCAGATAAATCTCTGGGGTTTGATGACCATCCAGCCTAAATGAACTAGAGAGAGAGAGACGAGCCAATGAAAGACTTTTCTCTTAAAACCAAGGGTGGGGATGGCAGTGTTCTGAGGAACAGCCACTGAGCTTGATCTCTGGCCTCCACATACATACACACAAATAAACACACACACAGACACACGTGCACATCCACCTGCACACTCATGTACATCTACACACATACACAAAAAACACCTCCCATATTCCTCCACCGCATTCTTGCCATTGCTAAGTCCATTCCCCGAGCTTCAACTCTTCCCTGTCATTTGTTAAGTTATGCTCATTTCCAAAGCCTCTGAGTCAGCACTGGTAAAAACAGATGAGACAGGAGAGACTGCAGAATGAAGGTCAGATTACATGTCAGGAGCCTTCCACGACTGGGGAACATGAGATGCTCAGTCATGCACGCCCAGCTGCTTGCCAGAGTGACTGAGACAGTGGCCATCCAAGCTGGCTCCTTCTGAATCAAGAGCACCAGTACTGTTGACCCCAAATTCCCTGGCACTTGTATTTCTTGAAAAGGATAAAAGAGCCAACGAGGCCCTCCTCTGTGCTATGCTCATGACAACCTAAAAAGATGTGCAGCTTCTCAGGCCAGCATGATCCAGAACTCTCTAGATCCTCATGAAAAGCTAACTCAGGTGATTCAGTCATGGGAGGGCTTGCTGTACAAACATAAGGGCCTGAGTTCAATCACCAGAACCCACATTTTAACAAAATCCAAGTGTGGTTGTCCATGCTTACAGCCCCTGCCCTTAGAAGATCCCTGGGGATCACTAGATAGCCAATCTCAACTACTTCGTGAGTTCCAGGTCAGTGAGTGACACTATCTCTAAAAGGGGGGATGATGACTCAGTATTTAAAACACTTACTGCTCTTGCAGAAAACCAGAGTTTGGTTCCCAACAGCCATGCAGACAGCTCACAACCACCGTCAACTCCAGCTCCAGGAAATCTGGTGTCCTCTTCTGATCTCGGCAGGAATATAAACTCACATGTGCATACATACAAATAAAAATTAATAAATCTTTACACAAATGTGTGGACAATGCCTGAGGGACGGCTGTCCAAGATAGTCCTCTGGCCTCCGCATGCAAGAGTGCACACACATAGAGTAATGCATCTGCACGTCCATGAACACACTCATACAACTTCTTCGTGAAAATAATCATGTGATTACAACATAGGCTGCCTAATGCCCACTTTAAAATGCTTCCAGAATCAAGCCCTGTCATCTTCCAAAGTTTGAGCCGCTATCACTCTTCAAATAGTTGCACTACATTCTATGCAAGGCAGAGTCATTGGCTCCTTTACCAGGATGGCTGTGCACACTTGTGATCCCAGCACTCAAGAGGCTGGAGGAGGAGGATCAGGAATTCAAGGCCATAGAATAACTGCACTAAGATGAAAGCAGGAGTGAGAACCTGCTCAGGTAGTGGAGGGATCCCAAAGCCAAGAGTCTGAGAGTGTCCTTGCTAGAAGCCCTGTTTCTTTGTTGTCTCCTAAATGATCACTTCTGCTTAGAAGCTGTGCTATAGGGCCACAGCTGGGAGGAGGGGCTGGGACACCTTGTAGCTGGGCCAGCTGGACAGAGCAGCTCATCCCCTCCCATAGCTCACCCCACTTTCTGACCTGAGTCCTTTGAGAGGTCAGATGAGCAGCTCCATGATCTGTGCTATCTTATTTCCTGGAAATAAACTTCTCCAATATACTTTAAAAAAAATTTCTGTGGTCCATAAATTTTACTCTTTTAATTTGTGAAACAAGAACCCTAGGTGGCTTTGGTGGGCCATCAAGTTTTCCTGGATCCTAGACTACAAAGCCAAACACAGAAAGAGTCCAGAATGATTCCATCATTCTCAAAGACACCCCAATATTTCTGTATCATTCCAATTTTAAAATAGTGATAATTCTTTTCCTTGAAATGTGACTGTGATAGCTGATTTCAGATATCAACTTGATGAGACTAGAATCACTTGGGTCATGCCTATGGGGATTATCTTGATTAAGTTAATTAAAATGGAAAGACCAGCCACTGTGGGTGGCACAATTCCCTAGGCTGAGACCTTAGAGTATATAAAAAGGAGAAAGTAAACTAAACAGCATTACTCACCCCACTCTGCTTTTTGACAGCACATACAATGCAATATGCTCCTGTCACTATGACTTGCCTGTAGTGATGGACTGTAAGTGTGAGTCAAAATAAACCCTTCTTTCTCTAGTAGTTTTGTCAGAGTAGTTTATCACAGCAACAGAAAAATAACTAAGACTGCCTCAATGCCTGCCTAGAAACTGAATCTATTCTTTTACCTCCTGAATGACTTGCTTTTAATTGGTAGCATACAGTTTGAGGGATATGACACCAGCTCCAAAAGCCTTATGTTTCTCTCCTGTTCTTTCAGACTCTTGTCCTGTGAATAAGCCCAAGCTAACCTGCTGGAGCCAAGGCATGTGGCCCCTCGTCCCCAGCTGCCCACCAGCCTCCTGCCAAGCTTGCACAGGAAGTCATCCCAGACAGACAGACCTCAGCTCAATACAAGCCTACAAAAATCCTCAACTAAGGTCAACCAGGCAGTATTCCCAGCTGACACATCCACGTGTAAGCAACGGCAAATGCTTTGTTTTATTTTATTTATTTATTTATTTATTTATAGCTTATGAGTTTTGGGGTGATTTGTTATCATCTTAGTTTCATTCCTGTTGCTGTGATGAAAATGCCCTGACAAGAACAACTGATGTGAACTAGGGTTGATTGCAGCTCACGGTTCTGGGCTACAGTCCATCATAGTAAGAAAGCCGCAGAAGCAGCCAGTCCCTACAGAAAAATGAATGCATGCACGCTTACTTGCTCACCTGCGTAGATCATGAGTGTTACAGTCTCGCACAGGTTAGGGCTCTCTATCTAGGGCACGGTGCCCCACACAGAGGTCTGGGTCTTCTCACAACAATTAACTCAGTTAAGACAGTCCCCACAGACACACCCGCAGACCAACCCAACACAGAGGATCCTTCAATGAAACTATTCCCAAGCACTTGTAGGTGTGTCCATTGGCAATTAAAGCTGACCTTCACATCGACCTAGTAACCCTGAACCAACACGAAGTATAAGTCCCTGGTTGCATGAACTCAGTTTACCTTTAGAGCAACTTTGTGTTTGCTACCTGTCTCCATCCCAGTAGTAAAAAATACCTGATCGAAGCAACTTCAGTGAGGAAGGCTTTATTTTGGCTCATGATTTTAGAGGGAAAACCATGATGGGGAAAGCATGGCAGCAGAAGCATGCAACTAGGACTCCTTACACCCTCAGCCCGTGGGATGTTGCCACTCACACTCAGGGTGAGCCTTTTTCCTCAGTCAATCCTCATTTAATGTGCATGTGTCTGTGAGAGAGAGAGAGAAAGAGAGAGTGTGTGTGTGGTATGCACACATGTGCATGGGTGCATGCACACAGAAAGTCCAGAAAAGGACATCAAGTGTCTCTGCCTTCTTCCCTTGAGACAGGATCTTTCCCTGAAGCTGAAGCTAATATGGCAGCCAGCAAGACCCACTGATGCTTTTGTCTCTGCCTCCCACATCATTTCCAGCCACTTTTGTACATGCTAGATACTTAAATTTAGGTCATTGTTCTTGCTGTGTATGAGCATTACCCATTGCCACGACATCTCCCTGATCCTCTTGAAACACACCCAGAATTGTGCCTCACACTCTTGGTGATTCTAAAACTAGTTAAGTCGACAGAAAAGATCGACCATTACCAACCCTATGTACTTGGACTGTTTATTCCAATTGTGTCCAGTAAGAGAAACTGCACTCATAGTGCTATAGTGACTTACCCAGATTGTCTAGCCAGAAACTGGTAGCCAGGAAGGAAATTCAGGTCTGCAGGATTCAGTAGGGTGTGCCCTTTCTACTGTAGCAACATCTCTTCTTCTCCCAATCACAGGAGTGGATGAATACTCAAAGGGCTGGAATGTGGTTTAGTGGTAGGACTCACCTATAATCTCCCAGTGAAAGGCTGAGCACCTAGTTCAAAGGTAGAGCCCCTGCCTAGAATCCCCCAGTGAGGGGCTGGGGGTGTGGCTCAGTGGTAGAGCACCTGCCTAACATTCACAAAACCTCGCATTAAATCCCAATGCTAAGCAGAAAGCAAACCAAAAATAGATGATTACTCCCAAAGAGTACCAGAAGAAAAAAAAATCGGTAACTGTCCTCATGAAGGGACCAAACATACCATGTAACTATAATTTTTGATCCTAGTTAAAAGTCTTATTGGAATTCGGTGGCGGGTGTCTTTGGTCTGCAAGTGTGACTTCCCTGTAAGAATCTATGCCCTTTTCAGCAAGTCTTACAACCAGTCTTTGACCTTCCCTTGCTGGTTAATTAGAGGCTTGGAGGGGAAGCAGAGAAACACGTGTTCCGGCAGAAGGGGAGTTTTCAAAAATAAATGCTCCTTAGGACCACTTGACTGAAAAATTTCATTAATTCATTAATTAAGATCTACAGTGTGGGACTCCCAGGGACAGAACAAACACCATCTGTACGGCAGAGGCGCCAAATTTCTCTTTTAGCCTCTAAGACCTAGTAATGAGCACATGTTCTGAATTATCTCCCCCAGATTAACTGCTTCGTGGGCAAAGAATGGTCCTGGCAGTGCAGCTAGGTGTGACCCAGCATCCAGAAAGGTGCAACTGTGACTTCTGAGAGTTTCTTTGGCCTTAGACTTGGGGGGGGGGCGGGAGCAGGTTATATGTCAGTATACAAAGCTTCTTTCCAAGAATCAAGACAGGGCTGTTTCCACAGAGGACCGAGCTCACTGAGGCTAGACAAGCACAGGTGGAGCCCAGATGAATTTGCTCATTTGTACAGAAAGCCAGTGGCTGGATCAAGTGATCATTCAAGTTCTCTCCAAAGGTGAGATTCTTGATGCCTTCTAAAGAGTAGGTCCCCAACTCTGGAGAGATGGCTCGGGGGTCAAGTGTTGACCACAAAAGCAAGAGGGCCTGAGCTGAGCTTCCCAGAACCCTTATACAAAGGTAGATGCAGAACTAGAGAGGTGGCTCAAGTGGGTAAAAGCGCTTGCTGCTGAAGTATGAGGACCTACGTTTGGCTCCTCAGATTTTTCGGCCGTGGGAAAATCCAGGTGTGGCCACACACAGGTGAGTATCTGTAACCCAGTGCAGCAGGAGGTGGAGAAGGGGGTACCACTAGAACTTGGGCGCTGCCAACCTCGCTCCAGGCTCATTGAGAGACCCTCTTACATGGAGTAAGGGAAGATTAGTAAAGCCAACACCCAGTGTCCTCCTCTAGCCTCTGACACACAACACCACACTCACCTCCTAACACATACAGGTGTCAGCACAGAAAAACACAAGCATGCAAATGCACACACTCACACAGCTGAGTGTAGCAACACACACCTGTAATACCAGCACTGAACACAGGAGAATTCCTCAGGCTTTTTAGCCAGACAGTAGTCTACCAGAATTGGCAGGCTCCAGGTTCAGTGAGAGGCCCTATCTGAAATAAATAAATAAATAAGGTGGAAGAAGTTTGCAGGTTCATTTCTCCCGGGGGTATCATCAGCAATAAGGTCTTACTAGCAGGATCTGATGGGGAAGAGAGTAATGGCGGTAAATTATGAACTTTACAGTAGAAAGTGATTGAGAGCCATCAGCCTCCACATGCAAGTAGACGCACACAAACATGTACCAGAATTAATTAATTAATTAATTAATTACAAAATCACTTGCCGTGATTTAGCCAGAGTGAGCATGTGGTCTCTGCTACTGAGCTTCTTCGGTGACCAGAGCAAAAAGTAGCACCAGTCAGTCACCCCAACACTCACAGCCATGAACCACTGTCAGATGCTGTGGGGTGGCCTTCCAGCAGGATGCAGAACCCCGCCTTCGTTAAAAGGGGAAGCCTTAATAGAGGCTCAAGTGCAAGGCCCACAGGAGGCATTTCAAGAGCAAATTGTGACTAATGATGGGTTTTTTGGTCTTTTTTTTTTTTTTTTTTTTTTTGGTCCTGAGTTAGTCTGCCCATCTGGGTGACTCTGAAGCATCAGCCAAGAAACCTCTCCTGACACCTTACAAAATGTTTAGCTTAATCAAGTTTTCAGGCAGCCTCCTGTGGGGGGAACCATCCCTGGGAGGAGTGGCTGGAGCATTTTCCAGTTGCGTGCATTTCCTCGGAGGGCAACTTGATTGCTTTTCTGGCAGTTACAAACATTGGATCAGACAAGTGTTGCATTGGTATGCTTAATTGGTTAAAAAGAACTACTCTAATTAGATTTTTAATAGCTGGCTTCTGACTGCAGAGACAACAAAGATGATTGATTTTTTTTTTTCCACATGAAGTCTTTGGAGGAGAAAATATCTCGCTTTCAGATTTATTTAGAAGCTCTTTTCTCTGAAACCCCTCCGGTTAACATTTGGGCTCTGGCGAGCCTCTCGTGCATACAGTGCGTTTCAAATATTAATGGCCATCTAAATCTGTGCTCTCTCTCAGCTCAACCTTTTGCGCTCAAAATTCATGAGTGTGTATTGATTTAGGCAGCCTTCCCAAGACCCTTGTACCACTGGGCTCTTTTGTTCCGTGCTAATACGCCCCGACTTATCAATTATTCACTCGCTAAGTGAAAGCAATATAAATCTAGGATCCTGAACAACAACAAAAAAAAGAAAGAAAGAAAAATTGTTCTTTTCATTTCCTGATAACACAATGGCAACCAAGCCCCGGTGACCTAGCCAAAGCAAGGCTTGATTTAGTGACAACACATCTGGGCCTTTCTTTTTTCTTTTGTTGGAGGTGCAAATGGGAAAGGGGGAATATAAGCTGAAATTAGCAAGTGTACACCTGCTGGGGCCAGTTTTTGTCCACATACAGCTAATGCGAACATCAAGATGCAACGCCAGGCACAGTGGCACACAGCTGCAGTCCCGGCACTAGAGAGGCCGAAGTAAGAGGATGTAGAGTTCAAGGACAGCCTGGGCTGGGTAGCAAGACCCTACCTCAGAAAGTAACAACAATGACAGTAATGGGAATGTCAGAGTTCATGAAATGTAAATCTCAGATTCCCTTTCTCTTTTTTGGATATTTTAATAGTTCAAAATACTGGATTTCTTTGTCATGTAGTGGTCATCATGCTTACCTAACAATAATGGGCTTGGTTGTGGCTTTTTAATAGGTGTGTGTATATATTATTGCATTATGTTAATCTACTCACTATCTTCTCTTGTCCTCCCCTTGACTCCCAATTCTTCCTACCTTCCAAATAGTGTTCTTCCTCCTTTCATCTCTTTTTAAAAATCAAGACTCTACATGCAAGAGAAAACATGCAATATTTGCCTTTCAGAATCTGTCGCATCTTGCTTGACCTAAGAATGTCCAGTTCGGCCAGTTTCCTGCCAATGACAATTATGTTCTTCTATATCAGTGGTTCTCAACCTTCCTAATGCTGCAATCCTTTAATACAGTTCCTCATGTTATGGTGACCCTTGACCATAAAAACTATCGCTATTGCTACTCCATAGCTGTAATTTTACTACTGTTATGAGTCATAATGTAAATATCCATTTTCCAGTGTGCAAGGGTCATTCAACAACCCCAAAGGTTGAGAACTACTATTCTATACAGTTGTGTAATACTCCATTGTGCTTATGTACTTGTGGTTTGGGTGAGCATGGCCCCATAGGCTCAGTATTTACCTGCTTACTCCCTGGTTGATGGAACTATTTGGGCAGGATTAGGAGATACAGCCTTGCTGGAAGGGGGGTGTCACTGGGGGCAGACTTTGAGGTTTCTAAGGCTCATGTCCTTCCCAGTTAACTCTCTCTGCTTTGCCTGTGTGCATCAAGATTGAGCTCTCAGCTACTGCTGCAGCGCCCACCTGCCTCCTCCATGATGCTGGTAGACTCTGAACTTTGATCCCCACATTAAATGCTTTCTTTCACAAGTTATCTTGGTCATGGTGTCACAGCATCTTGGGCTCATCTTTTTCTATGCCTCTGCTTCCTTCATAAGACCTCAGAACATAATACCAATACCAATCGAGACACAATGCACACAGGGCCCATTTATGACACAAGAAAACCTAACAAGAAAGGTAGCCACACATTTTGTGGTGAAAGCTGAGATATAGGGGCTGGGGAAATGGCTCTGTCAGTAAAGTGTTCATCTTGCAAATATAAGGACCTGAGTTCAATTCCTGCCCTGGCAAGAAGAAGGGGGAAGAGGAAGAAAAGGAAAGAGGTCGAGCAGATACCTTGTAAGACCACTATTGGGGAGACAGACACTGCAGGTCCCTGGAGCTCCTTGACCAGCCAACATAGCTTACTTGTCAAGTTCCAGGCCAGTAAGAGACTCTGCCTCAAAAGACAATGACATTGGAGCTGGAGAAACAGCAGTGGCTAAGACTATGTGCTGATTTTTCAGAAGACCCAAGCTATGTTCCCGACACACAGATCAGGGGCCTCACAGCTGCTTACAAATTCAGCCCCAAGGGATCCAAAGCCCTCTGATGGCCTCCTCAGTCACCTGCGCTCACATGTGCACATACACGTGAACACAACACATGTGAATAGGCACACACACCTAAACATACACACGAAGAAAAGAAACTTTCCTCTGTTAGGCTGTTTACAGTGTGCCTTAGAATTAAAAAGGATTTCTGGCTAATTAACTTTCAGTTAATCAGATAATTCAATTAACCATAGCGCCCTGTTCCCTGGAGCAATTGGTTAATTGAAGTTTTAGTGGTAGGAAGCATTACAGAGCGTCATCCAGTAACTGACTAGACCAGAAATGAGGGCAGGACAAGGATCTCCCTAAAAGATGAACTCCATAACCTGTGTGTGTGTGTGGGTGCGTGTGCGTGTGTGTGTGTGAAAATGAGTTTGTGAATATATGCGTACATATATATATATGAATATGAGTATTTATGAGCCTGTGGGAGTATGTAAGGCTGAGCATGTGTTATGGGGTATGTTGTATGTGTGTTTGAGTATGTGGGTGTTCATGTGTGTGCCTGTCAGTCTATGAGTGTTTAAATGTTTGTGTGAGTATGATAATGTGTGTGCTTAAGTGTGTGTCTGTAAGAGTGTGTGAATGTGTGAAGGTGTGTATTGTGTGTTTGAGTGTGTGCTCATTTGTATGTGTGCATGAGTGTGAATCTGTGTCTACGAGTGCATAAGAGTATGTGAGAGTGGACATGCAGGTGAGTGTATGGGAGAGGGAGTATGTGAGTGACTCCTACTTAGTTTCAACTGTCAACTTGACACAGCCCACGGTCTTCTGAGGAGTCTATGGTAGTTGGGTTTTTTTTTAATGTAAAGAAAATATTTATATGACTTCATTTCAGTAATGAATATAATATATTCATTTTGAAAGTTTGCATATAAATATTGAAAGTTTAAATACAAAAAAAGTTGTTAAGTTAAAATTTTACGTATATATAAACTTAGCTTGGGCATAAGAATAAATGTTTACAGATTGCTGTTAGGGGTTATGCTAGTTTAGTAAGTTAATGGCTGTAGAGTCTCCTCCCGTAACCATGGCTCCATTAGCACCAAGTATTAGCTAGGTTTCCAATGCAATAGCTTCCTTCTTGGTGAGTGGTTCTTTTTTTTTTTTTAATTACACTTTATTTACTTTGTATCCTCCCATAAGCCCCTCCCTCTTCCCCTCCCAATCCCACCCTCCCACCCCCTTCTTCACACATGCTCCTCCCCAAGTCCACTGATAGGGGAGGTCCTCCTCTCCTTCCTTCTGATCTTAGTCTATCAGATCTCATCAGGAATGGCTGTATGGTCATCTTCTGTGGCCTGGTAAGGCTGCTCCTCCTTCAGGGGGAGGTGATCAAAGAGCAGGCCAATCAGATTATGTCAGAGGCAGTCCCTCTTCCCATTACTATGGAAGCCACTTGGACACTAAACTGCCATGGGCTACATCTGTGCAGGGGTTCTAGGTTATCTCCATGCATGGTACTTGGTTGGAGTATGAGTCTCTGGGAAGTTCCCTTTGTTCAAATTTTCTTGTTCTGTTGCTCTCCTTGTGGAGTTCCTGTCCTCTCCAGATCTTACTATTTCCCACTTTTATATAAGATTCCATGCACTCTGCCCAACAGTTGGCTATAAGTCTCAGCGTCTGCTTTGATAGTCTGCAGGGCAGAGCCTTTCAGAGGCCCTCTGTGGGAGGCTCCTAACTTGTTTCCTGTTTTCTTCTTCTGATGTCCTTCTTCTTTGCCTTTCGGGATGGGGATTGAGCATTTTAGTCAGGGTCCTCTCTCTTGATTAGCTTCTTTAGATGTACAGATTTTAGTAGGTTTATCCTATATTACATATCTATATGAGTGAGTTTATACTGTGTGTGTCTTTCTGCTTCTAGGACAGCTCACTCAGGATGATCCTTTCCAGGTCCCACCATTTACCTGCAAATTTCATGATTTCCTTATTTTTCATTGCTGAGTAATATTCCATTGTGTAGATGTACCACAATTTCTACATCCATTCTTCAGTTGAGGGGCATCTGGGTTGTTTCTAGCTTCTGGCTATTACAAATAAAGCTGCTACAAACATGGTTGAGCAAATGTCTTTATTGTGTACTTGAGCCTCTTTTGGATATATGCCTAGGAGTGATATGGCTGGATCTTGAGGAAGCACTATTCCTAGTTGTCTGAGAAAGCACCAGATTGATCTCCAGAGTGGTTGTACAAGTTTACATTCCCACCAGCAAAGTAGTTGGGTTTTATTGTCTTTGTTTTGTTGTTGTTGTCAACACAAGCAGCAGGCTGGAAAAATGATCTTTAATTAAGAAAAGGCCTTATAAAATTCTTATAAGCAAATTTTTGGGGATTTGGTGTTGGAGGGCCCTACTCAGGGCAGACAGTGGTCCTGGGGTGTCTAAGAAAACAGGCTGACCAAGCCACAAGGAGCAAGCCGGTAAATACCACTCCTTCATGGCCTCTGCTCCAGTTCCTGCCTGAATTCCTGCCCGGACTTGCCTCGGTGATGGAGTATGACCCAAGAGCTGTAAAAAGAAATTCTTTCCTCCCCACATTGCTTCCCGTCACAGTATTTTATCACAGCAGTAGAAACCCAAACTAAGACAGAGTTTCGCCTGAAGAACTGGCCAACCATGTTGTCCCGTGGCCGTCAGAGATGGTCTTGACTGAGACCATGGGAGGGCCCAGCCAGCTGAAGATCCACAGTGTGTACAAGAAAAACTAGCTGAGCAAACTCCAAGCTAGGAAGCTGCGCTCGTTCATAGCCCCCACCTGGCTTGCCTCAGGGATGAACTGTGACCCAGAAGTGTGACCCAAATGCTCCCTTTAATGTCCTAAGTTGATTTTGGTCAGAGTGTGTTATCACAGCAACCGAGAAGCAATGGAGTGTGGGAGGTTCTTTGTTTTCGACACCCTGAGTTTCAGTAGGGGGTGAGAGCTTATTCACAGGACCACAGAGCGGCTTCCCCGCATCTACACCAGCGATCATTAATCGCAGTTCCTCAGGGAGGGGTGGAGACTCGTGATTCCCTGCTCCCCCCAAGATGAAAAGTTGCTGGGCTCAATGCCATGCCTGTCCTGTGGAGGAAATCAGAGCTTCAGTGAGTCCAAAAGTGTGACGTCCAGGTCAGGCCCAGAAGACAGAGTTTCACCACACTCCTTCCCAATGCCCCCGCCTCATCAGGACCCGACAGATGGGTGGGTCGTTAGGAGTGTGTTCCGTTCTTGCAGAGGACCAGAGTTTGATTCCTAGCATCCACATCAGGTGACTCAAAACTGCCTGTAACCCCAGCTCCATGGCCTCCACCGGCACCTGCACTCATGAATATGCCCCACACGTAGACACAAACACATATATAACAACAAATAAAAACAAATCTTTTAAAAAAAAGTAAAATTTAATGTCCCATGATGCACATCAGTATTGCTACGTCAGAGAAAATGACATTCAAGGTTTCCTAGCCTTCCACCCCCATCAGAGCTTACCCTCTGGCCCTGTTCAGTCAGGTTGTGATCGGCTGTGCTCAAGAAACAAGCGTGAATTGAACACCCACTTCAGAAGCACATGGGACTGTTTCTATTGGTCCCGTATCAACCCTCATTGTGAAGATGCTGTTGATGGATCTGTGCCTCCCAGTGCTTCCAAAGCATCGTGTGAATATGACAGCCCTCAGCATTAATAGCACACTACAAGCCTGTCCTTAAAAAAAGAAAAGGAAAAAAAAAAAAAAGCTGACTTCTAAAGGCAGATAAAGAGAATCTAATTGCAATCATCACTCGCAATCTTCTCCAAGTAGCAGCTCCCACATCAATATTTAGTAGAAAAATTCTGTTTTATTTTACTCCCCTCCCCCTAAATTATTTACAGGAAAACATCAAAATGCATGTTAGCTCTAACTTGAGTTTTTTCATGAAAAACTCTGAACAAGGGCTGAGAGTCAGACGGCTGTCAGTAAAGCACTTCCATGCAAGCATCAGTCCCTGAGTTTGATCCCCAGGATCTGGGTTAAAAATAAGACATGTAGTGGCACGTTTGTCATCCCAGTACTGAGAAGGCGGAGACAGAAAAAAATCCCAGGTCTCACCGGCCAGCCTAGCCTAGCCTGCTTGGTCAGTAAAAGACCCTATCTCAAAAGACAAGGGGATGGTCCTTAGGCATGACACCTATGGTTGTCTTCTGGCTTCCACACGCACATGGCAAAAACATGCAAGGGTATGTGCATGCATGCACATGTGTGCACATACAAGAGAGTGAAAAAAAAGAAGGAAAATTAAAAGGAATGGAATAGAAGGGAATGGGAAAGGAAAGAGAAGTGGGGAGGGTGGAAGGGGAAAAAGAGAAGGGAAGAAGAAGGGGGAGGGCTTTAAACCCCCTGGAGCTGGAGTTACAGGCAGTTGCAAGACGCAAAATGTGGGCACTGGAAACTGAACTCTGGTCCTCTTAAAGAACAGCAAGCCCTCATGACTGCTGAGCCAGTTCTCCAGCCTCCAAAATATTATTAATAATAAGAGGACACAACGTACAATTAGGACAATATAATGACCAAAACAACTGCTATTACTGAGTCACACAAGGTAAGCAGCAGGCAGGGACCTACTTAAGGGGCTGAAGACAAAGCTTGGTGATTAAGAGTGTTCGCTGCTCATTCACGAGGATGGAAGTTCAGATCCCAAGAATGCTGAAACAATCGAAGTGTCCTTCCAAGAAAATGTAACTCTAATTCTAAGGAATCTGAGGCCTTCTTCTGATCTCCATATGCATACCCACAAACTTATGCATGAACACATAAACATGCAAACAAATAAATACATACATACATACATAAATAAATAAATACATGGGGCTGGAGAGAAGGCTTTTGCAGAGAACCTAAGTTTGGTTCCCAGCACCCAGGTCAGGGGGTTCACAACCTCCAGTAATTTCAACTCCTGGGGATCCACTGTCTCTGGTCTCCATGTCTCTGCACTCACATGCATATTCACACGTATGCACATGCATACACACACTATACCTAACTGAAATATTTTTGGAAAAGATGAGTTTGGATTATAGAGTTTTTCTGACTTAGCAAGCGTGGTGTTTTAAACAGAAATGGTCCCTATAGGCGCATATATTGGAACTGCTTGATAAGGATGAGGAGGTGTGGCCTTGCTGGAGTAGGTGTAGACTAGTTGGCAGAAGCACGTCACGTGAGGTGGGGTTTGAGGTTTGCTCAAGCCAGTCCCAGAGTCTCTAGAAATGTCAGTTCCTTCTCCAGCACCATGTCTGCCTGTCACTACACTTCCACCATGATGTTAATGGACTAAACCTCCGAAACTGTAAGCCAGCCCCAATTAAATGTCTTCTTTCATAGGACTTGCCATGGTCATGGTGTCTCTTCACAGCAATAAAACACTAATTTAGACACCAAGCATTCAATTTTAGAATATCAGGTCCCTTAAATGTCTCATAAAGTAGGTTGGGTTTTTGGTTTTGGTTCTTGATTTTTTTTGTTTTTGGTTGTTCCCTCATTTCAGACAATAACCTTTAACAGAATTAATTAAAGGCTCACTTTTAAAGTCCCCCTGCAGTTTATTTTTTATATAAGAGCTGTAAAATATACCAGACTAACCTTTCCTGGTTTTGTAATTACTGGTTTGTGAAATTCCAATTATTTTCCTCTTTATGAGCAATCACCTTTAAATAAAGTTTCCCTGGTGTTTGTTCTGTGGCTTTCGGTTTGATAATGAAAATTACAAACTACGACAGCCAAAGATTCTAGGTCATAAAATCTATGTCATGTAATGTTGTGTGTAATTACACACTGCCTTAAATGGCTCATCTATCTATTGTCAGCTGCCATTACAATTCTCTCTTCTGCTTCTGTTTACTCCAGCAGTCAAGGGCAGGAACCATAAGAAGCACTTGGTCTGTGTAGCCTCATGTCAGACATAAGATCTGCCCTTGCAGGGTCTTATTTCTGCAGCTGATACAATGATATATTTTGTGCAACCAGAAAACACTGTGTAATTGTTTTTACTTTCAACTTGACACAACCTAGAGTCATCTGAGAAGAGACCCTCAATAAAGGATTGTCTACACTGGGTTGGCCTATGAAGGTAGGAGGGGTAACATAATTGTTGATTGATGTGGGAAGACCCAGCCCATTGTGGGCAGCACCATTCCCTAGGCTGGCCTTGAACTTGGGATGGAAGGAGAAACCTACCAAGCAATCAATTATCCATGTATTCATCTTCTGTTTTTTGTCTGTGGACGTAAGGGTTTAAAATCCTTTTAGGACTTCCCTACAATACCTGGACTGTAAGCTGAAATAAAACTTTTGTGGGATGTTTGTCACAGAAATACAAATGAAAGTAAAATGTACTTCATTCACACATCTTTTCTATTCGTCGTAATTTATTGGGTATCTTATTTTGATGGCTAAGTGTATGTGCGTATGTATGGATTTTGGAGGGTACACATGTGGAGGCACATGTTTAAAGGCAGGGATACATGTGTGTGAAGGTCAGAGGACAGAGGTGTTACTCCTATTTTTTAACCTTTTTTTTTCTTTTTCATATAAGGTCTAGCCATGTAGCCAAGGCTAACCTTGAACTCACAATCTTTCTGCCTCCACCTCCCTAGTGCTACATTGTATTGGTATACTACCACACAAAGCCTGGATGTCTTTTTCTTTACATTTAATCTGAAAGAAATGGTACTAAATATTTAAAATCCTCATTTCTGAATTGCAAAAGACAAATGAGGATTTGTGTTTTCTTCTTTACACTGTTTTGTGCTTTCCAAATTCTCTCCAATGAAGACACAATTTTTTTTTATAATCTGAACAAAGTTTATAGTTGATGCTTCTGAGAAGACAGACAGACAGATAGATAGATGACAGAAAGATAGATGTGTGGGTAGACAGATACATAAAAAGAAAGAAATAAAAGATACCTGGTGATTGGTTGATAGAGTATCAAGATAAAGAAATAGCTAGAAGATAACAGATAGATAGATAGATAGATAGATAGATAGATAGATAGATAGATAGATAGACTGATAAATAGATAATAGAATCACACACACACAAACACACCTCTTCATGCCTCCATATCTCTAGTAAACCTCGACTAATGTTGTTGTCAAGTTGAAGAGTGCATTTGACAGCTGAAACCTTCAAGCTGACAAAGCTACAAGGATACAGCTTCATCTTTGCCCAGAGTCTGGCATATGCACTGGAAATGTGGGCTATCACAGGTTAGAGTCCAGGCCTCTTTCTTTTCTTTTCCTTTTTTATTCTTCTGTCATATTTCATGCCAACCACAGTTTCTCCTCCCTCCACCCCTCCCAGCTCCTCCTTCCTCCCCTACTCTGAACCTCTTAGTCAATAAGATGCGACTCACTAGCTCATCCTAGTGATAAGGGGATGACGTGTTCAATCACAAAAGACCGTTGGCATTGCAATTGCAAAATCATGTTGTAGTTCATCTATTTATATATGTATGGGAGTGTATGTGTGTATGTGTATTTACGTGTGTATCTCTATATGTATATGCATGTTATTTGTGTGCATATTTGCATGTGTATATGTTGTATGTACATATACATATATATGTATGAGTGTTATGTGTAGCTATGTATATGTTTGTGTGTATGTATATGTGTACATGTGTGTTTGTGTGTATATGTATGAGCGTGTGTGTATATGTACATGCAAGCACGTATACACATGTATGTACATGCATCATCCCTTGATGCAAACTAACTACGTGGAGATCTCCAAATGTCCTGCCTGAAATGAAGCAAGACACTTAAAAGCAACTGAAGCTCGGAATCCTTTCAGATTTGTATAATCATCCCCAAATTTTACAGTTGCTGCCTGCACTTAATTTGACAGCAGTTGTTAAGCAATTTGCCTTTATTAAGTCTTTCCCAAGCATTCGACTTAATTTTCATAGAAATGACAACTCTATTACTTTCCTCCTCAATTCCATCAGTACTGCAATATTTACCTAATTCTATAATTGCCATAGGAACTGTATTTGCATGAACAGGTTTGGGGACGAGTATAATCGGCTCTTGCTAAGCGTGTAGTCTTCCTGATTGGAACAGCTGTGATCACTGGCGGGGTGGAGGCATTTGGTCAGCCGGTTTCACAGAGGCAAAGAGCACTGGTTAGTGGAGGAAGCTGGTGAAGGGTGGGACAGGGGACAGTCTGGAGCATTGTATGCTGGTGACTGCTCAGTGACAGGCTCCCGGGAAGGGCTGCTGTATGAGGTCTGCAGAGTTCTGTGACGGCATGCTCCCAACATAACATCTTAAACGTGGGCTGGGGGCTGGCATACCTCTCGGTTGGTAATGGTGCCATGCAAGCATCAGGACCTGAGTTCCAGCCCTAGAGGTTACAGGCAGATAGACAGACAGACATAGAGACAGACAGGGGAGGAAAAGAGGGATGAAGAAACAGAGGGGAAAAGAAAGAAGGAAGGAAACACTGGTCAGGGTGATGGCACACCTTTAATATCAACACTTAAGAATCAGAAGGAGAGCTGGGCACGGTGGCGCACGCCTGGAATCCCAGCACTCATAGAGGCAGAGGCAGGCGGATCTCGTGAGTTTGAGGCCAGCCTAGTTGACAAAGCAAGTCCAGGACATCCAAGGCTACCTAGAGAAACTGTCTCAAAAACCAAAAAGAAAAAAGTCAGAAAGAGGCAGATCTCTGAGTTCAAGGCTAGCCTAGTCTACATAGTGAATTCCAGGCTAGTCAGACTATATAGTGAGATCATGTCTGAAAAAAAAAAAAGCAGGCTCTAGAGGTAGAAGAGACAAGCAATCCCAGTGCTGGGACGGGAGAGACAAGATGATCCGGAGGCTGGCTGGTCAGCCACAGTACTGAGTGGGCAAGCTCCAAGCTAGGGAAAGATCCTGTCTCAAAAACACCAAGGTGAACGGGACCTGAGGAATATCAAAGGTGGGCCTCTGGCCTCCGTACACACAGACACAGGCACGAATGTACACAAACACACATATACACAAGTGCATACAGACATGCACCCACATACATACACACACAAAACAAAGCAAAGGAAAGTTCCAGCCAAGAGCAAGCTGGCTCCATGCTCCAGTGCTCGCTAGGGAGCTGTGAGGACACAAACTTGGAGAGTCTCTGAAGTGTCTATCTGGGGCAATTTGGAATCCACATCTTGACATTTGTCTCTCATATAAAGTAGGAATATAATCATATATTCTTTTCCCACCCACCCCCATAAAAAAAGCATCCTTCCATTTAATGGCTCACTGTAAAAAAAGAAAAAAACAAAACAAAGAAACAACAACAAAAACCCCTCGGCTCTGCTCTCCCCTTTTGCTTTTTTTTTTTTTTTTCTTTAATTTTCAATTAAAAAAAAAATTACGTATGGTCAATTATCAGCCATGAATGGACAGGCCAAGTCTTAGCTAAGACAGTTATTGGCACATGTGGTTAAGTTTATGTTTCAGTCCAGACGACTAGAAACCAGACTGGGAAAGGAATCCCTGCCTTCAAACAAAGGCAGCCAGCTGCTTCCTCTTCTGAGCATTGGGCTTTGGTAGATGGGGCTGGGAAGGGATGTGTGTGTGAAAGTGACAGCATTCTGAATGAGCACTCTCCAATTAAGTCAGCCCCTGGGGTGATTCTCTGCATGCTGATAACCTCGCTGGGGCCTGCATCCACCACTCTTCACTGGGCCTCAGCACACATCAGCAACAACCCTGGAACCTGGATGCAGCCCTTTCCCTGGCTGCTCTTTGTCTTGGTGCAGGGCAGCCATTACAAACTGTTGGCTCCAGAACAGGAGCAGCACGCTGACGCTGAGTCAAGCACAGATCAAGTGAGCCATGTAGATGGACTGACCACGGATCAGATTTTTTTCAATTTTATTCTTATTAATTACAGTTTATTCACTTTGTATCCCAGCTGCAGCCCCATCCCCTCCCAATCCTGCCCTCCCTCTCTCTTTTTCTCCTATGCCCTTCCCCAGTCCACTGATAGGGGAGGTCCTCCTCCACTTCCATCTGACCCTTGTCTATCAGGTCTCATCAGGACTGGCTGCATTGCCTTTCTCTGTGGCCTGGTAAGGCTACTCCCCCCTAAGGTGGAGGTGATCAAAGAACCAGCCCATGAGTTCATGTCAGAGATGGTCCCTGTTCCTATTACTGGAGAACCCTCTTGGACACTGAGCTGCCATGGGCTACATCTGTGCAGGGGTTCTAGGTTATCTCCACGCATGGTCCTTATTTGGAGTATCAGTCTCAGAAAAAAAAAGACCCCTGTGCCCAGATTTTTTGGTTCTGTTACTCTCCTTGTGGAGCTCCTGTACCCCCCAGGTCTTTCTATCTCCCCCTTCTTTCATAAGATTCCCTGCACTCTGCCCAAAGTTTGGCTCTGAGTCTCAGCATCTGCTTTAATACCCTGCTGGGTATTAAAGTCTTTCAGAGGCCCTCTATAGTAGGCTCCTGTACTGTTCCCCATTTTCTCCCTCTTCCGATATCCATCTCGTTTGTTTTTCTGAATGAAGATTGAGCATCTGACCCAGGGTCCTCCTTCTTGATTAGTTTCCTTAGAGATACAGATTTTAGCATGTTTATCCTATATTATATGTCTAATATCCACTTAAAAGTGAATATATACCACGTGTATCTTTCTGCTTCTGAGTGAGATATCTTCAGGATGATCTTTTCTAGTTCCCACCATTTGCCTGAAATTTTTCATGATTTCCTTGTTTTTAATTATTCCATTGTGTAAATGTACCACAATTTCTGGATCCATTCCTCAACTGAGGGACATCTGGGTTGTTTCCAGCTTCTGGCTATTACAAATAAAGCTGCTACACAGAGAAACACCTAAAGAAATGCTCAACATCCTTACTCATCAGGGAAATGCAAATCATATGACCCTGAGATTTCACCTTACACCCATCAGAATGGCTAAGATCAAAAACTCAAGTGACAACACATGCTGGAGAGGACGTGGGGAAAGAGAAACCTTCATCCATTGCTGGTGAAAATGTAAACTTGTACAAACACTTTGGAAATCAGTCTGGTGCTTTCTCAGACAATTAGGAATAGTGCTTCCTCAAGATCCAGCTATCCACTCCTAAGCATATATCCAAAAGATGCTCAAGTATACAAGGACATTTGTTCAACCATGTTCATAGCAGCTTTCAGATCTTAATTTAGAAGGGAAAACAACATTTGCTCTAGGTTTGGGGTTTATTGTTTTGTTTCTTTTCCTGTTTGTTTGTTTGTTTGTTTGTTTGTTGTTGAGGATTAAGCTCAAGCCTTGAGCCCCTTACTGGGAAATTCTAGGTAAGTACTCTAAGCGTGGAATTATATCCCCAACCCTTTTATCTATTCTACTTTGTTGTTGTTTTGGTTTAGTTTGGGTTTTAGTTTAGTTTAATTGTGTATGTGTATGTGTGTGTGTGTGTGTGTCTGTCTGTCTGTCTGTCTGCTTGCCTGGACATTTGTGTAGAGGTCCCATGACAATCCTATAGGAGTTGGTTCTTTTCTTCCACCATATGGGTCCCAGAGATAGAGTTCAGATTTCCATTCTTGGATGCAAATGCCTTTACCTGCTGAACCATGCCACCAGCCCTATCTCTTTCTTTTTAATTTCCTGCACTGGCACCAAGTCAATGCAAAGCACCCAAGAATTGGTGATGTAGATGTGACCCTTCTTTGCATGAGCTCTGCAGGCTCCCCACATTTCCCCACCCGCTGTACTTTGAATGTATTTCCCAAAGTTCACACACTGGAAATTTAATCCCCAGTACAACTGTATAGAAAGCAGGAACTTTAAGAACTGATTAGGTCATGAAGCCTATTTCTGAAAATAATATGATTAAAATAGTTTTCATAGCCATAGGCTTAGTTACCACAAAAACAGGTTCTCTATTAAAATATAACATTGGCTCCCTTTTCATTCACACACGTGCTCCCCTGCCCATCTTTGTTCTACAGTAAGAATGAGGCTCACAAAGACATGCTCTCACCAGATGCTAGGACAGTATCTTTGGAAATCTTGGCTTCCATAACCATAAGCCCATAAACATTTATATAATTTTCCAGTTCTGGAATTCTCTCACAGCAGCATAAGTCATTACCTTGTGCTTCAGATGGTTAAAGTCTATTATATACACATACACACACACACACACACACACACACACACATCCCTAATTAAAGTCCAGCTCTGCTTCATGGTGGCTCATTTTGAAATTCTTTTCTGCAGCAAATTCAGGGATCCTGCCTTTCTCACCTAAGTGGAGATCTCTGCTAGGGTCAGGCCTCTGCAGGTGGCCATGTGGAGCTAGTCTCCTGCCCACTTCCCACTGTCTGTGGCAGTTCAGTCAGCCTCTGTCTGGGCTTCCTACCCTGCTGCCTCCAAGCTGTGTGTTTGCCTACTGTGTTCGGTCTCCCTTTGACAATAGTTTCACTACTTCTCCCTCCTCTGAGTAGCATGCATCCTGGAGCAGAAAGGAAACACACGATTTTTGCCTTCCCTTCTCTGGGTGGCAGCCATCATCCACTCTGTTTGGCCCCAGTGGCCTTGGCCTTGACCTTGCCCAAGCTGTGTGCCTAGAGCCATTTGCACTGCAAGGAGCTTTGGTGAAGCTCTTGTCTCCAGCCCTGATCCTTTTTCATCTTTATGCACCTATGAATTTAAAAGAAAATATGAAGCAGATGCTATAGGGACCTTTACATTTAATTCACTTGAAAGCTGTCTGCGAAAGGAGTTTGGGAGCCTATAATCCATTTAAAAAAATATTGTCCTTTTTTTTTTTTTTTTTAAACAACTGTAAAATTTTTCAGAAATCAAGCTTATGCTAGATCCTTTATTCGCCTCCGCTCCATCTCCCCTGGCCCTCTAAAATAGGACCACATGTGTCTGAACTAATGGTTACCATTCAACACATGTGTTGCATGGCTTTTCCTAAGGAGCTGTGAACAAACATCTCTTCACCCATGACAGGCTAGAAAAACAATGGCCAAACAACTCACCCAACTTGGTGAACCAGTAAGTTTACAGGGGTAACTGTCGGGAGCCTACGAGTCCCCAAGGCATCTGCATCACCATCTCAGCGTGGATGGGAACTCTTAAAAGCTCATCAGTTCAGAGCTCTGCATCCACTTAGCCATCTGCTCCCTACAGACTCTTGCACTCTTCCAAGGCTGAATGCATCCAGGACTGGAGGCAGCGGTGGCTGGAATCTCAAGACACTGCTGAGCTTTGTGTTAGCAGCCCATTACATAGACAGAGATAGACAGCATCACTGTATTGTTCTACTCGGTGTGTGTGTGTCTGTCTGTCTGTATGTGTGCCTATGTGTCTGTGTGTCCATGTTCATGTGCATGTGCTGGTTCATGGAAGTGGAAGCCAGCAATCCACATTTGGTGTCCTCCTCAGTCACCATCTGTACCTTCTATCATGACACAGGACCTCTCACTGACCTGGGAACTCGCCTATTTCATTAAATCAGCTGGTCAGGGATCTTCCTGTCTCTGTTTCCTCGGTGCTGTGATTACAGGCACATATATTGAGCTTGAATCCCCACCTCACCCCCCACAGCATCCGTGTGAAAAACTGATCTCTCAAATTGATAGATCAACTCTTTTTTAATATAATTTTTATTTATTACAATTTATTCACTTTGTATTCCAGCTGTAGCCCCACCCTCGTCCCCTTCCAATCCACAGAGGAAGACTATGAAAGACAGTTCTGATGAGACCTGATAGGCTAGAGTCAGATGGAAGGGGAGGAGGACCTCCCCTATCAATGGACTGGGAATGAGGCATGGGAGGATATGAGGGAGGGAGAGAGGGATAGATCAACTCTTAAACTTCAAGCACGAAGCAGAAAAAGAGAGCGCAAACTAGAAATGGAACAAGTGTTTTAGACTCTCAAAGCTTGTCCCCAGTGACATACTTCCTCCAGCAAGGCCACATTTAAATCTCCCCAAACAGTGACATCAGCATGAACCCATGGAGGCCATTCCTATCAGAGTGGATTAACTGAGACCTTGTCTCAAAAAAAAAAAGAAAGAAGGAAAGAAGAAAGAAAGAAAGAAAGAAAGAAAGAAAGAAAGAAAGAAAGAAAGAAAGAAAGAAAGAAAGAAAAGAAAAGAGGAGGCTCTAGGATGGCCAGACAGGAAAGTGCCTGATGCACAGTGTGAGAACCTGAGTTAGAGCCCCAGCACTCACAGACACTACCAAAAGCTGGGCACTGGCATCCACCTGTAATCCCAGAACTGGTGCAGGGCAGGGGAGAGAGAGATTGATCCCTGGAGCTTGCTGACCAGCCAGTAGGTATAAATCAGCTCCAGCTTCAGGAAGAGACTCTGTCTTGAAAAAATAAGGTTTAAAAAAATGGTTGAGGAAGAAGACTCCAACGTTAACCTCTCACATCCACGCACACGTGCAAACCTGTGTTACACACAGAGAGACACATGTGTGCACACACGCATGCACGCACTCAAATATGCAAGAAATCTTGGGTATCATTGGTGTTGACGGTCCCAAGATCCAGGGTCTGAGGAACGAGGTATGATTATGCAGAGCTGTCTGCCTCTATCTTATCTGAGCCTAACAGACAGAAAGAGACCCACCCTTCATGAAATGAGGATCAGTGCATTCAAAGACCGGTCAGCTACAACAGGCCATTAGCGGCAATCCTTGTCCCCTGACTGCAGCCAACACTCCCCCCCTGCAGGCTCCTACTGCTTGGGGGCCTCCACCTCCCCACTAGCACACTGGCACCTCCGTTTGTTTTGTCTCCTCACATCTTATGACATTTTCCTGCTATTACAGCTGACACCTCAGAGTAATGGGACCAAGTATCACTCGTAATTCACAGTTGCCTCTCCATGATGATTGCACTCTGGAATGTTATCTCCATGCTCGGGAAGCCCCACTGGGGCAATATTGCCTTTTTGGAGTCGTCAGTTAATTTGTTCATTTCCATGCACGTTATTGAAAGCACTCTGAGTCTTAATTAGTCCTCTTTAGCTGCTTTTCCCTGCAGTCCTGTGTCACAGAACCAAAGGCAGCCAAGCACGGCGAGGAACAGGCCTAATTAACAGGCCCATGACTGAAACTCCAAGAAGATAGAATCTGGAGGCGGGGTGATGATGCTGTTACATTTGGCCAAAGTAACTGTTATCTGCCTGGCATAACCTTTGTTACTAGAAACTGTCCCTTTGGCCCAGTTCCAAGTGATTCCAGAAGAGACATCCACTGCAGAATTGTGACCCCATGACTGGGGGTACATACGTCGGGCTATACATTTCTAAGGATCCTTCATGTCTGGTTGAAGCTCCTCTGTAAACACGAGGTAAAATAAGCCCCTCTTTGTTTTTTCCTCCGGCTCCCCACCCCCACCCCACGCCATGTCCTCTCTGTGGTTTCCTGCAGCCCAGGCTAGCCTAGAACTCACTGAGTGCCTGGGTATAACCTTGAAACCCTGATCCCCCTGCCTCCACCTCCCATGTGCTGGGATCACGCGTGTCTCTATCATGCTATTTTTATACAGTCTGGGGATCAAACCCAGGACCTCATACACTAGGTAAGCATTCTGCCAACTGAGCTATACCCCCAGCACTAGCTTTTCCTTCTCTGAGCAGTTCCTGCCAGGTGTTTGGGGAACCACAATGATACTAGTAACTAATACTGATGGTGTCCTCCTGGCATTCAGTTGAGAAAGATGAGATTGGTTTTTTTCATTTCCTGAGCTACCTCGCGCAGGAGAGGCAACCATGAAAAAGAACATGGTGAGCTCAGCTTTGAATCCAGTGACTGCATCCATATGCATGAGGTCGGAGAAGCAGGCCGTCACAGACACATAGATTTGAAGATTAGGGGAGCAGGTTGACACAATGGTGTTACCCATGGCAAGTTTAGAGAGGTGAGTGAGGTCATCTCTAAAAAGCATGTTGGAAATTCCTTCCTTATCTACAAGGGCTGCATTCTGGGACTTTTCGGCGAATGCCTACAGCAATGGATAGTGCCAAAGGTTGCACATATGCACGGTGATTCTGCGATGGCTGACCAGTGAGACCGCTGAGTGATCGATGGAAGGGTAGTCTATACAGTGGGGGTACACTGAGATAGCGACTGAGGGACTGACAGGAGGGTAGCGAATACAGCCTCGTGTTGCATGGCAGCTCCCTCTGTATTAAACATTCCCGGGAGGGAGAGGATGCCACGCCAGACTTAGGAAGCAAACAAAAGGTCACATAGCTGAGAAAACAGAAACCCGGAAGTTTTTGAGGGGCCCCTCCACAACAGTATAAAAAAGAATAAACCGATGCTGGGGAGAAGACTCTGGCCAGCTTAACTGCATTAGAACAGTTCCCACTCTCTCCCTGCAAGCTGGGGAGAGAGCTCCAGGGCTTCAGCCTCCATGAGCTGTCACCTGTGCTGGGGTGGGCTTTTAGCTGATACAACTGCATTGGAGTCATCCTGGCTCCTGTAACAACTCATTGGTTCACCAAGTTGGACATAAGTACAGTTGTTACTTTGGTCTGTGTGGGTTCCCTTTCTGGGGTGAACTAGTGTGCCGTTCTCTCCAGGAAAAGTCTCACACAACGTACAGATATGCTGGCCAGCAATTGATCTGACATCTGAGAGGGCAAACTAGTGATTAACAGAAGGGCGGTGTCTACAGTGTGGAACACACTGGACAAAGACTCACATCCCAGGGCCTGTTTCCTCACGCTACACAGAAGAGCAGCAATTTAAAAAGATATGACTTGTTTGTTTCTATTTAATACCTTCGGATCTCGGTTAACTGAAAGCACACAAGGTGAAACTACAAAGAACGGAAGAGCCAGAGTACTGAGAGGGACCAGACCTAAGACCTTAAGAAGAGAGAAGAAAAAAAATTTAAAAAAAAATACAAAGGAGGTATAACACTAGCATTGTGGTATATTAAATATTTACTATTGATTTATCTTTTAGTTAATCAGCCGTTATTCCTAAACAAGCTGTATACCCAAATCACCATACAGAGACTGGGATTTATTTAATTAACCTAGGGCACAATGCTGGGCAATAGTGACTCCATCCTAAACCTCCAAGCCTGCATAGTTTCCTATCATTTAGATTTCACCCATTATACTTGCTTTTAGTCATATCTTAGGTCCGGTTCAGTTTTCTACGTGGTTCCAAGATCTCTCCTCCTCCGGATTCTCCTCCTCTCCTCTCCCCCTCTTGCTTCCTTCTCCTCCCCTCTCTGGACCAGGATGTCCCACCCTCTCTTCTCCGTTGCTCAACATTGTGGCTGGTTGTTTTAATTGACAATATAGAGAACAAATGGTGGCATGTTTACACAAGTTTGAGACAGGTGATGCTTACAATAAGCATCACAATGCAATGTCCGGATAGAAACCAGATAGTGGGGGAGAGAAATCAGCATTTGAATGAATAAGGGTAAGTTGCATACATCCCAAAAGAACATATACCAACACACTAGATAATTATTTAGCGGGTTTTATGATAGCTACTGTGCCAAGTGTTTTCTATATTGAAACTAGTTTATTCTTTTCAACAATCTTATGCTGCAGGGCACAGAGATTTATGAAACTTACCAGCTCTGGTTGACTTTAATTGTCAACTTCATACAGCCTAGAATCACTAAGAGAGTCTCAGGTGAGGAATCCTAGATCAAGTTAACCAGTGAGCATGTACATAGAGAATTGTCCTGACTGTCAATTTACCCTGCTGACTGTGGGCAGCACCATTCCCTAGGCTTTACCCTTAACTCTATAAAAGAAAAGAAAGCTTAACAAAATTGAGAAGCAGAAAACAGGCAGTACAGGTGTGTTTATTTCTCTCTGTTCTTGACTGTGAATGTGATATGACTAACCGGTTAGAGCTCCTGTCTTGACTTCACAAGAATACTGGACTGGAACTGGGAATTGTAAACCAAACAAACCCTGTTCTCACCTTTGTCACATTTTGTCAGGGTTTTTTGTTTTTTGTTTGTTTGTTTGTCATAGCAACAGAAATAAAACTAAAATATTTCAGACAATAAGGTTTAGAACATGCTGTGTATGAGAGAGAAAGGGGGGGTCTTACTCTGTAGTCCAGAGCTTCCTGTAACTCAGTATGTTGCCAAGGATGGCCTTGAATTTATGGCAAAGCTCACGCTCCCAAATGCTAGGATTCCAAATGTGAACCATCATGCTCAACAAGGTTGTTCTATTCATACACTACAAAACTCACCCATCAGTCACAAACCTGGAAAGAGGCTGTTTCAAGTAAGATCAAGTCAGCTGTGGTACCTGATACTTTTGAAAATTCCAGTAATAATGATTGAATTTTGTTGAATTTAACAAAAACCCAGCCATTCATGAAATGGGTTAGCACACTTTACCTTGGGTGAAAACTAGAAATCAAGAAGAAAAATGGATACAAAGAGCAAAGAAGTAACACGGATGATTCTTTCAAGAATTTCAGCCATGGCCAAGCATGGTAACATCCACCCATAATCCCAGCTTCTGGGAGGCTGAGACAAGAGGAATTCTGCAGGTTTGAGGCCACTTTAAGATATTCAATGAGTACCAGGACAGCCATGACTCGGGCTCACCACTACCCACTCAAGAAAAAAAAAATGATAAGTAGAAAGAAGTACAGAATTGGAAGGTAAAATTGAGTCAAGAAAATATTCAGATTTTTATGAGAGATTTGGGCATGATCAGCTGATACCAGGGAGTATAGAAAGAGAATGGGAGAGAATTCCTGTGAGTGACATCTCTGGATAAATGGAGGATAGGGGATCCATGGCACAGCCAGAAGCACTAACCTTAGCCTGGAAGAAGACCATGTTTTCTAGTTGTTATGAAACCTCTTTCCCTGGGAAGACTTACCCAAGCATCTATTCCTTATAGGTTACCAACAACAACCAAAGTAGGTTTACACCCAAGTCCAACTTGGAGAGCCAAAGAGTTTACTGGGCTTCCTTATAGAGTGTGGTGAACGGCTTCTTACAGGAGCATATGCCATGCCAAAGCAGCTTTGCCACAAAAAGTCTTACCCTAGCATGGATGACAACTTTCTCGTGGCTGCACAGAGTCTTGTTGGAGTGCACTTTGTGTCTCTATATATTCAATTGTTAATTCTGTACTAGCAGAGAGCTATCACAGGCCTCATATTTTATAAATATCTGTTTATTCCTTGCCTGCCTGAAGCAATCTAGAATTGTATCTGATTGGCTTTAGTGAAATGCTGACTGCCAATGGCTGGGCAGAAGGGAAAGGCAGATCTTCTGGGCAAAGACAGGGACTCTGGGAGAAGGCAGACCCAAGGGGTTCGCCAGTGTGACACAGGAAAGAACATGGAGGGTCACGGGCTAGAACAATAGGGATAAGCTAACTGAAGTTCTGCCTAGATAAGGCCTAGGCTTTTAAATATTATTAAGTCTCCATGTCTTTATTTAACCACTGGCAGGTCCAGAGGAAAGTCCCACTATGGAGCCCCACCCCCTGGTTAAGGTTAACTATCCACATCCTGTATATTCTAGCACCTCTGAAGACCACAAGACCATGTGAGCATAGAGCAGAATTACATACAAATTGCTAGGAGGCACAAAGGGAGTGACCGGAATCCCAAGTGAGGGACTAAATGACCCTACTCCATTCTTCCATGAGGAAGCATCAACAGTCAACAAGCGCCATCTCAGTCACAGCTTATCTGACACAGGGGATGGATGCTGTACCCAGAAAACAGTGCTATCCAACACCACAGCGAGGAAAGAAGACAGTGAGTGCCCTCATGGAAGTGAGAATTCAAAAGGGAATTCGAAGGGGTCCGCCCGCTTTCCCGTCTGAACTATAAAGCGAGAGCATCCTTTGCATAGACGGGTGGACATAGAGGTGGGTGTTACATCGTTGGTAACAGTTACAAACAGTAGGGCACTGTCTCATTCTACAGGGCACATGCAATCTTTATCCATCGTGCCTGCCCTCACATTGGCACATTAGGAGATGATAGTTACCCAGTGTCTCTAAAAGACCTTGGATAGGGTTGACGTTCCTGAGAATCTCAAGGTGGAACCTTAAAGGGAGTGAGATAGGATGGTCTGTCCTGGCCAGCGTCAAGGCTCCCCCGCTGTAGACTTGACCACGTAACAATCAGGAGATACTGATCTCCCCAACAAATGAACAGCCTCCCTCTAGTTAGCGTCCTAAAGCTGACTGAGAAAGCTTTAAATGCTCTAAACATGACAACATGTGACAGCTAATCTTGACTGTCAGCTTGACTGGGTTGAGAGGCAACCCCCTCCAGGAGACAAGCAAAGCACATGATGTGTCTATGGGTGTCTCTGCAGAGATCACTAGACCACAAGACCATCAATCGAATGGACGGGTTATTCCACTGACAGACTCAAAATCCGAACAGACTGTTGAAGTTATGGGACTATAACTCAGTGGGAGATCACTGCTGAGAATCCCTTAGTGAGGGGTTAGGGCCATGGCTCAGTAATCGAGCACCTGCCCAGAATCACCTAGTGAGGAGTTCAGTGGTAGAGCCCTTGACTAGCATGCCTGCTGTGTTGGGTTCAACCACATCACAGGAAAGAAATGAGAAGGGCACACCATGCCGTATGAACAATATGTTGAAGGCTCGGTGGCCAGCTGATGGTGCTACTGGGAAGTCCTTGGATCACAGGGGCTCTGACTTCATCAGTGTAGTGATCCGTTAGTGGATTCATATTTGATGGTGTTAGTGGGAATGATGAAAACTTAAGAGGTGGGGGTCTGGCTGAAGAGAAAGTAGATCAATGAAGATGTGCCTTTGTGAAATCTTGTTCCTAGCGCCATCCCTTGCCTCTCTTTTTGCCAGCCATGCCCTTCTACAATGTGGTTCTGTCTCACCAATGACCCAAGCAGGGACATCTGCCAGTCATGGACTGAAATTTCTGAAACTAGGAGCCAAAGCAAACTTTTCCTCCCTTTAAGTTGTTTTTTCTTTCTGGCATTTATTACAGTGATTTAAAAAAAAAAAAATCTGATCTACAGAAACTATTTCCATAAATAAACACTCATTTTACAATTTGTGTGGGTTCAGCTTCTATCATAGCTTAGTTGTTAGACCTCTTTGACTATCAGGAAAAAAAAAAAGCTAGAAAACAGCTCCTCCCTGCCTCCCCCAAATGTGCGTGTGGACACAAACATAAAATCCTATGCCTTACAGGATGATGGACTCTCTGATGGTCTTCTAGAAGCCCCAAGGATAGCCTCACCAGCGGGGGAACATGTGCTGTTACAAGGCTTCTCAACTTCACTTCAGGTAACAGAGTATATATCCATACTACAGGTACTTACCAGAGAATTCAGTGACTACATCAAGAGAGAAGTCTTGGGTAGGGAGATGGCTCAGTGGGTAAACTGTTTGCTGTGCACGTTTGAAGACCTAAGTTCAGACGCCAGCACCCACTCACTCAGGACATAGCAACACCTGCCTAGAACCCCAGTGCTGGGGCGTAGAGACAGGCAGAGCCCATGGGCCTTCTGGTCATCTAGTCTTGCACCAGTAGTGAGTTCCAGGTTCAGTGAGAGACCCTGTATCAATAATAATAATAATAATAATAATAAAAGGTAGAGAGCGATGAAGACAAAGTCAACCTCTGGCTTTCATGTGTATATTCATATACGTGTTTACTCTCCAAACACATAGCACCACACACACATGCACATGCGTGCTCAAAAAAGAGAGAGAAATAGAGAAGGAGGCAGGGAGGAGAAGGAGGAAGAGTTCATGTCCATTAGTCAGCTTTTGCAGGTTACGCTGTGGTAACGACCCACAATAGCTCAATGGCTCACAATATAGTCACATTTACTGCTTGAGTTTTCCTGTGCTTCTTGGATCAGCTGCTCCCCTGCCTGCTTGTCTTACTCATTCAAGAACACAGAGTAAAGACACACAGCCATTTTCTGGATTTACTTATCTGAGTTCAGAGTCCAGAGAAGATGCCAAACCTGACAGTGTTCTCTTAAACTTTTTGCTTGGGGAACTACAGAGGTGGCTCTTGAAGGAGACCTACATCGGATTCCTAGTACCCAGGTCAGCTGGCTCTCAAACACCTGTAACTCCATCTCCAGGAAATCTGACATCTCCTTTTGGCTTCAGTGGATACATACACTCACATGCACACTCATGCATGGGTGTATGTAAATATACATGTATGTGCACAGATGCATGCACACATACATGCAATTTAAAATAATAAAAACAAGTCTTTAAAATCTTTGCTTCGACCCGGCATAGCTCTTCAGGCTACATCCTATTGCCCTAAACAGGTGATGCTCCCAGGGTTCACACTGAGAGGAGGACCTGGCTTTCTGCAGGGTGTAAGGAGATGTGTAAACCACCAGCTGGCCACATGCATGTGAGAACAAGGAGAGTACAGTTCCAGTAACACCCAGAAAGGTCAGCAGGATCATTACAGCCAAGGCCAAACGCTAGCAGACAGTCAAGATGAGCTGCTAACAAGGTAGAGGTCAGGAACGGGCACAAAGGGGATTCCTGAGCCTCTAAGAGCAGAGACAGTATGCAAGGTCATGTCTGCTCTCCCTGGTGTCTTGTTTGGGTTGGTGTTACTATAATGAAACACCATGACCGAAGCAGCTTGGGGGAAAAAGGGTTTGTTCAGCTTATGCTTCCTTCATCAAAGAAAGTCAGGACAGGAATTCAAATGGAGCAGGAACCTGGAGGCAGGAGCTGATGCAGAAGCCATGGAGGGTGCTGCTTGCTGGATTGTTCACCATGACTTGCTCAGCCTGCTTTCTTGTATGATACAGGACCACCAGCCCAGGGATGGCACCACCCATAATGGGCTGGCCCTCCCGCATCACTCACTAATTAGGAAAATACCCCACAGGCTACAGCCTGATGCTATGGAGACTTTTTCCTCTTTGAGGAACTGAGGTTACCTCTTCTCAGATGACTGTAACTTATGTCAAGTTGAAATAAAACTAACACAGTGTAACCCTGCAATTGGATCAACCTATGATATGTTCAAAGAATTGATCAGTCTCATAGAAATTACCTCATTCATTGCCCAGTCCCAACTATAATTCAATTTTTAATATTTTTATCCTTTGAAGGTTACACACGGCCATACAGTGTATAATGATCATATCCATCTACAACTACCCACTCCTGCTCTTCCCAGTAGCCCCACTGTGTACCTGCCGGCTCTATGACCTCTTTTTATTGTTATTAATAGGCACCTGGGTGCAGTTAGTGTTTCCCACATGCTCATGGGTATGTGGCCATACATGGAGGTATGATCCACCTACCAGCATGTCTCCAAGAAGAGTGAGCCTCCCTCCTTCAGCAACCGTCAGCTTCTCATAACCTCTCCAATAACAGTGAGACCTCATGTATCCTTCTCCCATCCATGCTGGATGGATGGCTTTGCCACAGCAGCTGTGAGGTGCATATGTACAGCAGCCATGTCATGTCTAGAAGGAGACATTTCACAGCACTCCTCCCCATCCCACTACAATCCTCCTTTTAAAAAGCTTCTGCATGAGACACCACACAGCCACCTGCTTGGGTCCCCCTACCACAGACACCGTGAGTGTCACTCGCTTGCTTTCTGTGATAAGTCTTTAACGTCTTGGGAATAGCCTTCCCTGTCCCATAAGTCCCCACTTCTCCTCTCTCTCCCCCCTTAATGAGGCTTGCCTTTGCTTGGCTTACTCCCTCGTGTCTGCATCTTTCACCACCAAAAGTAAAAGGCAATGACTCAAGCCAGCAAGATGCCTCATCAGGTGCTTGCCACCCAGCCTGATGATGTTTCAATCCCCAGGATCCTCATGGTAGAGAAAGAAAACTGACTTCTGCAAGTTGTCCTATGACCTCCACACACATGGCTCAAATAATACTACATACATGCATACATACATACATGTAATTATTTAAAAGAACTCAAAGATCACCATCTAAAGGTTGGTTTTCAATGGCCTTTGTGTGCCCATTACCTTAAGTCCTAGGGTGAAGCCGTAGGCTGAAAAAAAAAGTCCTGCCATTCTCCAAGAATTTTGCCAATGTGATGTGAGAGGAGTCATTCCCCTCTCAGAGGTGTGTGGGTGAGGGATCACCATAAAATGCAATGCTGTGTGTGAGGCTGGGCCTGGTAAAGAAGGGCAACACACATTCTCTACAGCACTTGAGGACGTATCAATCAATCCATAGGTTCCTGCATCCCATCCTTGACACAAGGCAGCAACATGAGTAAGAAAACCCTACAATGCGAAGAGAAATCCCCATATAGGATTTCATGTCATGGCCTTTGACGCTGAGGGTTGAAGTCTAGGAAAGAAAGAATTATTACTGTAGAGTATCTAGTCTGTTAGCTACTCAATGTCCCTGAGAAAATGATCTAACAGCCTGTAAAATTCCCTGTATATTTTATGACTGGGATAAAATGTGGTGCTTTCTAGAGAAGCAATTTGCTTCTTCTGTGAGATGATGAAGTTGACAGGTTATTTAAGATTTTTATCCGACCTCAGTTGCCACAAAGTTTAGGCTTGAATTTCATGCCTACCAGAATTAAACACACGCCTCTCGTTTCTAGTTATGCTACATCCTTCAATTCTCTGTGTGTTGTTTTGGCTCTTGATTGATGTGTGCACATGTGTGCGCATATACCTGCACGCACAGGGACAGGCAAGGAGAGAATGTCAATTGTCCTGCTCTTCCACTCCCTGTCTTGGTCCCCTAAGACAAGGTCTGCCATGTAACCCCCAGCTCGTCAGTTGTCTGGGCTGGCTGGCCAACAGGCTCCTGGACTCTACCCATGTAATGTATACTTGCGTGTGCTGTGTATTCACATGGGCATGCATACTCAAATGCACACCTGTGGAATCCAGAGGACTTCAGGTGTCCTGCTCTTACTTATGTCTCCTCATTGTTCTCTTGAGCCAGGCTATCTCACCGAACCTGCAGTCAGGTAGCCGGAAAGGACCAGCAATCCTCCCGTCTCTACCCTGGGAAGCCCTGGGACTACAGTGATGTGCATGGCTGTGAGGGCTTCTCCTATGAGTGCTGGGGATTCAAACTAAGGCCCTTATGCTTGTGGTCACCCACTAAGCTAGATCCCTGGCCCCAAGTGCTGCATTTTCAATGACATTTTTGAAGCTATGTTTCTAATTTGGAAAGGCTAATATCACGCAGAAATTAAGAAAAACCAACAAAAGAGAAAAATGGTTATTTATACAGTGTCACCTCTGCTTCCCCAGCCCTGCAAAAACAGCACTGGTCACATTTTAATATAATCCTTCCGGTACTAACTTTACATATAAATATGTGTAGTACCGCTGTGTTTATTATTTTATTTTCAATATATATTTAACTGAAATAACAAGTTGCCTTCGTTCATCTCTGCTCCAAGGCTCTCCTTCAAACAAGAAAGGCTGACACGGTGGCTCCAGGCTGTAACCTCAGCACTAAGCTAGGGCAGGCCACACAATACTGAGCCACACATGCGTACATTTATTTCTCACTTCTCTACGTTGTTGTTGTTTTCCTAATGTTGACCATTATGTTCACTATAGCTTTGTAATTTTGAAATCAGAAAAAAAAAATACTCCGGGTCTACTGTGGTATCATGTGAAATTAAAACTTTCTCTCTCTTTTTTTTCTATTTTCATGAAAAAAAAAGTCACTGGAATTAAAACAGGTTGATCATGAACCATATTCGGTAGCACAGGCATTTTCACAGTGTTGATTCTTCTGCTACATAAACCTTGGATTTCTTTCCATTTAATATATCTTCTTTGATTTCCTCCACCAGAGTCTTTAGTTCTCGGAGTAGACGTGTTCACCTGTTCAGTCTGCATGCTGTGCCCTTGCTTTGTGTGCTCTGTTGCATGCACAGCATACTTCACAGTACAAAAAGTCATAGAAGTCAGTGTGACCACTTGGGTCACCTAACATTGCGATCCTGTGGGCATGTTTACTCTCAAGAACATTCTGTCTCCTTTATACTGCCATGATGTAAAGTTTCAGAAGATGACACCCTGTGGGACAGTGTCTCTCCCTCCAGTAGATTGATGGTCCAGAAGACATATGGGGAAAGAAGAAAGATTTTGAAAGGAGGTGAGGTGTGCTGTCCCCAGCAAAGCAACAAAATACAGAAAGGCTCAGATTCTGCCAGAGAAACACCTGTGTTGTGTGGCTTTTCCTGAGGCCATTTAAACAAATATTTATTCATTTCATTTCAGACAGGCCAAAGCAGTCATTCCACTACTTTCCAAGTTGACATTTAATGAGTTTATTGGGCCTGCTTACAAGGCAAGTGTGAGTGGTTGCTTACAGGAGCATGCTCCATGAACAACTTACAGGCAGCTTGGCCAGCCCAGGAGTCTCCTCTCTACAGCTATTCTAACTGCTAATATAACCTTAAAGAGGGACCTTGTGAATCTTTTTAGTCTCTGGAACTTCCTGAGACCTGTGAGTTTCATTTACTTTCTAAATCTTAATCCTCCCTACAGCATGGAATGATTCAATTAGGAGGAAATCGCTACACAAAGATGCACGTTATACAAGTAAAAGGACTTTTCGTAAGCAACCTGTGCTCAACAATAATGAATTCTGAAGTCCCACCCTCCTTCTTCCAAGCAAAAGACAAACTCTAGGCTCAACAGGGAAAGGGTGGGGGAAAACCAGAGTCATTGAGTAAAGGAGACAGGAATGAACATGGTGAGACTGCCTCTATCACTAGAAGCTCTTTGGAAGCATTGTAGACTTCACAGCTACACTGAGTGGAGAAGAAAATGTCTATTCTACCTCTATCTCCTGGATCTCAAAGGCACAGTTTAAAATTCTGAACCTACCTTCTGTTGGTGCACCTCTTTTCAGAATGAAAGGGAAGGTGCATGTTTGCATTCTGTAAAAAGAACTTTTGTTCACCTGTTTCAATTGTTGTCTTGGTGGCTTACTGCCTCTGTCTGCTAACCTAGGCCTAGTCCTGGAAACTTCTAACCTTTGTACAATCTAACCAAGGACTAGAATGCCTCTGAGACTCACTGCTTAATAAGCTCAACCTTTCTTGCTCTTACTGAGCTCACAGATGGCTGGCTCAAACTCGGCTGTTCTGGTTCAAACTCCTCTCCCAGCTGACATTCAATCTGGCTTCCCTCTCAGCTCCTGAATTGCTCGACTTGGCCTCAAACTAACTCCAGCAATCTTTTCTAATCTTCTAATCTTCTGGCTCATTCTCATTCTCTTGCTTGTTCTGTTTTTACCTATTACTAGACTGTTCTCTCATTAAACATCTCTCTGTATATCTGTCCTGGTAAAACTGCCTCCTCTCTTTCTCATTGCCTCTTAAGTAATTTCCCTTTCCTCTCTTTTCTCTTAAGAGTTGGGCATGCCCTATTCTGTCAAGTCTTTCTCTAATTGTCACTGTTTCTGCCACTCGATTAGACATCACTTTCAAACATGGGTGCTTCCTTCAATAAAATATATTTATGTACTACTCTGCCTGAACCTAAGCTTTTCTTTCCCTGAAACTTGCTCTCTGCCAGGCTGGCCTTGAACTCAGATCTGCTTGCCTTTCTCCTGAAATTAAAGACATGTTTGTATTCCAGCGGGATCACACAGACCTAGAAGGTCTTTGGATGGGATCTCTTGCCAGAACAGCCATGTTCTGAATTAAAATTCCTCTACAGCATTCTGCTTTCAAAACACATGTACAGCAGCTATTTCAACTTCATTTCTGTATCTCAGCAACTTCCACAGTCTGTAATTCTCTCCATGGCAAATATGGTTAACTGGAGACCCTTTACCATGAATGATGTGCTGATGGCTTTTATACCCTAATTAGCTTTCTGAGGATGGGTGGATGAGTGGTACTGTCCCTGAGCTATCATCTATCCGAGTATACCTTCCTTATGCTTTCATACAACAGATAAGCAAAATCACATGCAATGATGTTTCCCATCATTGGTCTGTGTTGTGCCATTTAACCCTGCAAAAGGCAAGCCCAAGCTCAGTCTGACTCTTACCATTTCCTCATTGGCTTTGTTTGTTTGTTTTTCCTTTCTGGAGTATGCGTGGGTGGTTTTTTGTCTTTGGAGCATAAGAATTTAAGAGAGGTATTACTAAGTGTTGATCTGTTTCCATTCTTCCTGCCTAGTGCCTGGTCAGCTCTTTTGATCTGCAGATGTGCAGGTTTTGTTTTGTTTGTTTGTTTGTTTGTCTGTTTGTTTGTTTTTTCTCAGCTCAGTAGCCAATTATTCTGTTGTTTCTTGAGTGCTGCTATGGCTCCGTGTGCTCTGACCTTGAGTTCAGTGACAAGAAGGGTTCTTCAGCATACTGAAGAAGCATTGTCCCCTCAAGCTGTCCTTACCTCTCTCTAGTCCTCATTTCTGATCTTCCTGTCCTATGCAGAGCAGTGTGCTCAAGTTTACATCCGTTTGGCAGTCTGTAAACAGGCTGACTGGATTTAAATAGGTCAGAATTCCACCTCCTTCTTCTCCAGCTCACAGCAATTTGGCCTCTGTCTTACATAAGTAAATTCCATGGTAAGCATGGTGCTACACACCTGTAATCCCAGCACTTAGGAGGTAAAGACAGGAGGATCATGAGTTCAAGATCATCCTCAGGTACACAAGTGAATTCAAGGCCACCTTGGGCTGCATGAGCTACCATTTAAAAAAAAAAAAAATGAACCAAGCAGGTAAGTTACACCCAATTGGCATGCAAACAGAGATAGGGTACTGCTTTTTCTCCCAAATAGTAAGAATAAGCCATGAATTACACAGAACTGGGCAGATTGTTAGAAACTTCTAGAAGCAAGTGTCGCTATTCTAGTTCTTTTGCACATTCATTATGAAGCTGGCTTCTGATCCAAAAAAAAAAAAAGAAAGAAAGAAAGAAAGAAGTCATAGGGGGTGGGATGAATCAGAAACTGGTTCCCCATGCTCTATTATTGACAACCAACCATCTTTTGTTGAGGTCAAAACAGGGAAGGCCCTGACCACCTATTCATTGTTTCCCCAAACAAGTGATACACTTGCTTGTTCTCATACCCACATATGAGAGACAAAAGGTAAAGTCCACTCTGGCTGGATTTTAAGTGAATCAGCTTATCATGACCACACTAGCAGGACGTCAGTGATTTCCAGGTATACCTGTCATTTCAGGTATGGGAACAGTTCGGTGGAAATATGTCTCAGAGACGGAATGAGTAAAATTTGCTATGATAAAACACCACGAGCATACTCTCAGGTCACACTCCATTGCTGAGGACAGGCAGGGCAGGAACCTAGAAGCAGGAGCTGATGCAGAGGCCGTGGAGGCATGCTGCTTACTGGCTTGCTCCTCCTAGTTTTCAGCCTGTTTTCTTATAGGACTCAAGAGCACCAGCCCACAAGTAGCAGTGCCCACAGTGATCTAGACCCTCCCATATCAATCATCAACCAAGAAAATGTGCTGCAGGCTTTCCCACAGGCCAGCCTATATGGGAGCATTGTGTCAGGTAAACATAAACCAACTAGGCAGCATACCCCACAAGCACAGTGACCTGAGTTTGAATCCCAGCAACCATGTGACAGGAGCAGTGGAGCACATCTGTAACCCCAGTGCTATGGAAGAGACAGTGGGGATGCCCAAAGCTCAATGGCCAGCAAGTGCAGCCAATCAGTGAGGTCCAAGTTTGGGGAGAGACCCTGCCTCAAAAAATAAAGGGAGAACAGTAGAGGAAGATGTTGTTCTCTGACCTCCAAACACATATTTACCTGCACATATATACACACATAATATTTTTATGAAAATACACATCTCATTAACATCACTTGTTGAAGTTGCCCATCAGTCCCCTTAAAGCCTTTCTCTTTTCTGTATGCATGTATATGTGTGTATGTAGGTTCAGGTCAGGGTTGCATGTGTATATGCAGGTACACATACACATGTGCCCACATGAATATGAGCAAGAGAGAACAAGCTTGGGTGTTGTTTCTCGAGTGCTGTCCACATGATTTTTGTTTGTTTTGGGTTTTTGTTTGTTTGGGTGTTTGTCTGTTTGGTCAGTTTTGGTTTTTTGAGATAGGGTTTCTCTGTGTAGCCTTGGCTGTCCTAGAACTCACTTTGTAGACTAGGCTGGCCTGAACATCTGAGTCCACCTGCCTCTGCCTCCCAGGTGCCGGGATTAAAGGCGTGTGGTATCATGCTGGGCTCCAACTTGTATTTTTGAGACAGAGTCACTCACTGCCCCGAAACTCATTCATTAGGCTAGGCTGGCTGGCCAGTGAGCAAAAGAGATCTGTCTATCTCAGTAGTTCATAACCTTCCTAATGCTGAAATATTGTTCCTCATAGTCTGGTGACAACCTCCCTCCACCCATAAAATTAGTTTTGTTGCTACTTCATAACTGTAATTTTGCTACTGTTATGACTCATAATATAAATATCCATATTTTACATCTGTATGTTTTCTGATGGTCTTAGCCTCCCCCTCTCTGAAAAGGTGATTTAACATCTTCCCAAAGGGGTCATGATCCATAAGTTGAAAACCTCTGGACTGGGACAACACATGTAGGCCATCATGCAGACAGCTTCAGGTCCTCACACTGCAAGGAAAGCATTTTTACAGACTGAGTCATCTTTCCGGTACCAAAAAGCTGCCCCCAGTGGTGAAGAGTGTGCCCTGGCTATCGTTTCTCTCACACCTAGAGGGTTTGACTGGCTGAGTGGTCCCTGCAGACATCCAGAGGGAGAGAGGAGACAGGAGATAAAAGAAAGAAGAAAAACGAGGGGAAAGAGATACTGTGTCTCTCTATTTGGCTATCAGACTGTGAAAACATAGGATCCCAGGAAGCTAGAATTCCCCTGAATGTCATGCTGACAAAAACAAAAACAAAACAACAACACCTGCACCAAGTGATGAGGAAAGCTGTCCCCTTGAAAGAGGAGCCTGTGGTTGGTGGGGCATACTTTGGCCGGGCCTTCTTAGATATTCAGCTCTCTGTTTAAAATTTAAACCTCCTTCAAGACCCCAAGATGGACTTAGGTGGGCCCATTGCTGGATTTCTTTATCCCTCTTCCCAGCACAGCCATATTGAATAAAACTCCTTTTTCTGCTTTTCACTATTAATTTAGATGTTTTAATTGCCTTCCGGAGAGTGGGCAGCCAAATGTGGTTTGCTGATTATTTGGAATACCCACCCACTGTGGGCGGCACCATTTCCTAGCCAAGGGATCTTGAGCTGCAGAACAGCAGTGAAGTCAAGCTAAGCAACATCATGCATGCATTAACTGATTCCATTCTGCTCTTGACTGTGGGTGTGATACGGCATGATTAGCTGTTCCAAATTCCCTGCAATGATGGATTGTGAATTGTGAGCCAAATAAGCTCTTTTTCTCTTAAGCTGCTTTTGTCAGATGTGTCACAACAACAAGAAACAAACAGTCAAAAGTGACATCAGAGGAGCTGCCTTATTCCCTGATCCCAAAAGCAGTCTCCTTATGAGCCAGTCAGCATTATCTTGTGCTCCTTCCAAGTCCACACCCCACTCAGGTGTTCTGTCACACACTGTGGTCTCCACAGGGGTCTGTGCATTCAACAGAGGCAAAAGTGACAGTCTGCTCATCACATTTCCTCACTGTCCCTTGTTTCCTTAAGCGCAAATTGAATAAATCACACATGCAGTTTAATTCCTAATCAAGAGGCCCTTGAGTCTGACTTCAGAGACATATTTTATGGCTCTTCCCGTGTCAGGTATGAAAATGAAGAATGTCTTACTCGGTAAATCACAGAGGTCTGGCAATAAAACGAGACGCGATTTCCGATGACAAAATGTGAAAGGAAAGACCTGACACTGTGAAGCCAGAAAACGAGGTGGCAATAGGAGGCTCAGCTAAGACACTCGACTGTTTGAAATATGTGCATCGTGAAACTCAAGCTGACAGTGCAGTGGTCGTTTCTCCCCTGTTGATTTCTGTTATTGTTGTTTTGTTTATTTGTTTACAGTACTGGAGATTTAACCAGAGCCTGGACATGCTAGATAAGCATCACCTCTACCCCATCACTAGGAGATAAGAGGCAGGTACCCTACCTCTGAGTCACAGCTCCCAGTCCCTCACTGGGGGATTCTAGGCAGGGGCTCTTTCTCTGAGTCACACCCCAGCCCCTCACTGGGGGATTCTAGGAAGAGGCTCTACCACTGAGACGCCAAGTGGATTCTAACCAAGTACTTTACCACTGGCCTAAAACCCAACATCTCTTTTTAGTTACTTTCAAATGTGGTTTTACTAAGCCCTGCAGGCTAGCCTTGGACTCTGTAGTAGTTGGAAATGGATTTGAGCTTGCAACCCTCTAATCTCAGTCCCTCGGGAGCTGGAATTATTAGGCCTGTTGAACCAGGCCCAGTTACCCACACACGCACCACCACCACCACCACACAGTTTTCTCAGTAACCATACTAGAGCAACTGAGTACAGTTTCAGTTATAGAGTACAGGTCAAGAACTCTAAAACTAAAGAAGAGAGGCTTCAGCCCCACAAATCAGAGAAGAATCTAGCAAGCCCTGCCCTCTTTAATCTGGTAGCCTCCTCTTACCGTACTGTTGCTCATAAGGCTAAAATTACCTCTACTCTGATTTGAATACTGCAATGGTTAATGTTAATTGTCAACTTGAAGGAATGTATAACCACCATGGAAACACACGTCTTGGTATATTTTTATGTGGGTGTTCCAAAAAAAAAAACAGTTTAACTGAGCAGGGAAGACCCACCCTGAATGTAGGCAAGACCACCCCACTGGCTGAATTAAAAAGGAGAACTTGAGCTGAGGACCAGCATTCATCTCTCTCTGCTTCTTGACTGTGGTTGCAATGTGACCAACCTCCTCGCGCTCCTGCTGCCATGTCTTCCCCACCACTGAGAGACTGTGTACCCTCAGACTGTGAGCAACAATCACCCCTTCATTCATTAAGTTGCTTGTGTAAGGTATTTTGTCACAGTGACAAGAAAAGTTAAAAAAAAAAAAAAACTGTGTAACTGTTCATATATTGAAAACTTAAGCTCCAAATTCATGCAAATGCATTTAGGGGTTGGGCCTTTAGGAAGTAATTAGAATTAAATGAAATCATGAGGGTGGTGCTATCATGATGGCATTAGTGGCTTTATAAAAAGGAAAAGTGAGGCAAGCAAGCACACCAGTCTGCCCTGCCACATGACCCTATCTCCTTCCTGGTGCCCTCATCAGAGTAGATGCCAGCTCTCAGCCTCCAGAGCTCTGAACTGAGTAAACCTTCTATTCTCTATAAGTTATAGTCTTGGGGTTTTTTGTGATAGCCAAGGAAAGCAGGCTACGTACCTGTCAGAGTTGCCCTGCACAGAGTTCTTCACTTCATAGTCCTTTCTTTCCTCTGCTCTACTCTCAGCCCACATCAGGTTTGCAGTAGCAGCTCCTGGCTCCTTTCATTTTGGTGACCAGTGTTAAGTAATTCATTCTCTGAAAATTGGCTTTTTTTCTCAACCCTGAGAGCCCTTTTGATTTTATTGACCATGCTGAAAAGCATCTCAGTCTTTTTGTAAGTTCTGGGGCCTCCAGTCTCCTTTTCTTGATCAGAATTAATAGGAAAAAGGGAGAGGTCTTGCATAAGCTCACTTCAGAGAAAAATTGTATTTTTAATGAACCAATTTGTCACTTAGGAATAATACTGTGTTGATTATAAACCCAAACTATAGTGGCTGAACAAAACAGAATTCCCTTTTTCTTGTATAAGAAGTTCAGAGAGAACCTTGCCTCTCTGTGGAGCCATCAGAAACTCCAGTTTCTACTTCGATTCCTACTATGTCATCTCTTAGAGAGTGCCTTGTGCCTGCTTGGCATGACGCAGCTTGACCTCTCTAGCATATGTAAGTTTCAAGAGCCTAAAGAAACTCCTCCACTGAGGTCCAGTGTGTATTCATTCCTCTGAGTTCAACATGACATTGAAGGTCTTTCTTAGCATGTCTGACAGTTGGCTGGCTGCCATTGGGGGTGACAGGACAAGAGAGGCATGTACCTCTCTCTTACCAAGGCAGACACTGAGATGAACAGCCCTTCCTGGCAAGGATTTTATTAGAAAATTTACTAACATCATGGACAGACAGACAAGAGCATGGTGGAGTCTCTGAGGGGAGGTCAGTCCTCAACCCCACAGGTAGACAGACAGCAGGGCAGCGGCTCTGACGGCAGCTGAGGCCCAGGGCAGAGTGGAGGGAGGACTGTGTGTCTTTTTATCAGTCTCAACTGGCCATGAGTCAGGGTGTCTCTGACGTCCAAGCTTGATGGGAAGGGGAGGAATACCAGAAAAGGAGCTTAGAGGATGTGGGGGAAGTGAGGGAGAGGGGGACGTGCATAGGGCACATTTAATAGAGGTGTACTCAGTAAGGGGGGGGGGGGTTGCCGCTAGTAGTGTTGATCGTTTAGATGTCCAGATAGTCTGTTTAAGAATTCACAGAAAGGCATTCAGTGGGATGCCTGTGTCTCCGTGTAGTAGCAGAGATGTCAGAATCAGCGCTGAAAATCAAGAGCTATGGACTGCATGAACTGAGCAGTGTCTTGGTCTGGGTTCCAATGCTAATCACTTAAGCTCAGACTTTTAGATGCTAGACTTACCAAGTCTCTCTTGCACAAGTAACCAGTGTGTGGTACATTGTTATGGTAGTTATAACAAATTTATGCACTAGTCATTCTTGTTTACTTGGTGACTTGAAAAGAATTGCTTCTACAACTACAAACGTGTGTCAGAACAGCAAGACTCGCTGAAGTTGCTTTTTAAAAAATTGATTCTTTTTTTTTTTAATTTTTTTTTAAAAATGTATGTGTATGAATGTTTTATTTATGGGTATGTATGTATGCCACAGACATGCCTGTGAGGTCAGAAGAAGGCATCAGATTCCCTGGAATTGGAGTCACAGATGGTTGTGAGCTTCCATGTGCGTGCAAGAAATGGAAGCCAGGTCTTCCAGGAGAGTAGCCAGTGCCCCTAACTGCTAAACCATCTTGCCAGCTGCTTGCTTTTAATCGTGTGTATGTGTGGGTGTCTGTGTGTGAGCAAGCACACACGCATACGGGTGCATGCGGAGCCCAGAGGAAGGTGTCAGGTCCCCTGGAGCTGGAGTTATAATGAGGTTACGAGCTGTAAGATGTGGGAACTGACCTCTGGTCCTCTGCAAGAGCAACAAGTGTTCTTAACCACTGAGCTACATCTCCAGTCCCCCCTAAAACCTTTCCAGCAGTCTCAGCACTTCATAGGCACTTAGCAAATACCCCTGGTAAATAAACAAATTGTCCAGAGCAATGAGAACATTCGCATGAGGCCAAATGCCTTACATGAATCATTTCAGGACAACTCGAGTGCTGAGGACATGGCTTTGTGGTTAAAGCACTCACCATGTAACCACAAGGACCAGAGTCTGGACCCCAGAACCCACCTAAATGCCAGGTGGGCGGGCAGACTTGCCTGTCATTCTAACCTAAGAAGGCAGACAAAAAGGATTCCCGGAGCAAGCTGACAGAGAAACTAGCTGATCCATGAGCTCTGGCCTTGACAGAGAGGCCCTGCCTCAGTGAATAAGTGTAAGAGCAGTGAAGGATGAGTCCCAACATCAACCTCTGGCTTCCACCTACATTCGCATACACGTATGTATGCCCACAAATATGCAAATATACATATACACACACAAAAATGAGGGGAGGGAGAGAAGAAGGGGAAAGAGAAAGAGTGACACAGTGAGTGCCCACCCATGTTGCACTGACCCATCGGCATGTCCCAGAGAAGCCAGACTAAGAAACTGAGAGTTTGACTGGAGACTGTAGCAGCAATTGTGCCAGCCACTACCGTGAGGGTCCAGAGAGCAGAAGGCAGCAGAAGCGAGTGTTTCGGAGGCTGTAATGAAACATGGCTATCACTGCTCCAGGACCCACAAAACAGCCTGTGCTGCCTGTCTCCACCTCCCCACACTGTTTTTCCCCCCTTTTCTTTTCTTTTGGTTTTGAGTTTTTGAGACAGCATCTCACTATGTCACTCTGACCATCCTGGAACTTGCTTTGTAAACTCCTGGACAGCTCCCTACCTCTCTCTCCCAAGGGCTGGGATTAAAGGTGTGTGACACCACACCCAGCCCCAGCTCTGCTTTTTTTAAGTCTTTCTTACTCTTGCTGTGCTTGAGATGGTGTTCGTGGAAACACCTGGCAGCAATAACTAAGAAGCACTGAGAAAGAGTTAGAAAACTCAGCTTTATTCACACTAATGGAGCCTGAAATGGGTACTACCCAAAGTCTGGCTCCTATTGCAGGGTTATTATTTCCACCTAAAAGGTTTTTATTAACAAATAGCATACGCACAAAAGCATGTAAACATCCAGTTTTTAGAAGAAAAACACATCCAGCTTGCAAAAGAGCTACAGCAACTGCTCTGAAAACCCCTTAGTATTGCAGCTTTTAAAGGCTGGACAGTTGATTTCTTCACTGACGTGGCCACCTGCAGATGGCCTCCATGCTTCATGGCCACTTGGGGGGAAACTTCATTGAGGTTGGGCATGTCTTCAGAGGTGGAATTGATAAGGATGGCATTTAGATAGGTAGATGGATAGATAGGCAGACAGACAGATAGATAAATGGTAAATATACAATAGATAGATGATACATAGATAGACAGATAGATGATTGATAGACTGATAAATAAATGGTAGATATACAAGAAATAGGTGATAGATAGATAGATAGATAGATAGATAGATAGATAGATGACAGATGGACTTATTAAGAGAGCCAAATCATACTGGAGACACTGCGAATGTAATACTCAGTCATTAAAGCTGAGGCCTTGGCACTAGAGGAGTTCCAGAAAAGATCTCTCAGCAGGGGGCTACTGCCTAAGGAAGTCAGTCACTCCGACCAGAAGGTGAGATGCCTCAGTGTCCCAAATCTGGTGCCAGGTGCCTGGAAGTTTCCTGAACAGCCACTGGTCCCTAATCCACAATGAATGCTTAGGAACGCTGGCTCTTCTGCAACAGGAATCAGCAGCAGCAGTGAGGAAATCAACAGAGAGGCACGAGGGAGGCCAAGCCAGCATTATCTCCCTTAGGCATGCGCTTTTCCATTCAGGCTGCCGCCCAAAGCCGCTGCCCACAACTGGAGAGGGCCTCCCCACGTCAATCAGGGCAGTTCTCCGGGTGAGGCTCCCCACTCAGGTGGTTGTAATCTGTGGTAAGTTGACATTAAAACCAACCCAAGTACGCAGTTTCTTAAGAGAGTTTCGTGTACGTGTGTTCTCTCCAGATAAGCATGTGGGAGTACTAAGGCAGAATTCAGCATCCTTAACACGGCAGAAGAAAAACTTTAACTCATTTTATTTCTTCAGAATTCCAGAGCCCCGAGGCTGAAACTGCTATGTAAGCTTTCATAGTACAAGACAGTAGCTTGACTACATTAGACACATAGTAAAGGCAAGAGATGTATAACATATTTCTTTCTCCCCTTCAGTAGGGCTCCAGACTGTAATCCAAGCTGGCACTGAACTCAACAGTACTCCTGCCTCCAAGTGCTGGAATCACAGGCCTATACTACCCTGAACTGACCCAGTTGTTTTTATTCAATTAAATCATCAGACTCAAACTTTCACAATGGGAATTCAGAACAGTTCCCCACTGAGCAAAGGAAAGCCGGGCCTGTGAAAGGAGCCGGAATGGGACCAGCAGAGCGATGAGTGAAGGTGTTCTGATGAATTGCTCCCTCAGCCTTGTGTGTTCACATGGCTCTTGTTTTTCAGTTAGAAAGAGCCTTCCAATTAATTATTCAGGTGATGTGTTTTGCTTTCCATGGAGGGCTCATATTGCAATCAGGCCCGTATTTATAATCATGTACAGGCCTGTGTAAGCAGAGAGAAAGAGATTTGGACATGTAATTGGTGCCTTGACCAGGCCTGGGGCAGAGAGTCTGTTTAAATGCAATCAATATTCACAAGGGAAGATGACAAGAGGTTGCGCAGAGCATAACCAGGGAGGATATAGATTTCCACTTATGAATCAGCGTGGGGCCATAACTCACCCCAGATCAACCATAGTGAGAGGGAAGCACGCTTTATGGAAGCCTGGGCTCCCTACTGCCTGCCCTACCCCAAGATGCTCAATGTAATGAACCACTCCTCCTCACATGCATTCCAGTGGAATCTCCCAAAAAAGAGATTTAACAGAGATGTGGAGATGCCATTGACTAATAGGAATCCAGAAAGGAGAGTCTATTGGTGCTAGAAATGAATAGAAAATACATTATATATGGTTTGTTTGTTTGTTTGTTTGTTTGGGGAGGGTGTTTGGGTTGAGTTGAGTTTTGGGTTTTCAAGACAGGGTATCTCTGTGTAGCCTTGGTTGTCCTAGATTCATTGTACACCAGGCTGGCCTTGGACTCACAGAGATCTGCCTGCCTCTGCCTCCTTGAATACTGGGATCAAAGGTGTGGGCCACCATGCCCAATTTATTGATGTGTTCTGTATGAGACATTTCCTGGGGAGACACATACATGGCTACTCACCTCAGAGAGTGAACCCACGACAAACCAAAATGATAATTACACCAAAATCAAGCATGGTAAACCAATGAGTTTATTGAGATTATTGTCCATGGTTAAGGAGTTACTCACAAGAGCAAGGATGGATCAAAGAGAGCTTCAGTAGCAAAAGGCCACCCCAGCATGAGTGACAGCTCATGAAAGCTGCATCCTGGAGCTATCTGCATGACTTGTGGGGACTGGACAAGCTGGAACATCACCTCTCAGCAGCTAGACTGCTCAGTTTGCTGCTGCCTCCACACTTTGGGAGGAGTCCTCCAGAATCTTACAAGTTTCATCTCCCTCAGATATGTGGTGTTTGTCTGCTCCCTGAGTCTCATGACCTTCCGCCATCCTTCCTGAAGGGAATGTTTCTGTCAGAGGAAACTGCCGTCTGGCAGTGGGTGCATATATGCCTGGGGGCAGGGGAGACGTCAATGTCTGTCTTCCCCAGTCCTTCTCCACTTTAGTTTTTGAGACAGGGTCTCTCACAAAGTTTACCTGTTTGGCTAGACTGGTGACCAGTGGGTCACAATGACCCTCCCATCCTTACCTCCCCAGCGCTGGAATTACAGGCATGTGCTTTATGTGTCTGGCTCACTTTTATTCATATAGATTTTGAAGGATCAAACTCACATCCTCATGTTCACGTGGCAAGCACTTTACCAACTGAGCTATCTCCCCAGCCCAGCCTGTGTGTGCTTTTTAAAAAACATGAAATAAACATAACACATTTAATGATTTTAAAAATGGAATTATGAATTATGAATGCTCTTCTTGCTTTAAAATTTTGAAAATTAGAAGCCTAAACTAACATTCAGAGTGTTTCCTCAGCAACCGGGTCTAATGGTTCAAGTCTGATCCCAGCTCTTGGGAGGCTAAAGCAGGAGGGAAAAAGAGAGGAAGGAAGGAAGAAAGGAAGGAAGAAAGGAAGGAAGGAAGGAAGGAAGACAGGGAGGGAGGGAGGGAGGGAAAAGAAGGAGAGAAGGAAGGAAATAAAGAGAAACAAAGGAGGGAGGAGGTAAGAAAAGAAAAAGGGAAGAGGGAGGGGAGGTAAAGGAAGGAGAAAGGGAGGGGAGGAGAAAGGAGGGAGAAATGGAGAGGATGAGTGAGGGAAAGGAGAGAAAGTGAGAGGGGGATAATGAAGAGAAGTAGAAAAAGAGATGTTAGGAGGGGACGACAAAAGGAGCAAATGAGTGCAAGGAGAGAGAGGGAAGAAGGGGAGAAGAGGGGCAAAAAGAATGTGGGTGACTGTATTTTCCATCGAATGGCCAAAAAACACTTAAAGAAATGCTCAACATCCTTAATCATCAGGGAAATGCAAATCAAAGCGACCCTGAGATTTCACCTGACACCCATCAAAATGGCTAAGATCAAAAACTCAAGTGACAACACATGCTGGAGAGGTTGTGGAGAAAGGGGAACCCTCCTCCACTGCTGGTAGGAATGTAAACTTGTACAACCACTTTGGAAATCAATCTGGCACTTTCTCAGACAATTAGGAATAGCGCTTCCTCAAGATCCAGCTATACCACTCCTACACATATATCCAAAAGATGCTCAAGTACACAACCATGTTTGTAGCAGCTTTATTTGTAATAGCCAGAAGCTGGAAACAACTCAGATGCCCCTCAACTAAGGAATGGATACAGAAATTGTGGTACATCTACACAATGGAATATTACTCTGCATTAAAAAAACAAGGAAATCATGAAATTTGCAGGTAAATGGTGGGAACTGGAAAAGATCATCTTGAGTGAGGTATCCCAGAAGCAAAAAGACACACAGGGTATATACTCACTCATATGTGGATATTAGACATATAATATAGGATACACCTACTAAAATCTGTACGCCTAAAGATGCTAATCAAGAAGGAGGACTCTGGCTAAATGCTTAAACCCCATATAGAAAGGCAAAGAGGATGGACATCAGAAGAAGGCAAAAACAGGAAACAGTACAGGAGCTTGCCACAGAGGGCCTCTGAAGGGCTCTACCCTGCAGGGTATCAAAGCAGATGCTGAGACTTATGGCCAAACTTTGGGCAGAGCGCAGGGAATTTCATGAAAGAAGTAGGAAATAGTAAGACCTGGAGAGGACAGAAGCTCTACAAGGAGAGCAACAGAACCAAAAAATCTGGGCACAGGGTTCTTTTCTGAGACTGATACTCCAACCAAAGACCATTGATGGAGATAAACTAGAACCCCTGTACAGATGTTGCCCATGGTAGTTCAGTGTCCAAGTGGGTTCCATAGTAATGGGAACAGGGGCTGTCTCTGACATGAACTGATTGAACTGCTCTTTGATCACCTCCCCCTGAGGGGGAAAAAACCTTACCAGGCCACAGAGGAAGACAATGCAGCTACTCCTGATGAGACCTGATAGACTAGGATCAGAAGGAAGCAGAGGAAGACCTCCCCTATCAGTTGACTTGGGGAGGGGCATGCACGGAGAAGGGAGAGAGAGGGTGGGATTGGGAGGGGAGGAGGGAGAGGGCCACAGGGGGATACAAAGTGAATAAAGTGTAATTAATAAAAATTAAAATAAAAATGGAAAAAAAAGAACAACAACAACAAAAAAGAATGTGGGGACTGGTATAAAACAGAGAACAATGTGGCCATCAAGGCAGACATTAGAGGGTGGTGGCCAATGTCACAGAAGACCTGGAACCAACAGGAGCCAGAAACATGAAAGGTATTTTACTTAGTTACTTGTTCTGGTTCTTTCACAAAATACCTGGGGGGGTGGGGGGGGGGACTCGGGAAGGAAAGGCTTGTTTTGGCTCATGGTTTAAGGGGTCATGGTTTGTGAAAGTGGGGACAGCATTGTAGCAGGAGACTGAAGCATCAGATCACATCACACTCACAGCCAGAAAGCTGAGAACAAGAAGTGGAGCCAGACTATTAAAAAAAAAAAAAAAAAACTCAAGGCCCTCCTCCTGTCACATACTTCTTTTAGCGAGACTCCACAACCTCCCCAAAGAGCAATACCAGGTGAGACCAAATGATTAAATACTCTTGGGAAACTTGTCACATTCAAAATACAAGAGGAGGCAGCTTCTTGCTACAGTCTTGAGGGGAAGCATGGACCTGCCACCGTCATCCTTTCTGGCTCTTGAAACTGAGAGATAATTAATGCCTGGGGTTGTGGCCATCAGTTGTGATCAGTTGTCACTGTAAGCTAGGAAAGACTAAAACATTTTTCTCCCTTGTTTCAACTCCTACTCATAATTCCCAGTCTGGGACTAGGTGCCTGGTGTGGTCGAGTTGACGGGTAAAGGCCGGCTTTCCTGACACTCCCTCCAGTCCACACTGAACTAACAGACCCTCTAAGCAAACCTAGACCTCTCTGAAGCTCTTGAGGTACACAGGTTGATGAGTTTGGGTCATTTTCAGTTAGTGGTATGAGTTGTGGTACTCTACTGCAACAGAGGGACCTCGAAATGTCAGGATCTGTCAAATGGGAGTCTATGAAAGAAAATGTTAGCTCTGCTTCAGTGACAGTCTTGTCTGGTGGACAGCTCAGCAATCTAGCATCTCGCTCCGACCCTTCTGCTTTCTGTCATAATTCTTCCGTAGATGGGGAAACAACTTCCTGAATTCTCAGCTGAAGTTATTTCAGGATTCTGGTAGCTAAGGCTGAAAGCCCAGGTCATCTGCTTCAAATAACACAGAACTATCCTTTCTACGGGAATTGAATGTACATGGGAGGGGCCACCCATCTTGGAAGAATAACACAGTTGATCGGTGCAGGGAATTATGCATTCAGGAAAGTGTGCTGTAGATGTGTGGCTTATAAGTTCAAGGAATGTCTAAGATACATCATTGAGACCATTTCTCAAATAAATAATGCAGAAAGGGGAAGACTAAGAAAGAGAAAGACAGAGTGATAGATACAGAGAGAAAGAAGGAAAGAAGAGTGAAAGGAAGAAAAGATGGGAGGGAGGGAAGGAGAAGGGGAGGAAGAAACAAATGAAGGAAGAAAGAAAGAAAACTTGAGACCTATAGTCACTCACCAGCAAAGCAAACCCAAGGAGGAAAAGAATGAATACAAATCTTGAATATCTATAAGAAGCAGAACTTGATCAAGACAATAACAGATTATGAGGTGTGAAAGCTTATGGTTTTGAACTGTTCTAGAATATTAGATTTCATACCCCAGTAGAATCTTAATGCTTTTCTGAGGCCAAATAACAGGCATTATTATTATTATTATTATTATTATTATCTTTTTACTCAAAGTAACGTCTTAAGGCCCTTCAATTTTAGAACAATTAAGTCTCTCTTTCCTCAACAGAACAGTTTAGCAAATGTATAAGGTCAGATGTGCAAGTATGGCAATAAACCTCCATGTTAGAGGTGAAGTCTGTGATGTTTCTGGACCTACTTGCAGATATTAGAAGCAGAGCAGTTGGGAGAAAGAATGATAGACTTCTGCTATAATGAAACAGGTGTCCAGAAGCTACCTTGGATGTTTAAAGAAAACCAAACAAGGGGCTGGGGAGATGGCCAGTTAGAATGCTGCTTGCCTTGGGGACATTGGGAACGAGTTCAGTCCCTAAAACTCACATTAAAAAGTCTGAGTGTGGTGGCACACACGTGAAACCCTAGCACAAGACAGACATGCAGAAACAAGAGATCCTGAGAGTCTTTTCCAGCCAGTGTAGCCTAACTCAGCAAGCTCCATGATGGTGAGAGACACTCTATCAAAAAAAAAAAAAAATGCCTGAACCACATACACTAGAAGTTGAAATTTGTCTACACTATAACCTTAGATTATGAAGGGCTGAAAGCTTAAGATTTTGGAATGTTCTAGAATATTAGATTTCATACTCCAATAGAATCCCAGTGCTTTTCTGAGGTTGGTTGGTGTCACTTTAAACTCTTTCTTTGGCCAAACAACAGGCATTATTATTATCTTTTTAATCAAAGTAATGTCTTAAGACCCTTTAACTTCAACAAATATGTGCCCCTGCACATGTGTATATATGAGCACACACATCCCAGAGTGCCAAACAAACCCCAAACAATGCAAGAGTAGTCAGACTACTCATGCCTGTAACAAACACCTGAGAGAAACAAATGTCAGAGGAGGAAGGACTTATTTTTGGCTCACAGTTTCAGAGGGCTCAGTCCGTGGTCATCTGGTTCCATCAGTATGGGCTTGTAGTAAGGCGGAGCACCACCGCAGAGAATGTATGATGGAGAAAAGCTGCTCACCTCATGACAGTCAGGGAACAGAGAGGAGAATGGATCAGAAACAACATGTCTCCTTAGAAGCATTTTAGACCCTGAATGAATGTCCAATGACATATTTCCTCCCTGTACATGGAATCATTTCTTGGATCTGCTTTAGTCAACACACCCTGTCTGAAAAAATAAATGTTTCTTCATGTCTTTCCCAGGGAAGTCACACAAAAGCTGCCTAATCATAGTGAGAGTTAATACTGCCAAACTGGTCATTACCTATCCAGTCAACAGGAGGCAGCACGAGTGTGATGGGTTTGCCCATTTTCACCCCAAAACACCTCTTCTCCTTCCCTCCTCACTTTGGTACTCTTGGCTGACATTCTCCAGGGAACCCAACAGCATGAAGATTCTCTGTTTAGAAGGCACACCCCGGCTGGCCACCACTGAAGAGATCTGACAGAGACAGCGAGTTCTTTGACATGAGCACCCAGCTGGTGCAGAAGGAGAAGGCAGACGTTGAAAGGCATATCTTCTATGAAGCTATTCTCACTCAAAACTCTCTTGCTTCACCCTCTACGCTCCCTGCTTTACCAAAATTCAAAACCCTTTGCAATCTGACCACAGTTTCTCATCTCCTCTCACTTTCTGCAACATACCAGGTCCCTTGACATTTTAAAACCAGCCTTCTCGCCGCTAGCAAAGCATTCAGAGGTCCCAAGGTCTATGAGCCTTTGATATTCTTTCTGCACTTCTCCTCAGCCAACACTGATTCAACCTGTAAGACTCAACCCATGCCTGGGCTGAGTAGGCAAAGTGTTCACTTACCATGTATGAAGCCCTGGGTTTGATCCCCAACACCACATAAACCAAGGATAGAATCTAAGGACTCTGAAAGTGAAGGCAGGAAGATCAGAAATTCAAGATCATTCTTGAGTGCATAGAAAGTTTGAAGCAAGTTAGGGTTACATGAGACCCTGTCTTAAAAGTAAAATTAAAAAAAAAAATTACCCAGTTCAAATAGGCCCTCCTCTATGCCTCCGCACTGTCTCACTCTCTGGGTTCTCTAGGGCTCATGCTCTAGCCCAGCACTAATGGCTGCTCTACAAATTCATTCTGCTGTATTGCAAATTCATTCTTCATGGATTCCTAAACTGCCTGAGGACAAGAGTACATTCTGTGATTCTACTTTCCAGAGAAAGCACATGAAAATAAGATTCCATATAAAACCATCCAGCAAGAATTTTGTAGTGAACGACCCTGGAAGGAATGAATACATTTCCAGCCACAAAGGACTTCCACGGGAGCCTCTGTGTCTACAGGTCACACTCATCCCGCTAGTCTTTGTTTTGACACTGGCACATTCAGATTCAATGGGCTCCAGTTAATCCACTCATTTGGAAACTCTTGCCTTGACCCTGGGCATGGAGATTTCTAACACAACTGAAAGATTTGAATTCAAGAAGTCACATAAGCAAAAGAGTAAATGAAAGGTGATAAATACATGGGCTGAAAGTGTAGTTCAAGGGTAGAGGGCTTGGGTTCTGTTTCTGACAACAGAAGAGATCATGTGACATTATTCTCTGGAGATGTGAACAAATCTCTATTCACTCCGCATAAGGAATCAACAGCAAAGTGAAATAGGGATACCACTGGAGTCCAACTTGATGAAGCAATGAGCTTATTGAAAATACATACAAGAGTAGGAGTAAGAGGTTATTTACCAGAGCATAAATGGCTCAAAAACAACTGCACACCAAAAAACCCACCCCACAGACAACAGCTCATGAAACCTGGGAAACTGGACCACACTGCACTATTTGCAAGCAGCTCAGTGGCTGGGGGTTAGGGAGAAGGTGTCTTTTTTGGGCAGCTCAGCTGGTCTAAATATCTTCTAGGCAACTAGACTTGTTTGAAGAGTGTTTATGTAACCTTGAATAGGAGGAACCTAGTAAATCTGGTTGATTTCAGGAACTTCCTAAAAGTAGTGAGGGTTTTGTTTTGTTTCCTTCCTAAATTTTAATAAGCTTCACTGTCAGATGAAGGAACTTGTTAAATAAAAGATGAAAGGGAGAAAGGAATGAAAAAAGGAAGGAGAGGATGGTACTTAATAATTAACTTCAGAGATTGAGTGTCTGGTCATGGTAGTGTACACTTATTGTGTAGTAATTTCTTCTGCAGCTGATTAAGAATCAGCATGTTCTAAAGAAACAGGGCGTTAAAACGCTGGAAGTAAACAACTCAGTGCTTGCAGAAAGTTCCTAAAACTGACCAGATGGACAAGCTCCCTCTCTCTCTCTCTCTCTCTCTCTCACACACACACATACACACACACACACACACACACACACACACACACACACACACACACCATGCTTTGTAAGAACTAATAAGGAGATAGAAACCAGTGGAGGTGCCTGGAAGAAGAGACACTCTCCAACCTGTCAAGCGGCAGTGGTGCGGTGTTCTCTAGGATTCCAGGTTTTGTGAGCTGCCTTCCGGGCTGGGTTGAGCTTTCGGTGATAGAGTTGTCTTTGAGTCCTGCCTGCACCTCTAACTCTTCACCCATATTCTTCTAAGCAACCCTAACATTAGTTCATCAAGTTGGACTTTGGTGATATCTCTAGTTGGCCCCTTATCTGAAGTGAGTAGACATTTGTTCATGTGCCTCCAGGAATTGTGTTACACCGCAATACCTGTGATCCCAACACAGGGAAGGCTGGAGTCGTGGCATTGTGAGTTTAGCTCCAGTCTGTGCATATCGAGACCTTAGAGAGAGAGAGAGAACGAGTTGAGGAAGGAGTGAGAGGAGGAGAAAGATAAACGGGGAGGAGAGAGATGGGGAAGGGAGAGGAGAGAGAAGACGAAGAGAGAAGAAAAATTAAGATCAATGCCTTGAAATTTCCAAGTTCTGATGTTAATCGGTTGTCATCAATTGGGGTAATTTGAGTAAATTTTGAAATGAATGAAAAGGCATAGAGTGGGCTCGGACAAGAATAGCACAGTTCAGCATTGCTTAGAATAGAACGCAGATGAACACCAGAGGTTTAGAAGCAGGGACAGGATGAGTGCTTGGAGTCATATTATTCTGTGTGGTTCTTCTAACCGTGCATCATGGCTTAGATCCAAAGGCCATGTTTCTGGAACTTTGAAGACCCACACAGAATAAGGCAAATAGAAAGCTGAACAAAGTGCCTCCTATAAGAAATTTTCTTCCAGACTGGACAGAGGCCTCAGGGGTCAAGAGTCTGCACTACTCTTACAGGGAACCAGATGCAGTTCCCAGCATCCATATTAGGAAGCACACAGCCCCCTCTAACTTCAGCTCAGGGATCTAATGCCCACTTCTGCCCTTAGTATACTTGAATTCATGTGTATACACACATACACAAAATTCAAAATAAAGTAAATTTTCTCCCAAAAACACAGAAGAGGGGCCAAGGAGGTGGCTCAGTCGGCAAGGTGTGTCCCTTGCTAGCACAAAAACCCAAATTTGATCCCCAGAACCCACATAAAAAGCTGTGTGTGAAGACATGGACTTGTAACCTGAGTACTGGAGACATGGAGACAGGTCGGTGCTAAACTAGGAGAGATTTCTGAAATCTAGTAAACCACACTGGCCCCTTCCTTAGCCAATAGATAAATAACCCCGTTCTGCAAGTACCTAGCTGTTACCATATTAGGACCACCTTCATGGAACGCAGCATATCTTGATGGGAAGACGGAATCCATCTAGCTGACCCCAAATGCTACGTTTACAATACGTCAGTCTGAGATCTCAGGAACAACCGTAGATGGTAACAATTACTGAGTGTTGTATGGTTGAGCTTGTTCAGAATAGAAGGGTTATTCACATGCTGTCCAGCTGCCCCTCCTCCCAGCTTTGGCAACACGTGCTCTTCTTGCTAATCCAGCCCAAAGCCTCTGCGTCCTCACTAACAGCCACCAACGTAATTTTCTTTAGTTTGTTGACGCTGAGTTCCGCCACGACCAAACACAATTCAGTGTTCCTGTGCTTATAGTATTTTTTTCTGTGTTCACCCAGTAACTAGCCTCATGGAACTTGCTTGTTGGTCCAGATTTTTTTATATTGATTCATGATATTTACTGAGATTCAGTTTTGTGTGACAGAAAAAGACGGAGGGTAGATGAGGCTGGCTGGGCTCAGAACTTGGTTCCATCATCAGCTCCTGTGTGATTTTCTGCAAGTCACTTGACTGTGACTTTAACTCTTCCTTGTCTGTAAAGGAAGGACAATGGGAGCTCTCATTATGGGCTGGGAATGTGGGCCCTTGGGTTCTATCCCACATGAACACTGTCACAGTAGCCAGGATGCTCTCCTCCCCACCTCTCTTTGCTGAGTATGAGCGTGTTAGTGAATTCTAATGTTCCCGGACCTGAAACTGTGAGATCAAGGCCATTCTCAGCTATGTAGTAAGTATGAGGCCATCATGGGCTGCATGACTCTCTGTTAAAAATATATATATATAGATATGTATATATATATATATATATACAATCTACATAAATTGCCTAACACAGATAAGACCTTTGGTAAACCCCACTTTTCATGCTATGGCTTCCAGCCCAAGGTTCACTGTGTACATCATCAATAGTGGAAAAACCCTGTGCTTCCTTTGGCTTTCCTACCAAGTACAGCCAGTTAATAACTGAAGAAGAAATAATAGCCGCTCGGCAAGATTCTGTCTGAGTCCCTCTTTGGCCCCAGCTGATGAGTATAAATGATTTGAAAATTAAAAAGCCATTAGGCTATTAAAAATAGCTTCAAAGAACAATCTCAATAAATTATTTCCATGCTTTAAAAAAACCAACTGCAAAGAATATAAATGGTAACTGGCCATCTGAAAAGTCAGTAACCAGATATAATGGTCAATTTCTCTGATATTATTGTCTAATTAAGCAATTGGCTTTAGAGAAAATTACATTTAACTGAGTCGGTGTATTTTTAAAAGTGATGTAGAACTGATTTCTTTTGAGCTAAGGAGATAAAAAATATAATAAAACTTGAGCATAGAGAAGATCAGGCTCTGATTTATGTTCTGCACTGAATTGGCTGGGTTTTCCACATGGAATTAAAAAGCTTAAAAATGGGCTAGACTCAGAACCAAGGCCCAAAGCCAGGAAGGACAGCTCCCTAGATGTCTGTGTACCTGGGAACAGTCAAGACTCCATCATCATCGCCTCTCGCTGAGGCAGTAGGTGTTGAGTGAGTCATCTCAGTAGCATTGTGGAGCTTGAGGTTTCTCAGAAATTTGGGAATGGAGTTACATACCACTCCTGGGCATATACCCAAAAGGTGCTCCACCATACCACCAGGACACTATGTTCACAGTAACTTTATTCGTAACAGTCAGAAACTGGAAACAACCTAGGTATCCCCCCAGCAAAGAATGGATAAAGAAAATAAGGTAATTCACAGAACGGAATACTAATCAGCTATTAAAAACAAAGACATCATGCAAATTTGCAGGCATCCTGTGTGAGGTAACCCAGACCCAGAAAGACATGCTTGCATGATATGTATTTATTTATAATTGGCATTAGACATAAAGTACAGAATGACCATGCCATAACGCACAGACCTAAAGAAACCAAGAAGGGCCCAAGGGAGGATGCTTGACTCTCACACAGAAGAGGAATAAAACAGACGTCTGAAGAGGATGGAGGGAGGGAGCCATGTGGGAGAGGGGGTGAAGGCGGTAACAGGGGTGGGGACAACGGGAGGGGTCGAAGGGAGGAGGTGGGAGGGGGAGGACCTGGAGAGAGAACATAAATCAGTGGAGGGGCATCTCTGGGACAGAGGAGGCCCTACCAGTCTATGGGGCTGGCTCTAGCTGAGAACTCAGCAGCAGGGCACATAGAACCTGAAGCTACTACCTTTTGTAGCCAGGTCGGACTTCCAGTGGAGGGAGGGGGACACCAACCCACCCACATACAAGAAGTGTAGTGATAAAGATGGAGCAAGGATTGCAGGAATGGCCAACCAGTGAGGGCCTCAACCTGAGACTCACCCATGGGAGAGAGCCAGCCCCTGACACTATCAATGATGCTCTGCTATGCTTGCAGACAGGAGCCTAGCATAACTGTCTTCAAAGAGACTTCATCCAGCAGCTGATGGAAACAGATGCAGACCCACAGCCAAACTCGGGCCAAGTGCAGAAAGTTCTGTGGAGGGGTCAAGGACACCACGAGAGACCTACAGAGTAAATTAACCTGGGCCCATGGAGGCTCACAGAGGCTGAACCACTAACCAGAGAGCTAGAGCAGACCTAGACCATGGTCTTTACGTAGGCCCGCTAGCAATGGGAGTAGGGCTGCCTCTGACTCCGTTGCCTCCCTCTGGATCCCTTTCCCCCTAGCTAGGCTGCATTGTCTGGCCTCAGTGGGAGAAGCTTAGTCCTGCTGTGACTTGAGGTGCCAAGGTGGTTTGGTACCTCTTAGGGCCCCCCCTCCTCTAAGAAAAAAGAGAGGAGGGGAGGGGGGAAGGGGGAAAGAACAAATGGGGGAGGGTGCATAAGGGCGAGACTGGGAGGAAAAGAGGGAAGGGGCTGGGATCAGGCTGATTTTTAAAAAAGAAAAAGAAAATTTCCATTGCACAATTCAATCCAGAGTCACCGGGAATGAGACTCCTGTTACTTTCAGTGAGTTCATGGGCCCATGTTCATATGTGTGCTAGTGCATGTTCTTACATGTATGTGTACACGCAGAGGCCAGAGGCCAAGCTCAGAAGCCATTCCTCAGGAGCTGCTTTTTATCAATAAGAATTTGTCTGTCACTGGGACCTGGAGCTTCCTGACTCCAATAAACTGACTGGCCAAAATGTCCAGTCTCTGGTCTCCACCTCCTCAACACTGATGTTACAAGTTCAAACCTCCACACTAACTTTTTAAGGTGGATTCTGGAGATACAATTCAGGTCCCCTTCATTTAATTTGCTTCCATTAATCATATGAATATAGAAACAAACAACCTAGTTAGATTCTCTCTCTCTCTCTCTCTCTCTCTCTCTCTCTCCCTCTCTCTCTCTCTAACTCGTCCTTCGTTCCTCAACCACTTAAATCCCATTGAAAGCCCTGAGGACCCACTATGCTTTATGAAGATTTCCTCTCCATGACACACCTGATCTTCTATGAGATCACCCCACACTCTTGAAACACTTGAGGATAAAAGCTATTACTGCATCAAGTGTGGCACTTCTCACAACTCCAAGGCCTTCGAGGCTCTAAAGAACTCTACACTATCTCTGGAGCAACTCCCAACCCCTGGTAGTCGCTGTTAGGACACAACGCCAGAAGCATAGCAGCCGCTACAGCTGCATTATCTCAAATGCATCTGATCTGCCTGGTGTGGCTGGCACTCACAGCATCCTCCCTGCCTCCATCGGATACCTGTTCTCATAACCTCATCAAGAGCGCTGGCAACGATGCCACCGAGGGATGTAGGAGCAGGTCCCTTGTCTCCACTGATTAAAGAAGTAAAAAGTAAAAGACGGTCACTGAAAATCTGGGGGAACCCTGGCAGAGATACCTTATGCTACTTGGGAAATCGGGGGCCCCTCTTAAGGTTCTTAGTCTCACTAATTAAAGAATTTAAGAATAGACTTTACTGCAAGCTGTAAAATTCAGAGCTGCCCAGGGGTGATGAATAGAAAAGGGGAAACCCTGTGCCATTTGAGAAGAGATAGCACAGAGGTCAGCCACAGGGCAACAGGCAGCCACCTAGCAGGCAAGGGAGCTTTTAAAGAAAGAGTAAGGAAGCCTGAAGAGTTGGGGAACTTTAAAATGTGTTCTGGCCAGTATCTAAAAGAAAAATATAGAAGAAAAAGAAAGTTACACCCTTCTGAACCAGGACTGAGAAAGATGGCAGACTGGAACCTCTGGTCACTTGTAGGGGCTGCACTAGGGGGTAGGATTTCTGGGAAGGAAAAGTAACATTATCTTAAGGTGGACTTGCCTTCATAGTGGTGGTCCTGCCCCCTCCAGGATGGTCTCCCAGCCAGGTCATGAACCCTCCCAACTGAAATAACCCCTGAGGGAGAAAACAGTAGTGCGTCTCCACACAGAGGAAGGGTCCATTCTTTATTAAAGTGCCAAAAATGACCCCTGCGACCCGTCAAATGCTGGTTCTCGGTCAAGTACAGAACATGGAACATACAGAAGGAGAGCAAGAGTCAGGAGCTTCAGTCAGTTTTCTTCCTCTCTGACTTAGTGCTTGCCTCCTCAGTGTTTCCTTCCCAAGAACACTGTTTCAGTGATTGCCACCGTGGCGTGCGTGTGTGCGTGCGTGTGTGTGTGTGTGTGTGTGTGTGTGTGTGTGTGTGTGTGGCTGAGGGTACAAGCATGTAAGCACGTGTGGAGGCCAGAGATCAACCTCAGGTGTCGTTCCTCAAGTGCTAGCTACCTTGTTTCTTGAGACAGGTTCACTACTTACACTAGCCTGCTGGCCCCTGAGCCCCGGGGATGTGCCTGTGTCCATCCTCCACCTCTCTAGTACTGGGATTGTAACCACACATGCTGCTACAGATTGTTGGTTTGTTTGTTTGATGTTGGTTCTGGGGAATGGAAGTCAGGTCGTCAAGCTTACATAGACTGAGTACTCTGTGAACTAAGCCAGTGGTTCTCAATCTTCCTAATGCTATAACCTTTAACACAGTTCCCCACATTGTAGTGAACCCCCAACCATGACATTATTTCTGTTTCTACTTCATAACTTTAATTTTGCTATGTAATTGTAATGTAATGTAAATACTTTGGAGATAGAGGTTTGTCAAAGGGGTCGTGACCCACAGCTTGAGCACTGGACTAAGCTACCTCCCAGTCCTAGATAACCAGTGTCAGGGAATTCAAACCATCCCAAACAGCAGCCACCCTGAAGAACACACTACCCTTACTTGGGTACAGCTGTCTGTGACAGCCAGATTACTCTCTAGAGCAGTAGTCATGTCCTGAAAACCTTCAATCATTGACAGCGATGAGTTCTTCATTACCGATTACCGTCAGGTAGAAAATACAGTGGAAACTACGATCAACCGCACCACATATGATGAGGAAGGAGCCCAACGAATCCCTGAGTGGATGTGTAAGGGGTTGGTTTATTCAACTGCTGATTTCTGCATCCTCCAGGTCTGGTTGCAAGCCTTGTTCTGAGCACCTCCTGTCTTAACATTGTATAAACTTGGTTACCTAATGGTCCCCTGGTATGTCAATAAAACAGCTTACAGCCAATCACTGAGCAGGGAGGAGAATAGGGCTGGACTTCCTGCCAGCCAAGGGAAGAGGAATTAAAGGATTCAGGACCCAGCAGGAGAGAGAGCTCAGCAACACACAAAATGCAAGTATCCTAGGATATACTCTGGGAGGAAACCAGATTCTCCTAGAGGGTTAAGAACAGAGTCATAACTGCTCAGTTCTTGTGTTGTGAAGCATATTATAAACAAACATACGGAATCTCAATTATTTATATGATAGCTGGGTTAAGAGTGAAACTAAGAGAAACCAACACATTATAGAAAAATAACTGTAACAATGGGAATGAAGTCCCGAGTTCATGTGTGTTATTGACAACAGTTAATGACTCTGACCTATGGTAATTAGCAAAGCCTTTCTCTGCATCAGGCACTGCAGCATGCCAAAGCCTTCCTGTGTTGCAAGCACGAGAGAGTTTACAAAGGATCAACCAGTGTGCAAAAACTACCAACAGCAGCTTTCTTCTCCCGGATGACTACAGCCTGAGACTGCCCCTTACAAAGACCTCCTACCAAGACTGGGAAACCCCTCCTTCTCAAGATGTACATAAAAAATTCCTAGCTTTCAGGGCCTGTCCTAAAAACTCAAGTAACATTAAAACCCTACCCATACAAAGTAAGTGTCACCCAGAGACAAGGTTACTTCCAGATAAGTCAGCTACCTTCAAACTGATGCAGTAGTTTTACCACAAATTAAAGGCCAGCCTGGGCTTCATTGCCAGACCCTAATTCCATGTACATACCCCAAAAAAGGGGAAATAGGGACTGGTGATATGTCTTAGAACACATGTTGCTTCTACAAAAGGCCTGGGTTCGGTTCCCAGCTTGTACATTAGGCAGCTGACAACCACACTAAACTCATGTGCAAAGACCCACACAGAAAGACACACAGAGACAACTGTGTTTAGAAGAGGGGGCCACTAAAGAGAGATCTCAGTCAAAGGGCCTGCCATGCTCTTGAGGTTGATCCCGAGAACACATGTAAAGAGCCAGGGATAGTGGCATCCTTGTAATCCCAGCTTTGAGAAAGTGGAGACAGTTGGGTCCTTGGAAATAGCTAGTCCAAAAAAGCCTGGTGCGATCAGTAAGCTCCGGGCCAAAGAGAGGCTCTGTCCCAGAAATGAAGGTGGGAAGCCCCTGAGGAACAACACTGAGGTATTGTGAACATACCTGTCCACACATGTGTATACCTACACACACGCACACACACACACACACACACAGTAATGCATAGCTACCTCCCCCAGATTAAAATCTTTCATCTTGTAGGAATACTCACGAAGACACAGATGTTTACAAGGAAGTAAAAGAACAGGATGGCCTAAGGAGAGCTAAAATATTCTGCCCTGCAGGGAAAGTCATTAAATTCAGGAAGTAAACAATTCAAATGCTTCAGGAAGTCCCTGAAACTAACCATATTACTAGGCTCCTCCCTCCTTAAGAATATATGAGCAGCAAAGAGTGCGGAGAGTCACTCTCAGTCAAGCTACACTGCCCTGAAGATGCTTCTAAGACCAGCTGAACTGCCTGGAAGACACAGAAACCAGCTGAGCAGTCTGGAAGGGGATCAAATCAGCAAAGTCACCTGGAAAGGATACTGTTCTATATGCTGAGCTGCCTACAGGCTGTTCAGTGTGCTCCAGAATGTCAGCGTTTGTATCACCCATGGCCCATGTGATGGGCTTTACTGATGCAGCTGTCTTTGAGCCATTTCTGCTTCTAAGTAACAACTTTACCCATAATCCTTTAAGTAGCCTCAGTAAAACTTACTGGCTCATCAAGTTGGACTTTGTATGTCTACTTTGTCACCAGTTTTATATCTGGGGTGTGTAAGACCTGGGGTCTCACAGCTCAGGAGTTCAATCGCACCCTTCCCATAAACTCCCCCAGACCAAAAGCAAAAGCAAGAGGTTTATTAACCATTGTACAACAGGGTCACCCCTGCCGGTCAGCAAAGAGTGGCACCGGGAGACAAAGGCCTTTAGGTTTTTAAAAGAAAAATTGCAGGAAATTTGAAGTTGCAGTTTTGGCAATTTAGGATTGGATGAGGAAGTTATAAAGTAAGATAATTGGTTAGTTTTAGGTGCTCAAGCTTGGCCAGTCCTGCCAAGTGTGGATGCAGCTGCAATTTAAGGTGGGGGTGGTTAGCTCATCCTTAAAGATTAGGAGCTACAGACTTTTGGCTGGAGGTCAAAAGCTACTCAGAAGAAGTCTAGGTTCGTTGCTAAGAAACACTATCTCAAGGACAAGGGTCTGGTCCTCCTTTTGCTGAGTGAAGGTCATTGCTTGCTTTTTTTATATCTGTCCTCACAGATAGGGTCACATTCCTTCACTCTCTGGAAAGGTACTAAGAGGCTTTAGCTGAACCTGGACCTAAAACTCAAAACTATAGGCTTTAGAAGACATATAGGTTACAAAGTTAGTCTAACCCTTTCAGAGTGCATACTTCCTTGCTCATAAAACACACGTGCGTGCACATGCACACATGCACACATACACACATACACACAAACACACATATCCCCCAATTAAATGACAAAGGAAACTTTGGGTTCTCTGTCAAGTAAGAACATAACTATTGATCCAGGACAAACTGACTTAACTCCTCTGCCCCGGTGTCTCAATTCAGATATGTCTTACTGCTCAATATTACCTCCTATTTGCAAGAATGCCATTGGTGCTACACAAATATTTGCTTTCCTATTGGTGTGGAAGTAAGGAGTAAATCTATGTTACAGAAATCTGCACATAAAAATAATTAATCTGAAGTGACCCAAAGAAGGAGGAGCTGGGGCTCATGGCTTCCCCACACAACAGGGTGGGATAGTGCAGGGCGCCTCTCTGAAGTCTGTGGACACAGGGCTTCAGAGATGATTCAGAGGCAAAGCTCTGAGTTTGGACCTGAGTTTGGATCCCCACATAAAAGCTGAGCATGGTGGCCTGTGCCAATAAACTTATCGAGGGGGAGACAGACATAGACAGGTCTCTGAAGCTCTGTCGCCAACCAGTCTAGCCAAATCAGGAAGCTGCAGGTTCAGGGAGAGATCGAATCTCAAAATATAAGGTGGAAAGCTGGTAAGACGCGTCAGTTGATAAAGATGGTTGCTGGCAAGCCCCAGGACCTGAGTTCCACCTCCCAGGTTCCACACAGTGGAAGGGTGGAACCACATCCCACAAGCTATTCTCGAGTGCCACACACATGAGGTGGCACGTGCACCTCCCATAATTAAATGTAATAAAAACAAAATCTTAAACAAGATGGAAATGTGAATGAGGAATACATCCCAGTATCAACCTCTGGACTCCAAATGCATCCACGTGAATATATCAGCTTACACTCACGCATGCATTACACTTAATTAATTCAACAACTACTACACTGCAATAAATTCTGTTTTCAGCTAGTGTGTAGAGGGGTGGGTGCATGCGCATGCAAAGGCACAAGGTTGATGTCAGGAATCATCCTCAATTGTTCTTCCGTCCTGTTCACTGAGGCAGGGTCTCTCAGTCAAACCCAGAGTTCACTGGTTAGCTAGCCTAACTAGTCAGCTTGTTCTAGGGATTCCCCTGTTTCTAGTTTCCAAAGCTGGATTTACAGATGGACCCTGAGCAGTTTCTTCTAAGATTCGAACCTTCTCTCCTAGAGGAAAGCTCATTAATACACAGAATGTGAAAAAGAAGGGGATATAGAACTTTCCATCCTGCAGAGAAACTCCTTAAACTCAGGAAGTGAACAACTCAAATGCATCAGGAAGTCCCTGAAACTGATCTGATATTCTAGGTTCCTCCTTCCCCAAGCAAGTAAAAGCAGTAAAGACAGTTGAGAGACATCAGTCAAGGTGTGCTACCTGGAAGACACAGAGTCCATCCAGTCTGGAAAAGGCTCAGACCAGCTGAGCCACCTGAAAAAGACACTCTCCAACCTGCTGAACTGCCTGAAGGTTGCACAGTGTGCTCCAGGTTTCCGGCTTTTATGCACACTGAGGTGGGAGTTAGTGATGTAGCTGTCTTTGAGTTGTTTTTGCTTCTTGTAAGTAATTTCTCACCCCTATTCCTGTAAGTAACCTCAAAACTTCAAAATTTTTAAAAAGTCATTGAATCACTGAGTTGAATTTGATGGTATCCTCATTTTGGTCTGTTGTCAGTTCTGTATCTGGGATGAGTAGGAATTTGTTCACATCTCCCCAGGAATAGTGTTATGCCATGGTCATCATGGCCACCCAGCATCTATGTGGGTTTCTAGAGGTCTGAACTCCAGTACTAAAGCTTGAGGGGCAAGCACTTTAACCTATGACCTATGACCCTGGCCCCTTCATTGGACTCTTTCTCTCTTTACACTTAATGTGTGTGTGTTGTGTGTGTGTATGTGCGAGTGAATGCATGTGTGCATGAGTCTGTGTGTGTGTGTGTGTGTGTGTGTGAGAGAGAGAGAGAGAGAGAGAGAGAGAGAGAGAGAGATAACGTACCCAAAAGTGAAGGTAGCCACAGAGGATGGAAGAAGGCATTAGATTCACTGGATGTTCCCTGGAGCTGGGGTTACAAGCAGCTGTGAGCTGCTCAATGTGGAAACTGGGAGCTGAACTTGGGTCCATTGAAAGAGAAAATGTATCGTAACTGCTGAGCCATCTCTCTAGCCCCTACAATAGATTCTTGTCCCAAACATCCTGTAGATGAGCGTCTGTATCACATTGAGCCTCTATATTCTGCTCTCAAGTTCTTTCTACTCCTCATTTCCTGAATTCTTTTTGCAGCTTCCTGCCAAGAGAGAGGTAGACGGATGTCTGTCAGACAGACAGACAGAGAGAGACAGAGAGACATACAGAGCAGTCAACAGTGTCAGCCTCTTCTGTCTGCTGCTGACACAGAAGAAATAAAAGACACAAAAGGCATCGTGTGGTTTAATTACATTCCAGAGTTGGTCTCCCCGCTGACAGGCCTCCTGGCCCCAGGCCAATGAGCTCTGTGTTCTTGCCATGCTGAGCCTGGCATAATGGGGAGGGGGGAGAATTAAAAGCCCAGGCTGGGGGCAGAGTTGCTCAGTCTGGCAGCTCTCTTTAATGTCAAGCAGCAGGAAAGTGACTCAGTCCACCCATGTGTAGAGGATTAGGAATCTCAACAAATCCACGTGGGAAAAGAGTGAAGAAAGAGCTGGTCAGAAAATCACAAATCCAACACAACTAGGACTCTGGCTTGCAGCCGTGTGGTCTCCCATGGTCCACAGGCTTGCCCTCTCCAAGAGCTACAGAGATGAATGAGAGACACACTGAGCCTTAGGGGTGTTTTAGTACTTGAAATTTTTTCCCTCAGCCAATTGCAAGCAGAACATACCATTCTAAAGCAGCTCTTCATTGCAAAATCGCTCTGAAGTAGAGCAGGGGAAGAAGAAAGGGAGGAACTCCAGGCTTGAGGAAGAGGGGGGAGGGGCCATTAAGACTAGGGAGGATACTCCAGGGCGTGAAGTACAAGGACCTGAATTCAGATCCCCAGCACCCATATAAAAATGCTGGATATGAGTTGGGCATGGTGGTGCGTGCCTTAAATTCCAGCACTCAGGAGGTAGAGGCAGGCAGATCTCAGTGAGTTCAAGACCAGCCTACAAAGGCCAGTCTACAAAGTGCGTCCAGGACATTCAGGGACAGACAGAGAAACACTGTCTCAAAAACAAACAAACCAAATTCTGGATATGATGGTACACACTGGTAATTCCGGTGCTCAGAAGACCGAGACAGGTGAGTCTCTGGAGTTTTCTGGCCACTTTGGTGAGTTCTTGGCCAAGCTCAAAACAACAGTGAGGAGATGGCTCAGTGGTTGAGAGCACTTGCTGCTCCTCCAGAGGACCTCTGCTTGGTTCCCAGCACCCACACTGGAAGAATCACAACCAGTTCTGGGGCATCAGATGCCCTCTTCTGGCCTCTGTGGGCACCTAAACATGTAGTACACATACACACAGGCAGGTCCACACATACACACAAATAAAAAGACATTTTAAAACCAAATGTGAATGGCACATTAGGAACACTGAGGTCATCTTGTGACCTCCACACACAGTGCAGATACACGTGCCCAAACACACACATACATACACACACACACACACACACACACACACACACACACACTGCAGACAGAGTGCAGTGACAATGAACCCATCTCTCACTTTCATGCAAGATTCAGATGTTTTGGATAACTTACAAATCTAACAAGAAAGATCTCCAACTTGTACATGTTGGGTGAAAATCCAGAGAGGGCCTCCCAGGATTTGAGGAATTCTATTAATGAAATCAAGACATGATAGATGAGATTGGATTCGTATAAAATCACCTCTAGAGACAAGTTCAGATGGAAGGCAGGAAATAATGGCTTATCCTGAAGCCAAGGCATTTGACATTGGCAGTGTCCTAACAGGGAAAAAGTCAATGAAAAGTGGCGGTCAGCGTGGAACCAGGATGACCCTGCCCATCTCCCCGTCCACTGGGAGGAGAATGTAATTGACATAATAAAATGATTTAAAGTAGATGATTACTAAGAGCAGAGGCAGAGGCATTTGGCTGTCATGCTCTGACGACGTTAGAGACAGTCTGACCAAATCCCTCAGAAAATGAAATCGCTTCTTGAGGCTGGAGAGAGAACTCGATCTGACAGCACAGTTGCAGTTCAAACATGAGGACCTCTGTTCTGTGCTTAGCACACTGGCAAATGCCAGGTGTCATCCCAGCACTGGGGAGGCAGAGACAGGACAATCCCTGAAACTTGCTGGGCAGCCAGGCTAGGCAAATTGGTGAGCCCTGGGTTCAAGAAGAGAACCTGTCTCAAAAAAAAAATAATAATAATAAGACACAGTGACTGAGGAAGATGTCTGATGTCGTTAAGCTAGCTCTGTTACTATACTCCATACTGTACACACGCACACCACATACAAACACATTTTCTTAGTTCCCGTTTGGATCACTAAGATAGTTTTATTCTTCACTAGTTAAAACTTGTCCCAAATTGGCTGAAGCCATAAAAAGTGGAGGCATTGCTTGACTGATGGAAGAGTCTACAGCAAGGCTGCCCTCCAAACATGGTAATGTTACCGAGATGCGGCTTTAGAGGCGCCATATGCTATGCTAAGTAGTGGAAATATTGAATATATTCACCAAGAAAAATCCTAGCTCTAACCGATCTTAATTCTTGTCACCTCTCCTAACTGCCATGCCTCTGGCAGACATCGCTAATCAATCTTTACACTCTCTATGCTAGACCTCTGGATCGGTCCTCACACTGTGCCCCAGAAAACATGCATTGGTCTGGTTATGACTTCCAGAGTAGATGAACTGGAAAAAATAGTCCTCCTGAAAGTGGATGGTGCCATCCCATCCTATGGATTAGGGGCCCTGATGGATTAAACCAGATGTGGACCAGAATTCCCCTTCCATGGTGATTAGTTTTATTGGAACTTGCCACAGCTTAGAATAATGTGCAAAGAGAATCTCAATTGAAGGATTCTTGAGATCAGATTGACCTGTGAGCACGTTTGGGGGGGACTGCCTTGATTGTGAATACACATATGAAGACCCAGCCTGTTGTGGGCATCACCATATAGCAAGTCCTGAGCTATCTGAGATGGGAAAACTGGATGACGCAAGCAGGCAGCATGGATGAGCTCACTTCTCTCTGCTTTTTTCTGTGGATGTGATATGGCTGGTTGCTTGAGTTTCTGCTTTGATTTTCCCTTTGATTTCCGCCTTGACAATGGACTGTAATTTGGAATTGTAAATTAAAATAAATCCTTTGCCCGCATGCGTTTGGTCACGGTAATTATCTCAGCAACAGAAAGGAAACTGAAAGCAGTTTCTTTGCTTCCTGGTCAACCAGGAAGTGACTGGCCACACTCTGCCACACCCACTGGCATATGTCTACCTCAAGCACAGGGAAATCGAGTGAAGACAGTACAAACCCCCTGAAGTGGTGACCAAAACAATCTTCTCTTCTTTTAAGTTTGTCTTCCATACACTTTGTGATAAGTCAGAGGAGCGGCCCTGTTTTATTGAAAGGAAAACAGAGATGCCCAGGATTATTTAATGAGGAGCTTTGTAACTATTATGTTGGGATTTGAACTCTGGCTGTCTGGAGCTTTGTAACTATTGTGTTGGGATTTGAACTCTGGCTGTCTGGAGCTTTGTAACTATTGTGTTGGGATTTGAACTCTGGCTGGCTGGCTACCCTGTCGTCTTGTTGGTAGACAACTAAACACCCAATTGAAGCGTTTCCCACCTTCAGACTTCTCCCTAGAAATAGGAAACACAGTGGCAAGCTTTTAGAGCTGAGTTCGGCCACATGCACACCTGTCACTCCTGTACTGGGGGTGCGGGCGACACAGGAGGCTCACTGGACCTTACCGGCCTCCAGCCTAGCTCTGCGCTCAGTGGGACTCTGTCTCAAGAGAACAGTATGAAAGGCAGAAGAGCATCCACACACCATCCTCCATGGCCTCCATCTGTACATTCACAGCACATGTACCCATGAGCATGTGGACATACACCACACACACATACATGCACACACACCCAAACGCACACGTGAGCCTGTGTTCGCGCACACACAGTCTTAGAGGAAATTATAGCACCTTCTAAATTGCTTCAGCTTTTTATTCAAGCTCAAAGAGAGCATCTCCAATGAATTAAATTATAATTGGACAATATGGGGTTTTGACTGGTAATTGTTATAAATTAATTTACCATCGATAAAATGCAAGAAGTGAATAGTAATGGATCCAAAATGTTTGGAAAGCCACTGGCAATGTAAGATGTACAAGAGAAATGCAATGTCTCCTAGTACATCTCTCTCATACTTTATGTTCCACGTGTGCTGTTTTTCACGGTTAAGCTTATCACTGGCATGTAAGAGTCGGTGCAGTTTGTCGTATAAGCTTTTATCAAACCCCTTTGGCGTCTGTTATGGTTTGAATGTGAAATGTCCCCCTATAGAATCACTTGTTTTGCTTCGTCTTTTAATATCTTTTACGTGTATCTGTGTGTGCCTGCCTGAGTGTATGTTCACCGTGTGTATGCAGGCTCCCTGCGGAGGTCAAAGAGGGAACCCAGTTCCCTAGGTAGGAGGAATTCCCGAGGTATGTCTGGCAGGTCTGAGGTGCCAGAAGCGGGTGCTGGAACGGAAGCCGGATCCTCTGCAAGAACAGGAAGTTCTAGTTATTAACCGCTGAATCTCTTGGCCTCGCTCACATGTTTGAATGACTTGTTCCCAGCTGGTGGCGCTGTTTGGGGAGGTTGTGGAACCTGTGAGCAGTGGAGGCTCGCCTGAAAATGTTCATCAGTGGAAGTGGGACTTGAGACAGGATAGCCCAGCCCTACTTCCCCTTCACTCCCTGCTTACTGACTTCAGACATACTATGACCATTGGGCCATTCTTCCTGCCGCAACGGCTTTCCTGCCTGCTACCATGTCCTCCCCACCGAAATGGACTGTGAGCCAAATAAGCTCTTTCTTCCTTCATTTGCTCTCATCGGGGTATTTTGTCCCAATAATAAGAACGTAACTAAAACATCAGAATAAATTTTGTAGCAGCCTACTCCCGTCAAGCCTTTTCTCTTGAGGTTGGAGACAAGCTCTCACAGGAATGCTCAGCTCAAGGCTGAGGTCCAGAGGTGACATAGATGGTTCTGGAAGGACCAGGGAGAGTAGCCGTGCTGGGAAGTAGGACTAAGGAAATTGTTCTGTCATAGGACAATCCTGGGTCCAGATTTCAGATGGGTGATGTGCAAGCTCTCTAACCATTAGTTTCCGCTTTTTCAAAAGGTGTGAGTGTGCACTCGTACGTGTGTGTGTGTGTGTGTGTGTGTGTGTTTTCCTGTCATATCCAGAAGGCATTACTCTGCAGCAACCTTCCCTGAACTCTGACTGCTGTGTCTTTCTACGCCTTCCTCTGTGGGGCTTTCTGAGTCCTGTTTGAAAGACGGGTGTGCTATAAACATCCCATTTCAGGCTAAGCATTCCACTCACACTTACTCTCTGCTCTTTCGCCAGGGTGAGTCTCTCTATCCGCTGCAAAATGTCTCACCCTCCCCAAGAGCGGC